>NC_042521.1:15920635-16227157 GCF_900963305.1 Echeneis naucrates
CAGCAAACAGGCTGGATCCCCTCTGCTCCAAATCAACTTATTTATTTTGTTTCATCTGACCAAACAACGAGCTGAAACCATCCATCAGACTGCTTTTCGTGGTCTTTGGCAAAGTCTAATCTTGCAGTTTTGTGCTGTTTTGTGAGCAATGATCTGTGGAGCTTGACTTCAGGCAATGTCCTTCACACTGTGATCAGTCACTGAAACTCCAACCGTGCCACGTCAGAAGCACTTGGTTTTGCAGTATGACTCCTCTTTCTACCCTCTAACCACTGCTTCATCAGTATACATGTTACATTCAGTGACCTGCTAAGAGTATAATGTTGGTACTCTGTTAGTCAAAACGCAGGCAAAAATCAGCTCACATGAGGTGACTTTTGGCAGGAACCGCAGGAGAAAGGCACACAGACTGAAAAAGATGTGTGGGAGTAGAGAGACTAAATACACTCAAGGATGATTGAACAAGGCTGAAACACATTAGTGCAAGCCAGGCAATCATTAAGAGGGGGAACGCAAGACAAAGACAGGAAGTAAAACGACAGTGATCACACAATGTAGACTATTTCAAATGAATCAGATGTTCAAACAAAGAGACAAACTCAATGCAAAAGAGCTCAACAGTGCAAAAGATGAGCTCACATTGTCTGCCTGCTATATGACCTCCGTAGGAGAGAAAATGGTGGACAGCCGTTTATACAGTCAAACTTCTTTCTGCGATCCATGAAGTTCCCCTCTGACAGTCATTAGATGTAAGTTTCAGGCACATCCAGTTCCGATTATGCAGGCGAGGTTTTGGAAGTGTTTGGAACAGCTGCAAGCTAAGGCAGGGTAAAAATTTAATATTTTTCTTTTTCGGGGGAAAGGTGGACTTTTAAGAATTCATTCAATGGGTACAGAAAATGTAATTAGCGAGCTCCTGCTCAGAGCTAAGTACGCATGGATGGTATTTGCATTACTGTACATGCACTTAATAAGCACTGCATTTTTTGCCAAGAGCTACAAGTGTGTAGCTTGTGTGTCATCAGATACCTGGTGGGCTTAAATTTATGCTGCCTAGGATATCATATAAATCTATAAAATCAGAGAAGAAATATTATATATGTAAATTGAGGTTATTGTGCCCCAAATGAACACATCCCATAGTGTGAGGGATCTGCTGATGTAGATATCAAAACAAAAAGCACCAGAATCAAATAAATTACAATCTGTAAAAATTATATCACGGCTGCTATGGTTCATATTATTATTATTATTATGATTACGTATTATTGATTATCATCATCATCATCTGGCTCAATTTTTGTATTTATTGATCCCAACTAAAACTGATTGTACTGAAAAGATTTTCTGTTCAGTGCAATTTAAATAACCTTTTTTTATGCTCTTCTGGTTGTCTCTGTACCTGTTTCCTTTTATAATTGCGTGCCAATTTTTTAATAAATGAATGTACATTTGTGATTATAATTTTTTACTCTATTTTTTTACTCTATTTGTGATCTATCAACTTGTAACTTGTACCCATATGCTATTTAATTATGTTTAAATGCCAATACAATATTGCTTTGAACATTAATATGTACAACAATATTTGAAAATATCACCACAGCAAGTAATTTCTAGGAAAATCTTTATTATTATTATTATTATTTAGCCATACAGTTTATTGTTTGAGTAATCTTCAAATTTGAGCATTTAACAGGGATCAAGCAATTCTGTGCCATCTCACTCCTCAGTGCTGGCAAAGTGGTTGACCACCTTCATGTTAAACAACGGATACACTGGTTCAAAAGGGTGGAGCTACAGGGGTACCAGGGTGTCCTGAGCACACCACTACGATCACCAAGATCACTCAAGATGCAAAGAGGAACAATGTCAGCCTGGCAGTCCTTTGGTTGGAGCCCATGAATGCCCAAAGGACAACACAAGCTGGTGGAGTTCACACTGAAGACCTGCCATGTGCCTAAGCGATTCCAGAAGCGTCAACAAATTTCATTTTGAGGACTTCAACATGCGGAAACTTCTGACTGGCAGAGACTGGAGCTAGGTATCGTCACAGGCTGTACGATCTTGCTGATCCTATTTTCCAGCAGCAATGAACCCTTCTAGTTAAGTCAGCAGAGAAGCTGCGCCGGGGTGCAGTGCTGTTATCTGGCTGAATCAGTACCTGGATCTTGGGGGACCTGGTGGAACTTGGTGAATAGGCAAGCATAGCCCCCACCAGTTCAGGAGAGGCAGACCTCAATGATAAACAGTGTGAAGGAGATGCCGATCCAAGCAGATTCCTGGATGAGGTCTCTGGAGAGGAGGGGCTTACCTGGTGAGTAGAAGACCCCGGGCTAACAGCATGGGTTGCTCTCCGGACTGCTCTGGCCTCTGCTCATTTATGAGAAGCTGGAGAGGAGGATGAACACCAAACTGAGGATATGGCTGGGTGTCCCAAGAACACACTACAGCCCGCTGCTGCCAGTAACCTTCCAGGCTGCGAGACAGCAGGGACGGGGAGGTATTCCAGGCAGGCATTGTGGTCAGGGCAGGCTGAAAGTGGTCAGCCAACAGAGCTCTGTCGGAGGTGGAGAATCAGCTATAGCATGCGTGTTGGGTCGGTAGCCCAGGGCGAGCTTGGGCTGGATTGCTCCACCAGAGCAAACTGGAACAAAGCTGGCCTAAGAGCAGCGGAGCATGGTGCAGAAGGAGGTCCGCCCGACTGAGGAGGAGACCCGCCATGTAAGGGCTGTAGTCATGAGGAAACAGGGCAGCTGGACAGAGTGGGAGGGAGCACAAGGACATCTGGAGCACGGAAAGATAGTGGATAAGTTCTTGCTGTGTTCTGTCTGTGATGTCCTGCCTACTCCATCAAACCTCCACTCATGGGGGGTGGCAGAGAGCCCCAAGTGCAAACTTTGTGGAAAGCTAGTTTCACGTCAAGCATGTCCTTATTGTGCCAGTCAACCTTGGCAGATGGGAAACTTCAGTGGCGTCATGATGAGATATTGGCGCAGTAGATGGTGTGGAGGCTCAGCGATCAGGAGGTTTTGCAGTCACTCTGGAGAGCCCGTGGGCTTTTCGGGACTAAAAGTCATCAAGCAGGCTGAAACAGCATCCCGATGGATCTGGATACAGACAGACAGCTGAAGCGTCTTACAGTCTTATAGGGAAGAAGCAAAGGAGAGAGCGGTGGCGCAGGGTGGGATACCTGCGAAGGTGAAGGCGGGCCAGGTGTGATGCCCCATCATATTCTGGATATACATAAATACATATATCTTCTTGACCTGACTTTGTCAGAGAGTCGACTATTCCACAAAATATTCATTCACGCTGCCAAGACGCTTTCTGAAAATCAGGTAGATCATTTCAGCCGCTTTGCATCGCTGCGACAGTTACATTTTTTTTGGTTTTTTCTTGGTGGGATTTATTTCACAGACAGCGATCTGTGGTTCTCTCACAAACCGTTCCTGTGTTGAAACAATATAATCCCAGTGGGTGCTTTCAACTGGTGGAAGGTGAAACTTATCTTTACAGACAGAGCGAAAATATTTTGCTTCAGTTTCACTGCTGATTACTTTGGAGGTGGTGACTGAGGAAGTATTTCAGTTTGAATATAAATTGAAATCTGTTTATTCCTCACACCAAATTAGCATCGCTAGAATTTGATTTGAATGACAATGCACCAAAAATGCTCTTTGTGCTCTGCAGTAAAGGTTATGTAAACAGAGTTTTAAAAGATAAAGTGGTGAACAACTATTTCTTTTTTTGCTAAAGATTACGTCAAGTAAATCTGCACTAGATGAGTAGAGTACCAATAGTTTTTTCGGGTTTTGCGATTGGTTTGAGAAAGCAGGTCTTAAATATACCGAAGGGACACACTCAAGGGGAAAGCAACTTGTTTGGCAGCAAAGGGAACTTAGAATAACTTTCTTTCTTTGGAACCAAGAAAACTTCATGCTCGATAACATGAATAGAAAGTTATTCAGCAACTGCACAGGAAGGAGAGAGTACATTTTTTCTTTTTGTTTGTCTTTTTCTCATTAACACGACTGTGCTACTACTGTGCACTTCCTATATTACTCAATTTCAATTTGTGTGTTCATGTTGTACCCTGTCACTTGGAAATTACGTTCATATACAATTAAAACTGCAACGGCAAATATGTTCAGTCGGAAATGGGATTTCGGCTGGGTTATGATCGGAAGCAATACATTTTACGGAAAAACCTAAGTCAGTTGGATCATTTATAAGCAAGTCTAAAATGAAATCTTTTTCATATATAGTTTCCTTTAAAGGCTGCTGTTCTTCTCTCGTTTCCTTTTGTTTAACTGTGTCATGTGCGCCACTTTATTAGGGACACCTGTGCCTGCTCCTTTGTGTTCAGTCCTTCATGCGTCAGCAGTGCGCCAGAGAAAACGTGGACACCCAGTGAGCGGTAGTGCTGCGACTGTGACGTGAGAAAGCTCAGGGTAAAACGATCAGGCCAGTTGGAGCTGACAGAAATTGGCATCAACCACACCTGGCACGTGTGAAGAGTCCAGACTGGCGGAGGTGTAATGATGTACCCTCATACAGATTGTGCTTTTAATGTTCCCAAAGACCCGAGTTCTATGAGCTGGGCCTGCCCATCCATGTGTGATGTTGTCAAACAGAAACGTCTCGATTATTTGTTGCTTAACAATCTTTATCCGTGGCTGCTGATTAGATAAATGCCAATGTGACAGAAGACAACAGCTCAAACGTCCTTCAGCATGTGCTGACCTCTCAGACTAATTTAGAGGACTAGTCTCACCAGGGAAAGACCAGGTATTTCCTGGTAGAAAGCCAGAGCTGTTTTATGGAATGAAAACATTACTGTGATGGCTTTTTGATGTTTGGACCTGAGTGAATCTATTCTCTGGTGAATCTTTACTTCATTAGGGTACTCTGCTGCTTCTATCAACACACAGGGAGAAAGTGAACTTTAAGGTGAAGCTGTTATATTAAATCATTCCTACCGTAGGGAAAAAGTGCGATTGAAAATAATGATTAGAAAAATAATGATGAAAGTTGTATTTATCTAATGCGCTTTTAACAATTTTAACAGGACGCTTTGTTCACTAGCTTTGTTTGTAGTGACATGATCATTTGGAGTTTTGCTTGTGGATTCGTGGAGGGTTGGGTCACCACATGTCTGCTGTAGAAATAAGCAAGGCATATCAAAAGCATCAAACAGTACAACAAAAGACAAGTCAGTGAAATTTGAAGTGGATAAATGTATGATGTATCTCATTTTTTACAGGACAATTTAGAGCTAGGATAATCTTTCCAGTCGCCGGGACATGCTTAAGGCCGACCAGCAGGCTCTCACCTGGAGGTTCCCGCAACCTGAACCTTTTGAAACTAAGGATTGTAAGAATTACGCCTTTGAAACTGATTATTTTCACACACATACTGAGACGTGCACTCCATTTTCTAAAGAAGAAGAAGAAAAAACAATAAGACGAAAATAATTGTTCCTCTTTGGTTAATAAAAATAAAGAATCAAAAAAAGTGGATATCTTTCAAGGTTACCTTCTTTTTTTATATTAACAAAATTCCCACATCTAACATCTAAAATTTAAACATCTAACTCTGGAAGACACTTTTTAATTTGTCAAACTCTGACACTTGAAGCCTCACAGATGGAGGAGCATAAAATAAATGATTCATGAAACTCTATTTTTCCATAATCCTTGGGAAATACTAAAACAACAACAACAACAACAAAAAAAAAAAAAAAACACCCTCCACATGCTTTTTATGCGCAAGATGAAATGTTCCTTTTACCATGATTAACCTCTGTGGATTCCTCCGTTGCCGAATCAGGACCTCAGCTCATCTCTGCAGCTTCACTAATGAGGCTTTCCCGGTTAGGGCAGGAGATAGTGCTGATGCTCCCAGTGGCAGTTTAGCTTCGCAAATCTGTGTTACGGCCTCGACACTGATGTCAAAACATATCTCTTTTATGTTGGACACTGCGATTTACCTTTATCTCCATATTCAGCACTTCTATTCCATCTTCTTGTTTTTTCCTTTACACTAAGCTGGTAGTCAAGGATCACTGCGATGATACACTGAAAATGCAGTTTAATGTAACAGGGAGAAAAGTAATAATATTTTATGTTCAAAAGGTCAAAGGCCAACCTCACTACGGCATCATCATCATTTTCTACAAAAACACTTATATAACGCTCTAACTCAGGAAGCAGAGACTGTCACATTTCTAGCAACTGTGAGCTCTGGCTGTGCATGCACACTGATCATGTTGTCAATTGTTGCCTTTTTTTTTTGCACAAATCGAAACACTTTGTAAATACCATGGAAGCTTTTTTTTTCTTGATTCTGTAATCATCCAAACAGCAGGTCTGTTACACGTCAGACCTATCTGAAGGCTCAAAAGTTATTATTTTTCTTTTATAACTATTGCCATGCTTTTTCTCATCTACCAAAAGTGTGGTAGATGGAGCATGAGAACACAAATATAAACTGACGCATCAATTCAAAATCGGAGTCAGTGCATTGGCCACTGCTCACGTCATCACTCCAGTCACAGGACACCTTGGCAAAAGCATCTGCTCCTTTGAGGCTTTGGGAAGGGTGATGTCATGCCTTTCTAAAACAGGTGCATATTTAAACACATCCGCTCTACTTACACCTCAGGTAAGAATCTTTTCATTCATAGTCTGTGTCCACACACGTGGAGTAAATAACTCACATAATGGAAAAGAAAAGGTAAAATATAAAATTTTCACTGTCATGTTTAACTTTGCTGATGGAATTCACTACATTCTACCTGTGACACATAAATAAAACGGATTCACAAGTGAGGCACAATGTTGACATCTGCTGACAGATTTTTATGGTACAGTTACCACCTCACCATGTCACCAATGTGTTTTCGCTCCAAATTAAATTTATTAATATGCATTTAATGCTGAAGTACAGTAAAATTATTATTACATCAATTAAAATGTTCTAAACAGAAGCTTAAGAAGCATACGCATGTCAATCACCACACATATTCCAACTTGCAACTTAGATTTCTTCTGAATATATTTTAGATCTGATCCTGTGAAATCACGTGTGAGGGATAAGTAATGAGGATCAGTACTGTCCCATCTGAAAGCAACTGTGCATCCCTGGGCCATTAGGAATCGTGGCTGAATGAAGTTTACTTTCATTTGGTGTTAAATGTTCCTAGTGGGTGGAGATGCAGAGGCGTTAGTTAACTCAAAGCAAGCTGGCTTGTCAGAGGTTTCCGCCACCGTGGACAGACATACACCCTGTATGTCTGATATTCCATCGTAGTGGTTTCAGTTCAGAACTGGTTTCAGTTCTGTATGCAGTTCAAAACACAAGTCTGACATCTGGTGGTGAGAAACTGCAGTCGCCAGTCCCTCATACTCATCTTATCTGGCCAACAAGGTCACTGATTATTTGCAATTGCAAAAAAGTTAGTTAAACTTTAACTGCATTTATAAGTTGTCTTATAAATTCAACAAGATTTTTGACAATTTAAAGCCAAACTTAGAATCCCAATTCTAAGTTTAGTCATTTATTTACATTCATGTTCAATCTTATTAAACATTTTAGAAATTCAGTGATAATAATCTTTATAAATGTAGGAAAAAAAATCTTAGAGGAAAGAGGACAATGTTCAGATGTAACATTTCTATAATTTTATTCATTTCTATATTTCCAATTTACTTCAATGTATTTCTAGCTTTTACAAAATGGTTTGAAAACAAGAAAAACAAGCTCTGAAACAATCAATCAATATTTCCTTATCAATTTGCATCAGTCAGTTGGATAATTATAGTTCCTTTGCCACAGCATCACAAAGTTACACAATACTGACCCCATTTATTGTCAACAATGAAGTGGTGCACTGCAGTAACACAAACTAATTCTAGTAAAAACTGAATTCATCCTCTCACTAGCCTACCTTCACTTGCTGATTAATGGATGAATCCTGAAATTAGACAGCTCCACTAGGCCCTACACCAGGATCTCTATTTATAGAACTGTATTTAAGAGGTCAACATGAAAGCAGGAAGGAGTACTGTGCTGGAGGTGAAGTGCCACTCATCCTCTGCTAACAAACCTTTATCACTCTTTCATCTTTTAGCTCCTTTGCTCAATGGAACATCAACGTTTTATCAAGAAAATCTTTCATAAAATGATTTTCCTTCCATCAGCAATACATCTTACCTGATGTGAAACCACCTAGTGCCGCAGGGTTATTGGATTTACACAAGGCAGATTTTGTCAGCCAATAACTACGTCTGTACAGTTTTCATGCCAATATAAACATTCAACAGGGTTACATAACATTATTGTTTGACTTTCATATAATCTACACATTGCCAGTATATTTTGCAGTGTCTGTAAATGCACACTGGATACTGTCGGTACTAATGTAGAATCACCAGCAGCCAGAACAAACTTATAAGCTTGTGTTGAATGTAACTGCGATGACCTCTGACTTTGGCAGGGCTCACTGCACTGCACCAAGACGACAGTCTATACCTGTCAAATCATTATTCAATAGTGTGTGCATTAGGATCTTAGCTAATGACTGTATTCATTATTAATTCCATTTCTAGACTTCATTAATAATTTAGCATGACTTCAAATTGCTAAATTTTGTGATAAGAAAACAAAAAAATTAAATTAAAGAACTTATGACAAGCAGGTTTAATGTTTTGACTGAGCCACATGTCAGAGTTGTCATGTGATAAACCAATGACCTTGATGTGAACGTTCTTTGTTCTGCTTGCTTTATGTCCAAGTGTCACTTCCAGTCAGCTCAAGTAAACAACCTTCTCTCAGCCTCTGCTGCAAGTGATTACAGCTGAGTGTAGGATGTTTACACGATCTGAGTCAGGAAAATTGTGATTTGGGATATAGGCAACCAAAATATCCCAAAAATTGGTTAATACATTCCTCATCAAATATGGCTCGAGTGTAAAAGAACCGGTCAGATAAACAGAACAAGCAAATTTGTCCATTTCTGTGGGACTAGAGGTAGTCGGCAGCAGCAAACATCAGACTGAAAGCTCTGTGAATAGACAGCTTCCAGTCGGGGATGTTTACAGCCCCAGACAACCTAGCGCATTTGTAACCTCAGCCCCTGACAGCAGCGTGCACAGCCAGAGACAAAGGCCCAATGTTGACAAGTCACGGTAAATCCAGAGAGCAGGAACAGGAAAGGTTGAAGACTTCCTCTCATATTTTCTAAGTAGTGATATTGCTGTCAAACATGCTAAGAATTGCATTGGCTTCAACCTGTGGGTGTCACTTTTCAGAGGGCCAGGAAATAGTGTGGGAAATGATCATCTGACCGGGGTGACACACTGCCTGCTGCTGTACACGGTGAATCCAGATTCCAGCATCCAAGGCATTGTTGTCCGCAGGTCTAAGGTTTCATTACAAAAAAAACAAAACAAAACAAAACACAACAATAAAAGTTAGCCTGACCAGATTTTCACTATACCTTTAGTCCACCCAGTTTGCCCTGATGTTGAATGACTTTCAGGCACGCGCGCACACACACACACACACACATATATATATATATATTCAATTGGAAGCTTTTTGTCAAGCCAATAGTAATTATATTTGAACAGTCACAATATACTGCTATACATTACAAGTTCATTTTTCCAATACTCAGTATAATACTTTCTCTATCTAGATGCACTCATTTGCTGTACCAGAAGCTATACAATAAGCTTTCTGCGTGATATTAACTGACATGTAATTGGTGTATTTAACGGCGCTACAATGTCAGTGAAGTTGCACAGCTGGGAAACATACTCTGCTGCAAGGCCGGCTACTGTGTCCTATCCTGACAGGCTGCAACACTGAAAAAGCTAACTTAAATAGCCAAACAGCCTCTGGTGACACCCGCCCAGTGCCGTAAGTACACAGATCTCGCCAGCGAAAGGCTTAAAGTAACTTTGTGTGGTCGGGCAGACGGCCAAAGCAAACAACATACTGTGGTAACTGTTAGCACTAGCCCTTGTTAGCCAACGACCTGAGCCACAGCTAGCTCGCCGACACAGCTAGCTGCTGCTAGCTTGTGTGTGACCCCAACCTTCTGGTATCTGACGTCTCCTTACCGCCACGTTAAACCGCTGTTCCCACGCACCATTCGGTCGACACCTACCGCGGTGAACGAGTCTGAAGTTTTTGGGGAGATTTGGTCCTGTTCCGAGCTATTCTGAGCAGCCCGTTAAGTTTCCTTCCGTTTTCATTCACTTGTCTTTATTTTGACCTTTGGTTACTCGACACCAACATTGACGTCATTGTCATAGCAACAGAGTCCCGCCTACCCGGAACCTGGACGGAGGGCAATAATTGCATTTCCATTTTCCAGCGGACGTTTAGTCTTTAACATGCAAGTGCATGAATGTATATCAAGTGAAACGGTGAAACAGGGACAAACAAACACAGAAGCAGAGAGAAAAAAACTAATAAGCAAACAACAACTTTGACGCCATGTAGGCTGCATATTAAAATCCAAAACATACAAATGAAAATCATTTTTCAGTCTAGGCAGCAAATGTGTTCACGAAGTAAAGCAACACAATTTATAATGCAAAAAAAGAAGAAGTCTGTTTTGAATGTTAAGGTGGAATTCTAACCGACGTATTGATAATAACACAATACAACAATTAGTTCCGGTGTTGCGGTTTTACATGGTGTTAATCTAACGTGTTATTTGCCCCCCTTTTTTATTGAAGGTGATTTGCCTCTGAACAAATTTGCAAAGTGCAACTTACAAATTGCACATTCGATTATTTGGTTTGTTTTGTGCTTTCATGTTGTTATACATCTCACACACACTCTCGCTCTGTACATGACCATATGATCACTGAGAGAGACACACTGACAAAGCACTCATTGCACACAGTGATATTTTTGTACATTTTTCTGTTAGTTGAATAGATGTAAAAAAAAAAAAAAAAAAAAAAAGGATGAAAATACTCATATAGTAAAGTGCAAACACTTTAAAATTGCAGATTTACCATGATTACGTCATCTTTTATATATTTGATAAAAATAAAAAAGCTAAATAATTAAGAAGGAACCAAGGTAGTACTAGCATCGAGGTTAGCCTATGTTGATGCAGCCCTAATTATAATATGTTATCTTAATTGTCCTTTTGAGCATTTAGTGAAATCGCACTATTCCGTGAACTCTGCGCGATCTGAAATATAAATGCTTTCTGTCAGAGGATGCACAGGGATATATATTTGTCCAGATTGCTTTAGTTCTAGACACAGTCCGCAGCCAGTGCTTGAGGCAATGTTCAGTCCCGTCCAACACAGTTATGTCAATACTCATCCAACAGTCACTGGAAGTTAACATCCCTCTGACATGTCACCTGCACGAAACGCACATTGGCAAATAGATTGTAGCCTTGAGCACTCACCAGCTGATAAGCCCCTGCTTGTAACTGTCTCCTTGATGCTTTAATGAATGGACTTTCATAACAGCCCTCTGTTAAATAATGATAAGTATGTTGGCGTATTTGATTAGCCATCCATTCATTATGTGAATTATTGACTTAATTAGAAGAAACCGTTCTGTTTTAAGTGCCAGTATGATAAATCTGGACATGAAAACTTCACTACTGAGAGCTTTGTTCTGAGCTTTTCAATTGCAGCAACGGCTGTGCACGCTGCACTGCTGAAGGACACACTGACAAAGAGGGCACTCTGAGGGCGGGAGGGAAATTTAACCTTTTGAACTGGTGAGATATCAAGTGAAGAAACCATCAAGACATTATGTGACCTGAATTGCAGTTTTTATAAAGTGCTTTGAACAGTATCCTCCACATGAGGTCAGGCTGGATCTATCTACCCACCATTATTTCCCTCTGCGCTGGAACCAACTATCAACTCTTGTGACGATTACAGCACATTTATTCATCATTTAATATTCAGAACACACTAATTTGTTGTAACTGTAGATTACCAGCTTTTTGGTCAGAAATGTAAAGCAATACCAGCAAATGCAAATTTCTGAAATTCTTTCTGAATATATAATATTAACAATATTCATTAGGATTTGAAAAGTGATGTAGCCCTGAGTATGTAACACCGGTGAAGATTTCTTAATAATTCATATAACATATTTCAGTTACTTCTTATGAAAAGACTGGGCGAAGAAAATCCATCAATAACCTAACCAGAAAAATTGATTCCCTTGTCATTCTGTGTGGTCTGAAATTGCCCAGAGCCATAATGAGAGAGACTGATTTTCTCTGTGCAGTGGAGTGGAACATTCGTTTCTTGTAGAGCTTTTTGCGAGATGTGAACAGATTCATAAGCAACACTACTTCTAAAGAGGTATCTTGTCAAGTGCTTTCAGGTGGATTCCTGGACATGTTCAGATCTATGGAGGAATATAAGAATGTTATCTCCAATTACATATAAAAATCAGAAATGGTTTATGCATATTATATACATGGTGACAGACAGGAAGAAAAGCCAGCGTTAAGTCTCTTGGTACAACTGGAGCAGCTCCAGTGCAGCATCGGTTGTAGCTACGTATATATAATATATATATATATATATATATATAATGAAGTGTGAATTGAAGATGTATTTGTAATTGTCAGTTGCAAAGGCAATGATTGGTTGCTGTCAGTGCAGTCCTCACCTGCAACAGCATATAGACTGTATGCATTCAAATACACATTTGTCTGGTAGCGTAAGGGCGTGAATTTTTATTTATTTTTTTTACATAGATTCATCCTCATGATAGTTTGTACTTGACATTTTATTGCTGCAAGAAAATGTAGCTCATCCAGTGTCCTCTTTTCAAAGTCTGTAGGTATTTTGCAGAAAGGTCTGTGGCCAACAGACACTCATGTTTTAATCAAAAACATAAAATACATCTATAGATAACACAATAGTGCTTTTTTTAAGCTTTTCATCTCTTTGGAACGGACATTTGCTAAAAATTGATGTGAGTTTTACTTTCAACAATCTAAATGTTTGCTGTTTTATTTCTGAAGATTATCCTGTTGAATAAAAGATGGAAGTATCATTAACTTCTTGTTTGTCACAGGAATGCAGTAATCCAAGACAATCAATTTAGCTTTTTGTTGAGAGAACCAAGGCGATGCTATAGTTTGGATTATCTTGCACAAGTAAGCGATCCCATAGCTCAGACCACATCCAGGAAGAAACGCCAGAGTTTTAGATAAAAAAAAAAAAAAAAAAAAAAACTATGAAAGGAACAGCAGACACACACAACAAAATCCAAGTGAACAATATAAATCTGAATTAAAAAGAGAAAAAGAATAAGTATTTTTGTGGTTCATTAAAACAAACCAGTGTCTTTCACTTTACACCATAACCTTCAATGAGTGTCACATTGTTTAGGTAAACAAAGCTCCTTCTTCATTGCCTAGCTCAAAAAATTTCTAATCTTTTTTTCCTAATGAAATCTTCCTTTCAAGTTATAAATAAACCACAGGCTGGAGGGTCCAGAATGGAGGTTACTAACACGCTTGACTTCTCTTTTATGTTCCTTCTCCCTATCATTCCCTCTCTGGAAATTGCTCGAAGAAAGAGAAATGGCATGCAGACAGTTATGAGTTGGTATACATGCCTTACCTTTATCTTTTCAATAAAACTGTTTGAACTCATCCTCCTGTTGCAGAATGAGATGAGCCAACAAGCTGAATAAGCAAGCTCCCATTAGGAAGCTTGGTTTGTTTTGTTTTGTGTGTACGCTGGTGAAGCGAAGGGAGAATAAACAGAAATAATCTGGGAAATTGTAGCATTGTGGTTGACCATTAGTGGTTAGCCAACCACCATCTCCTTAACCGTCCGCTTTAATTTTGGTGAGAGGAGCAACTGAGTCCAAGGGTGCTTTCTGGGACCGTTCCTTCCACACAGTCATTTTCTGCACTGTAAGGAGGGCCTCTCAAGAGCAGCTACAGTGTCTGTTGTTAGGTTAGATTAGGTGTCTGTTTGAAAAGTACCTTTGGATAACCTGTGTTGTGAATTGGTCTTAAAATTGACTAAACATGACTTCGTGTTGTTAGCAATAGTGCTTTCTGCATTTTTATTGTTGCATTTGTTGACGTTACCGTGATCGCCTGAAGACAAATCCATTAATGCCTGCTGAACTCTATTCTTTAAGGAAACTGGACAGACTTACAGACGGATCGGTTGTGTTTATCACCTTTTACAAACCAAGATTTAAAAATAAATGCTCAGAGAATTCTGTGACAGCTTGTTTCCTTTGTAACATGTTAAATTCGCTCCCTGCGGGCTTTAATCTGTGCTCATTCAGGAAATTAGACCTGTTGTTTGTTTTTTTTTTCTTTCTCTTAATAATGCATCAGGAATCTATTCTCTTTTGCTGGTCACTTCTTATTTGTTGGTAACAGCCTTTACGTTTTGTGTTTGTCTTTAAAAGAAGAATAGAGCTGAAGAGGTATCACGTAGGAATCACTGCCAAATTTGCCAAAGTTCCTCCAATTATCTCCTCAAGCACTTTCTACATATTTAAAGTTAGAGTGCGACTCCCTAATGTTTGAAAAATTATGAAACCATTTAACCATCCTCTATATTCTCTTCAGTGTCTTGGGACATGGGCTAGCATGCCTTGGAGAAAAAGATAAGTTATATCCACACTCATCACACACAGAGAAAGAAATGCAGCACATTTATCCATACAGACAATTGAAAATATCCAGTTCGGTGGATGTGCTTTTCATTGGGTTTTGGATAGAAACCAGGGCACCCACACATGTGGACATGCGGAGAGCAGACCGGTGAATCACTGTGCTGCCAGAACAATGGCCCTCAAGAGTCAGACAGCGGTGTTGAACCAACCTGCTAAATATACAAGTAAAGCAAACCTCTTCATGTTCATTCAAGTTACCATGGAAACAACACTCACATTTACATTTCGTCATATGGCGTGGTGGGTCCCGCAGTGCTGACCACTGTGGTGTTGTTTAAGCCACAGTGTGAACACAGTGTTCATCGGACAATGCAGCTCTACAATCACACGCCCAGTTTCACCCATTACACTGCTTTGGATAACACCTACCAAATGCTGACCAGCCTTAGTACTGTGGCTAGCAGGTGGTCTTGGCGTTGCGTCTCATCTATACATCACATGTTTATTCGCTTCGCTCTGTGTCTCGCCCACTCTCCTTCAAAGAAAAGGAGTTACCTGGGGCGTAGGTGGGGAGCGAATACAATATGATGATATTCAGGGAAGAGGTGAGCTACAGTGCGCGCTCACTCCCGACAGATTCTCGTACATGCACCTCGTCGCCTAATGTAAGGATGGGCTCATCTTTTTGGTGAATGTTTCAAGTTCAGCAGTGACTGCATCCAAAAGAAAGCACCCCTTGCACTGTGAGAGACACAAAACCTCCACCATCTTCTACTCTAGGTTTGAACAACCAAACTACATTCAGCGACTGCGACAGTGGCATTCCAACTTTAGAGCAAATTTACTGTAACCTCAGAGATATTGCTTGCTTAAATCCTGAATAATTACATTCATGAAAGAAAGACAAAACTGATACATTATCGCTTCATGGAGTTGCCAAAGCAAATGGGTTTGTACTTAGCATTCATTTGGAGTTAAAATTAGTGCAGCAAATATTTTCCGTCTGCTCTTTGTCAGCTTTAGAGAAATACGTGTCTGCATCTTTATTTGTTGAGCTCTGCCTCCACCATCTTTCCTGGACAGTTGCAGAGTCTCTGTCTGGCCTCTGACGCTGGTTGATGAGAGTCCATTAGATTAGAACAATAAAATGGTAGGATTCAAAACTGCAAGAATGAAAGATGCTAAACCAAGTGGAACTGTGGAGTTCTCTGTGGGCTCATCACTATGATAATACAGACACACACACACTCAGTTAAGGTTAGTGTCGTTTGGTATCGTTAGCCCGGTTCAGAGCTGTCTTATCCACTGCGTGGGCAGTAAGCTTTGCTTCTCTGCAGTTTACAAACTCATAACAGACTCATTACTGCCAAAACACACCCTACAACTTAACCACAGAATAGAAATAAACAGGAAAGAAATCCTATTGTAGTCATCAGCACAGCTAATGCTGAGCGCAAGATGTGAACTCTGGCCTCCCACATGAAAGCCAGTTGAACTACACCACAATTCGCAACTCCGAGTTTCACATCCCTTTTAACCCTTCTACATTAAAACAGAATGTTTTTTTGCAATACCTTTTTAAGTGCAATCTGACAATGGTGGATAACAAAAGCCCAACACCAAATGACTACCAGTTGGAGTAGATATATAAATAAGCTTGTTTGAGGCATGTAGCCAATAGTGGAGCAAATCTGTCAAAACCAAAAGTTCAAAGTGGGCTTAGACAGCGTGTATATAACACTGTGACAGCTCTTACGAAGGATCAGGTGGATTACGCCCCAGGTTTTAGGTAGAGTGCTACTTTCATGAACTGAACAACAAGTAGATAACAAGGAGTATGTGTCTTGTAGGCATATGTCGTTTTTGTAAATTGTTTTTATCTGGCAAAATAGCAACATCTCCAAAGTGTCATGTCGACAACAAAAAACACAAAACGAACTCGCTCCCACCCCCCCCAAAGCCAAAACAAACAAACAAACCCCCCCCCAAAAACCACACAAAACACTGAGTTACACAAAGAAGCTGTCTAAGAAAATATGTTCATTTTTTCACTTTGCTTTTAAGGACTTTCATCCATTTAATAGTATAACAGATTGATTGACACGATTTTAGGGAGAGACTGAATTGAAAGGTCAAGTAGGTTATTTTAACTGCTTTCAGCAGTACCTGCCATACAGTGTACACTTCTCTTCACTAAACTGTATTTGCCACTTCACTGTTCAATAATCAAGAAACCAGAAGAAAAAAAATTAAAGCTACGTTTTCGAACCGAGCTTTATTTTCACTGAACACTTGAGTTCGGTTTTATGATAAAAAGTTGAAACTTGTTCTATAAACTCATAACGCTGATTGGTGGCATCATTCACATAGCATGAAATAAATTACTGTGTTTGCACTGTACCTCGCTAAAAGCTCGACATAACTCACTGCCCATTCTGCTCTTCCTCTATGGCCTTGGAGGATTTATGTTTTGTGTTAAGTAAGGCTGAAACTACTCATGTTATCTCACTCCATCAATAGCAAATACATTAACAATATCTAGTCGCTGCAAGCACACTATTAATTTACCACGACCTGTCCCTACAGGGGCAGAATGATTGTTGGAGGCAACGAGGTGTATCTGCTTACCCCTCCCTGGGACACGGTGTCGCTGCTGGGGATCAATGTCCATTGAGTACCGAGGAAGAGGGGCAGGCAGGCAGCCAAGCAGCCGGCCGGAGGAAGCCCTCAACCTCAGCTCAAGTGACGCTGTCACCTAAGAGGTCCCAGCAGGCCTTGCAGAGACAGAGAGGGATGCGCCGCCTAATGCTGGAGCCATGTCCTTTCACACAGAAACACTGGCCATCGTCCCTCAAAGGTTGAAGAGGACAGAGGTAATGGATATCGGGAGCTCCGGTTCATGACAGGAAAAACCCACACTGCCATTGAGAGTTAATTGTCAGTCAGACATTATGGCATTTATTATCTGAAGAAGTGTAGCTGAGTAGCATTTTCAAATAACAACATGTTCTCTACTTTAAGGGTTGAATTCATAAACAATATAGTTCTTTTTTACTTCAGTGTTTTTCAATATCTGCCCATTAAGTGCAGTACAATATTTCACACTTTCTCATACCGTAGCTTAATTTGAAATTGTGAAGATATTGATACATTTGGAGTTTAAAAACCAAGAACCCTCTCAGGTTGTTTTGGGTCTGCGTACATTGTCATGCTCAGGACATGGCTGATGGCAGCGGTCATTTTGAGGGAAATCTGAACTGCGAGACTCCTAATTCCCTGTTTTCTTAAGAGATATACTGCAATGCTCCTGACTGATTCTTGTGGAAGATCTCAGAGACTCTGTCCCTACTCAGTTGATTAAGTTAGGCATGATTCTGACTTGTTGATTCCTTGACTGTTTTGTTTTGTTTGTAATTTGTGTTTTGTTTAAAGTTTTAGTATTTAATTGTTCAAGCTTGGCTGCATTGAGCACATTCATTCTCTCACATGGGTAACAGAAACGTTCCACCACAGTTACTTCATCAAATAACAAAGTTCCAAAAATCCTGACAGTTATTTAAAGGGCAATGTGATTAGAGAAAAATAAAGAAAGCGCAAAAAAAAACAACCCTAATCCAAACCATGTTCTGTAAGCCCACAGTGCCTTTGACCTTTGACCATCAGATTCTAATCAGTTCATGTTGCAGTCCAAGTGAATGTTTGCGTCTGCTGTATTGATAGTCAGGCCAGACCTTGACCTTTGAATATCAAAATTATAAACTTAATTTTCTTCATCATTATGTCCTGATAAATGTTTGTGCCAAAAATAAAAACGTTCTCTCTCCACATTGCCGCGAACAGGCAGATACCCTGGATGTGGCAGTCTCACTTTGAACACCGTAGTATGGGACATTTAAAGGCTCTACAGGTACAGTGCATCTATCATAAACACGTATCGCACTGACACTTGTCACTTCTGGCAGCAGTTTAGCAGAAGTAACACATAGTTCATTGCCTTGTTCAAGATGAAGAGTTTACACGTTCTCATATATAACAAAAAAAACAAAGTAATGACAAAGTAATTTAAGTTGTGTCTATTCACGGCTCTCACCCCATCAAAGAGTTCATGTTGTCTTCAGGACCTCAATTCATATTCATATTTACAGTTTAAAAACTGGATTGGTGATGCAATTTAATATTGAGTTAAGATTCTTGGCTCTTAATATCATGCCTCCTTTTTGACCTCAAAAAAGACCAAAGCAGGTTTTCCACTCATCTACAATACAAGTAAGACTGTATGTTGGAACCTCTGGAGAAAAGCCCCTGCATCAGCGAGTTCGTCCACCTCATGACTGTTGTTCTGTGTGAGGGTTAAAGGTTGATAACAGAGCTATCGCAAGCAGAAAACATAACGGCAGGGTTCGCAGCGCTGCCTGGGTGGGAATTCAGTCGGTGGAAGTGTGTAAATACAGTACAGGATGAAGTATGATATATATTCCATGAAGAAGACACCCCTGTTCATCTGCAGCACTCGGGCGGGCTGATAGCTGTTCTGGTGGGTGGTCAGCCTACAAGAACAGAGAAACAAAGCTTCCCGGCAAATAGTTTTGACATTGAAATATCAGACAAGCAGAAAATCAAGTCTTTGATCGGCTCCCACACGAAGGATTGCTCGGCCATATCAAAAATCAGGGCTCAGAGAATGTGTTCTGCATCCAAGAGCGCCTCATGAATCAAAGGAGGGATACTTAGGCTGTGTTGATAGGAGCAGTCAAACTCAATGCGATTTTACAGTAATAAATTCTGGCTCTTTTATCTTCCCCCCATTTAGCCGATTCACACCAAAACTGTGCCACTTATTTTTCTCTCTGAAAATTCTCAATTCGCCACACGCGATGCTCCCAGCTGCCAGCCTGCAAATTCCCTGACGAAGCCTCGCTTGATGTGCCTTTGTCTTCTCTGTTGCACAGGAATTGGTTTGAAATTCCTTGTGTGAAATGATATTTGACGTGATTAAAGAGAGTCACTCAGCGGAGCTGACAGCTCTAATGGAGAGCAGAAGCTCCCTCGTCCAGCCTAATATCTGACAGCAGCCAGTGGAGCTCAGAAACACTCTGCAGAGGGACAAAGAGCCAGGAGGGGCCCCCTCTCTGATTTTATTCACAAAGACGCTGTTTGTTTAGTTGCTCACACACAGCTTGTTGGCACCACAAGCCTAAGACATCCTGGTAGTCGACCAGCACGCTGCTGATGGTCACAAACTTTGGAGCAATTTTTGGATGAAATGTGTTTTTCTGTAGAAAACCCTCATCTTCTCACTCTTCCAGTACATTTCCATAGATGGATTCCCTAAAAGATTTATAGAAACAGCCATTTCTGGTTGAGGAATGCTCTATCAAATAAGTTATTGGGTGCTTAATCATCATAGTTTCCATTGTTTTTCCATGTTTCAGGTTTTCAAAACTGTATTCATATTTGTCTGTGATATCATATAAAAGGCATTCAGTTTGAAAAAGGATGATAAACAGTGATACAGTGGTATTTTAATCCGCTCAATTTTAATTAGTTGAGTGCTTCACACGCCTTCATTTGACAGCATCACGCTGACACGCACCTGTTTTCACCGTTGAGCGAGTGGATGATCTGCAGCAGCGCCAAAGAAGAAGAATTAAAACACACATTGTCTTACAGTGGCTCCTCACACATGCACTGGTGCTTGAATGCATCCTGACTAATTCAGTAAGTAGGCCCGTGCAGGTAGATGCTGGGCGGAGCCAACCCGACATGAACAAAGTCAGGATCGAAATGAATATTTATTTCATTCTTTATTTAAAACATAAACATTTAAAAAACGCAGATCATGCTGTATGAAATAAGGGTGAGTGTTTGGGTTAAGCATCCTTTTCCCAACGTTGCCTCGTGTTCTTGATTTTACTGTAGTTTAAACTCAAGACAAGAAAAAGATCACTGATTCCAACACAGCCACAAATTAGCAGTAGACTTCGCAGGAGGTGCCGAATGTGAGAGCTCGGGATTCACATTTTCTTGCCTTAAAAAGGCATGCCAAATACAGTGTGTGTGTATATATATATGTATGTGTGTGTGTGCGTGAATAATTAATTGTTACTTTGTTACTTTTCTCTTGTGAACATACTCCAACCCTACTAGATATTATTATGGGGCCATATATCTGCTGTGGGAAAGGCCTGTGGTCTGCACTGAGACTTTCATCCTTCACACGCAGTATCAAAGCATGTTTTATGTATTTGTGCAGCATAATGCACTGCACCGTATCATTGAGGACAAATAGTATATTCACCATCACTCTGTGAATTGCACAGCAGGACAGTTGAAACTTAATGTAGTCGAGAACAGCCATGTTATTCGCTGGTAAAAGCTCCAATGTCGAAGCTTGCTAAAACTGCCTCACAACTGTGATACACAATCGGCATCTACTTCACCCTCGATATTCTTCATGTCCACACCAGCACTGACAGAACTATCTAATATATGAATTGCCCTCAAGCTACACATTTAGATTAACATGGGAGAGTTATATGTATTCTACGACTGTTGTAAATGTCATGGCTAATCATTTGCATTGGCTTTTTGTGGACTGTGACTTGTGAATGCTTTTTCTTCTCAGGTCTCACATTGTAATCTTAATGACAGTCCCATTAAATAAAGATTAAAAACATGCTCTTTCAATAAAGGGGATGAATTTGTTGACCCTGTCACTGTAATCCTTTCGTCCTGTATGATGCGTCTACTATCAACAAAGGGGAAACACATCGCTCCTGAGTATTATTTCTCAGAAATAAAGAGTTTGTCTTGATAATGTGCACAGACTCTCTGTATTTGAGGTGTCAGATTGTTGGACAGTTTGGAGGAAAGCTGATTTCACTGTGGAACAGACTGGTCTCTTGGCTTGTCAGACGCAGGTGTAACTAATAACTGCCATCCAATCAGATGATCGGGTTCTCTGCGTGGCCCGGCTCAGTCATGAGTGTTGTTAGTTACGCCTGTGCTGCTTTTTGCCACACACCAACACTGCTGGTTTCCCACTTTTAGAACAACAGAACGCTCTGTTCGCAGTCAGCACACAAAAAAGTCAACATTTCCATAAGTGTCACAAATGTGTTTCCAAAGATTTAATACATATTTTTTCTTGTTTTCTGAGGCTGGTGGCTGTTTGATCACCACCTGCTGTGTGTTTTACAGTCGTTTCCTTTGCACTGCAGGATGCATTAACACTACAGACAATTTCCCACATGAAGACCTCTGTGAAGTGCGAGCCACGGATAATAATGAAACAAACCTAATGTATTTTCACTCCATGTAATGTATCTGCCTCTCTCTTTTATACATATATATGCATATAAGACATTTCATTGCATTTATGTAAATTGAGTTTCCTGACAAGACCATCATTAAAAAGACATATATTTAGGTTGGCTCTTGACTTATTTAATTACACAATTCCCATTTTTATTTTTCCATTTGACCATTTTTTTTCTTCCTCTCTCATTCACACCTTCCTGTTAAGGATGTTGTTAAATCCTGCCTGTCGAGTAGTTCATCGACTACTTCATGTTGTTATTTTTCCATACAAATTGACATTATTTCAAAGTGATTAAGTGTTTATTGTCACCCAGGTGACAGTCACTCTGTAGGTATTTGGCTCAAATTGACTATGGAAGGAGAGAAGGGTCATTTGTGTCATAACATAGCATTTCTCAGGCATGATCTTGAATAAATACTGTACAATAGCTACGTTTACAGTCTGCACTCTTGTTTTCTCCGAGTTTTAAGCTATCACATTGTGATGTTTCATGTTTTAACAATTAATGTTATATTGTTATAAGGTGATATTCATTCCAGATTACTGACATATGCATGAGATGTGCAGGTTCTGCAACAGTCGGGAGGATGCATCAGAACCGTAATAGTAGTAATAGTAAACCGTTTCACCACTGTCACTTTCAGGTCCAAACAGTCTTTGAGCTGAACGGAGGCACAATGATTCTTTGCCTCATTCACTGACGGAGAGCTGTAACCGAACTGTCAAGCAGTCTTTCATTACCCTGTGGCCTCAGAGCTTGTTTCAAGCATTGCCACTTTAAAGGTAGTTATCATTCCCCTGAATCTCCACCTCTGTACCTGCCACTCAGTGCTGCTCCCGGTGTAATAAGCTGCTCTCTTCGATGTGCTGACAAGGATGTTTCCCAGTATCAGGCAACCACTGCACAATCACACGTTGGGTTGCTACTTGGGAGAGAGCCAATTGCCCCTCTTTCCCCAGGCACTTCAATCTTTCTCTTTCTCCGTCGTTAACAAGGGCTAATGGAGATTTGCTGTAAAAGAAACCTCTGTCTAGGAACAAAAGCAGATTTTTTTTTTAAATTTTTTTTGTCTTCAGTTTCTCAGATAGCTTGGGTTGATTTATTTCCTTCACGCAGAGATTATGAATGCACCTCTGAACACCTGAGTCTTTTATTTGAACTGTATTGTGTTCTTACTTTCCTAGATGAAAGCGCCACTTTTCCATCTGTGCTTGCTCCTGGACATAAAATGTATTCACTCCCTGAGAAAAGACATTATAAAGACATTATAAAAAATAAAAACTTCTTCTGTTGGCTGCGTGATATTCCCTCCCATTAACAGTGCTAGGGGATATTTCATTTTCAATGGTGATTCTATAAATTGCTCTTCTTTTCTTTTCACTGTTGAAGACTGGGAAACTGTTTTATCTCCTGTTCAGGAATCCCCCCGACCCCCCCCATTTGTTCGACATTACAGTTCCTCAGACCAAATGGATGAGTCTTTGTATTGGTTACTACAGTATTTGGCTGAAAGAAACCCTGATATGTGTGCCTTTAATCCTGCAAATCTCTGTTTACACCAAAGAAATAAGTTTGGCCATTAGTTTTAACAGTGAGTAATAACGATTTGATGACCAGGATTATTGCTCATTCATCTCACATTTGCTTTCTCAATTCAGTAATTCATTTGAGATAAGGAGAGAGGGAACACGCTGACCGTTTGACTGCAGACGAGAAGTCGATAATTACACGTTGGTTGAGAATTACTGCTGGCTAAAACAAGGCAACAGATTCAGAGACACTAATGTTAGCGACATGCTAGCTAATGTAAAATTCCGATAAACATTACTTTAAAGCCTCATCTCTCTTAAAAGCACTTTCAGTCATAAAATGTTCTCTCTTTTTGAGTGTGCGGTGCTAAAAAACAAAACAAAACACACACAACATAAGAAAACTGATGACAGCATGCAATAATTATGATAAATCAATATTTAACAATATAACTATATTCATCTGGTGACATGTGTGTACAATAAAGAAGCAAGCCATTAATATATATAAAAAATATGGCTAAATGAGATCCAAAGGAAATGATACTGCAATTATTTTGACAGATGTTGTGATTGTGACATGAGTCATTATTGTATTATGTTGATGTTGAGTTTGTTGGTGGGGGGGGGGGGTTACCAAAAGAGCCAGTTTGGAGTTATGGAGAAGAGGATTCTCATCATGTGATGCAGTTCACCTTCATAAAACAAAAAATTGGGAGGTCGTACAATTTGGCCATATTAATTTGTGAATTTAATTATATTTCAATTAACTATTCAATTCTAGTATAAAATACTGCATGTTCGAGATAATGGAATAAATAAAATCACTGAATTTTGGACCCCTCTGTCCAGCTTTCATTGTTGAAACAAGCAGATAATAACTTAATACAACATTTTATAATGTGAAGCGTCTCTCTTTTAGAGAGAATTATCAGTTGTCTCTGCAGCACCGTCAGATCTGGAACATTTCAATTAGCTCCTTGTTTCATTTTAATTTACCGTTTTGGTTCACTGACTAAATGTGGATTTCCAAAAGTACAACAATACAAACTTCCATTTATGAAACTGCAACCCAGCAACAAAAATTATTGAAATCCAAACATAAAAAAAAAGACAATGTCTTAGCAAGACATTTTTCATTGTAATGTGAGACATTTAAACAATCTTTACATCATCGCTCCTGAATACTGATTTCCCTTCCCCTAAATGAATATATAGTATTACAAATAAAGCTTTTAAAGAGTCCTCATCTTAACCTGTAAGCAGACCTTTTGCAGTAAGTGGCTCGTTGTTCCAGACAGATGTCCAGTGAGTGAACTGTTTAAAGTAAGATGGATATTGACGTTCATGCAGATCGAATCTTTGACCTTCCTGTGATTTTGCTGTTACAGAATGAACTCTTGAACCATGAGGCCGCACTCGGTGAGAAACCTCAGCGCTGAATGCTGCATGCACACCTTCACATATTTTCGTATTTTCTTGCCTTTATGTGTCTTTTCCCACACCGTCACATTTTCCAGTGGGGATTTACTGCAGGAAAGAGAAAATGAAGCAAATTTCCTTCCAAACAGTTTTTCTTTTTCAATTTCCCCTCTCGGTATTCAAACTTATTTTGTTTATAGGTTTCACCCCCAGCTTGAAAACTGCCAATTTCTTGCTTTTCCAAGACTAATGGGGTGGTGCAGGTACGGCATGAAGGGAAATAGAGGATTTTGCTTACAGCAGTCTTGTTCATCCTCACAGATCAGTTGTCTAGACTGGGCAGGTAAATCCTCTTCGCATCCCTTCTCTCTCACTGTTTTCAGCACCATCTTCCACCATCACAGAGCCGAATGGCTCAAACGCCTTCCTACAACCAGGGGCATAACTGCACGTCAACTTCCTCTTTTCCCCTATGGGACATTTGTCAAAAATTCTGTTCAATGTGAATTCATTCCAGATTTTCACCCATACTAACATGAATGATTCTGTTTTTCAGCAGTGGAAAATTAATTTCTCATGTGATCGTATGGCACTTTGATTTAACATGTACATCTTCTTTCCATTTCGTCAGTGGAAAGTGGAACGAATTATTTAAATATGCATCTCTGATGTATTTAGACAGCTCATGCCTTCATTTAGGATGTCACAGAACCGTACAGCTCCAGTAACGGCTACGATTTCCAGACTTTTAAGGGTGTTGTCCCGATAAATAAATAAGGTCAGCGTGTGAAATTCTCATCCTAATGCTGATAAACCTCTGTCAGGGTCATAGGAGTTTCTGTGCCAAACCCAGCTGACATTAGGTGAATACAGATTACACCCTGGACAAGTCCTTACTCTGTCACAGTGCAGACATACAGAGACAGAAAGCCATTCCCACCTTTAGAGTCCCCAACTAGTGTAACCTAAACCTGGATGTCTTTGGACTGTGCAAGGAAGCCAGAGGATCTGTAGAGAACATTAATAAATAAGTAAAAAAAAATAAATAAATAAAAAAAAAATCAAAATATATATTTATTAGTTGATGGATCAGTAATATATACCAGCTTTCTATAAACATGTAACTAAAAAGATTGATGAAAGAGACAATTTCTATTAATCATTTTTCTTCAACGAAAAACAAACGAAATGAGAAGTGTACTCTAAATAACAGATTCTAATACCTCATAAAATATGAAACAATATACTAAAATGGTTCTATTCACAGAGACTAAACTTAACCCAGTGTAATATGAAATATGTTTCTTAAAATGAGAAATCACACACTTCCTCAGTTCCCTTTACATCTTTCAGCGGAATGTTTTGGTTTTTCAGCCTGCAGCTTTAATGTGTCTCTAACCACTAACATGTACTGAAGAGGTGTAGGGAGCTATTGTCCCGAGGTGATCAGCATCGCACAACACACAGGCATGTTAGTGACTAGCTGGAGCATTTAATAGCTAAATAACCACTTATTTATCTCAGGATATGGTGGAGGCCAAAACAGAACTAAAAGAAGAGTGAATGTTGACATTACAGTTTTCAGGTGGCAAAAAAATGCAAGTCCTAATGAATGCTAATGAACTGCTGAATCTATCAATGGAACATTTGCTAACATAGTTGCTGCATCTCTGATTTATTAGGTGATAATGCACAATGTGAGCACTGGCTTTCCAGCTTTTTCTGTTAAAAAAAACAAAACAAAAACAAAACCCAAAAGCGATATCAGTGAGTGCGACAGTTCCTGAGTAGACTTCCCTTTACTTTCCAAGAATCCCTGTACAAATTCTAACCTTTCTGAAAATGATGCTCCTCATCCTTAACCTTGTCTTGTTCCTCTTCCATTGAATAGGGATGGTGGTTGTAATGGGGGTGTGGGCTCATGATGGCGTCCCATGTGTCCATTATGATTTTTTACGAATGGAAACAGTGGAGTAGAACAAACAAAGCAACAATTCGCAAATACTGGAGAATCCTGAGAACAGTTTGGGGCTGTGTGGTACCTGCTGATGCTATCAGAGTATCATTGTTCTTGTGCTTAATCACTGTGGCTAATGACAGGAAATGAAATCACCCACAGAGGACCAGCACACTTTCCACAGAATAATTACTGCTGATGACCTTGTGCCTGTCTTTGCTATTAAATTGTACAATGACAACTCTCACCACACACTTAGTCACCACATATCATGGAATACTTCAGACTACTCTATTGAGCTCTTGCTTATTAAAGACAGATATAAATATACAGAAGAAATCTTTGATTCCACATTGCATTTGTAGCCACTGTTCTGATAAAACTCCTGGCGGCATGACACTGTTTTTTAGTGTGGGTATCATTAGTTGCTTTGTTATGTTCAAATAGTTTATAGAGGAGGAAAAAACATAACTTTGTGCCATCATTGTGATTGTCGGCCACAGCACAAAGCCTAATGGGACGTGCTGATGGAGTAATGTCTCTCAATTCCTTCACTGTTACTTCCATATTGATTGCTTAAAAAAGAGAAAAAACAAAACTCATCATTTCATTGTTACAGTGTCTTTTTCATTTCAACCTTTTTTCCTGCCTTCTATGTAATCTCCGCTTTTAAAACACTATTCAACAGATGTGCAAAACATTTGTATACACACTTACGTCCAAATACATTCATATGACGTATGTCCACCAATATACACACATTTTCACAATGTGGATAGGCGTGTTTATTTAGAGCAAAAGTTTTACTTTACTTTTGGTAAGCTTACTGGACTATATGATGCATTCAATCAGCCCCTGCCTCTGCTCTGTCTTTGTGCTCTATGAGGATTTAGATTATTTTGATGTTGTCCTATTTCTTACATCCTGATCTATGTTTTGGCAATACTTTTATTTACTTGGTAGCAGAAAAGTTTTCCTTGTTAACTAACAACGACAGTGTTATGAATCCACCACGCTACTGTGAATTCAGGCAAAGAGTGTTGTGGCGGCTGATTCCTCATCAGTGTGGTGAAATACTGTGATTGACACACTGAGAAAGAAAGTACAATATCATCTCAGCCTCCTGGTTTTTGATGCGTCTAAGGTGGCGCCCATATTAGTCAGCTTTGTGGGTGCTGGCAGCTGGATTACCTACAGACCCTGACAGGCTAGCTGTCTCTGCTAAGATAATCCAACTGACTATTGGCTGTCGTTTCATTATCTAACAGTGTTATCCGTGTGACTCGTGAAAAGTAAGCATGTGTATTTTACAAAAAGTAAAAACTGTTTATTTTTGAATAATGATCCAAATGAGTAAAGTAAAACCCACCTGAACTTTGTTTTTGTCCTTAAAGTCAAAACTTGAAACCTCGTTTAGTTAGGTTGGTGTGTGTGTGTGTGTGTGTGTGTGTGTACATGCCCTGACCTTGGGAGCACTGTAGGGTGCCATTGATTTGTTTACCTGTGCGCTCCTGACAGTTTCTCATTAGGTTTCTTTTGCACAACACTTCCAGGAGAGGAGACCAGAGTCTGCACTTCACAGCCGACGATGCGTGATCAATGCACCTGATAGACTGACACTGGCAATATAATTCTGTTGAATGGCTGTTTAATGGATGTGAGCGCTCCATTTAGTAGTCACGATAAGGTGCCTTTTGTGGCTGAAGCCGCATTGTGGGGCTGTATGAGGAGGAAAACAATATTGTTAAAGAGGGCCTTTGTTAAAAGACAAGCAAGACTGAGGGAGAAATTGTGTTTTACTCCACGGTTATTGGAAAATTTTGTAATGATTTGCAAAGTACACTAGGAAACACAGTCCAGTGTTATTAGTGTTTTTGGGGGATTATATTGTCACCTAAGTAAACACAGGATAAAATAAGAAAAATGGCCATCACCACAGGCCCATGACAATTTGCGGCCCTTTTACAATTTCCCTTTAAAACTGTTTTCTTCTCCTTCCTCCAATTCTTTTCCTTAAACCCAAGCCTTTTAGATCACTGTAATGCTGCCTTTACACACAGAGGTGCACAGTGTGCATCGGTGCTGCTGATAAATTAAAAAAAACTGCCCCATCTGCAGCAAAGTTTTTATTGCAATTACCTTGAGCCTGAACACAAATATGTGCCCTGACTCTTGGAGCTTTATTTCCGGTCCAGCTTTTAGAAAATGCTTGTAAAAGGTCTTTTATTGTGTGCCCCTCACATGGCTGCATAAATAATTTGACATGGTCACAAGGAGGCAGTATTGCCACTCTCTTCACAAGCCCTCCTGCCACCTTCTGAATGCAGTGATAGTGGGGAATCCACTTATTTAAGGTGTTAAGAGTGCTCCAGATTTGCCACTGTAATCCTGTCCATTTCACCGGGCCAAAGCAGAGGGGAGACATGGCAAAGTGTCCTCGCTCTGGAGTCCCAGCTCATGTTCTATTTGTGACACGAAGTGACACAGCAATCAGCTTGCGGACATATTAGGCTCTAATTACTCCTCAGGTGACAAGACCCCCATGACACCCTCTCACTGAAATAAGATTTTATGAATATTGAAAGCTGACAAGACAAGTGCTTCCATTTAAATCAGTTAGGATTTACATTAAGTCAGTGGGAATAAAGCACCAGCGTTGATTACATCCTTGCCTCTTGTTATGAGAGGGAGAAACATTGACTGTGCAGATACAGTATAATAGCATGGGTGTATATACCATATATGACACCCTGGGGTGCTGCACAGGCGATCTAATTCTAGGTGTAGTCAACATCATATTTAATGGGCAGGGAACGGCTGAGGGGCAAGAGAGGGGGCAGCCGTTCTCTAATGATCAAAATAACACTTTGTCAATGTAATGGCTCACTGTTTTTCATTCTTTACACTCACTTGACAGAACATTCCTCATGGCTTTGTTTACACCAGTGCTGCTGCCCTTGTGCTTGGCCGTGACTTATATAAAAATGTTGCCCCATAAAACGTTATTATTTTCATTGCAATTGATGTATTGCAATCACTTAGCGAATTCCCTTTGAAAACAAGGGTCCTGAAGAAGACGTATGGGCCTGCAACTTTGACTCAACAATGTGAGGTTTTGTTTATGTAGATGGGGAGCAACAGATGGCAAGCATATCTATAAATAAGTCGCTCCTATGACGAGGAGATTAGTGCATTTGAGCTGCTTTTTAATGGTCTCTGGGAGAGATTAAAAAGTAAGCTGATTCATAATGCGTTTCTCTTTGTGGTGAATCACTCGCAACCAAGAATCTCAGAGGAAAATGTCTTCAACATGCTCAAGACAGGGAGAACAACAGCAATTTGAGGAGTCTCAGTATGTTACCGGGTACATGAAGTTTTTAATGGAATAATTTTAGGGCCTCAATAATATCGTAGTCTCCATATCCCCCCTGTGTGTTGACTACTGCAGACCTCTCATCCCTGTAAACCTCACCAGGCAACATGTCCATATTTCCACTCAATCCATTACTTTTCATGCACGCTAAAACACATAACACAACATGCCCTTACTATATATAGACATATGTGCTGTGGTGGTTGTTCCAGAGCGTAAGTCAAGCCATGAAAACAAAATAAACAATGGCACATTCCAAAGTTCATGGAGGATGAAATGTTGAAAATGTTGATAAATACATAAACCCATCTTGGTTTTAGCCTCTGGGTCACATTTTCTCCAAGTTATTGAAATAGAATGGAGAGGGAAAAAATAAAAAAATCTCAATTATATAACTGTTGCTGATCAGCCTACAGATAACCACCCACCTGAGGCTACCTCAGCATCCTCCACAAATATTGACAGAATTCTTATCTTGGTTCCTTATTTTAGAAGAAATATGAAGCTTGTGCACGATTACATTTTCCCCAAGTTTTAAATGCCGTAAATTCCTCTCACAGACACATTTTGCATTCATTGCATGTTTTCCTGGAACGGCAAAGCTCAGGATGTCTGATCATGTGGATTTGTGGCTGTATCTTTAGATAACTGCTGTCTGGATAAACTCTATATCTGTCTTTTAATGACACTGGAGTCACTGTCTGTTCTCCGTTACAAAACTGGAGACAGGCCAAGTTTGCTTCCACTAGTGATCTGTGTTCTTTGTGTCTGTGTTTCCCTTAACAACAAGCTTTTCTTATTTAATGAATTCATAAACACGCCCAGGAGAAAAGCATGCTTGACCTATGAGAAGGTGAATGGATTTCTTGAGAACTATTGACAGCTTGTCCTAACAAGTAAACGCAACCTAAGGAGTTGTGCAGTCCAAATCAATTGTCTGGAACAGTGAAGGGGACAGTTATGTAGCCTCCTGACATGTTCCTGTTACTGTACTGACTGATCTTAAGCACAACAGGTCAACTGCACTTCTATTATCGTACATCATCTGAAAAAATATGCCTTCACACAATCACACAATCACTTATCTGCACTGTTAAGGTCAGTCTAACCTTCATCCAACTCACCCCATCTGGCTCATCTGCATGAAGACAGGTTTGCACAGCTGATGAATGTTTAAGCTATTTTCAAAAGTGCTTTTATTGGATGGAACTATCAGCAGTTCTCCTAGGTTGTTTAGACACATTTACTTTGTGTTTCTGTATCTCATGAAATTATATGTGTGTATACATGATAAAATTGTGTGCAGTAAAGGTATTGCCCTAAAACAGTCTGTCTCGAGATTCACTCTGTGTCTAGATATTTTGCATTTTGCATCAACTGTTGTAATGCATGTAAAATAACCTTCCCACCACAGTGGTGTGTTTTAGTGTTTTAGTCCTTGCAATGTGTGTCAAACATATAGATCTGTGAACCTATGACAGGTTTTTATGTAAATGATGGTTAAATAATTGACCTGACTTAAATTAAACAGGAATACATCTGTAATAAATGCATTTTTATGTATGTTCCCTGACATAGCTCATGAAAGCTCTACGCTCCTTTACTCTGATTTTCTGGTTTTCATCATCAGTTTGCATTGAAAACATCCGTTATACTTGCCAGGACGTTTGATTCCAGTGATGTTTCAGGAGGGGTGGTACCATCAAAGCTGAAAAATGACAAATGACTAGCCTGGCATAGCAAATGTGTGTCAGCTGTGCAATTTGATGCGTTTTGTACTTTGCACATTTAAGCACAGCAATAGATGGACGGCGCATTATGATCTAATCACCTCATCTCTGAGAGCAGACTTGCGCTAAAAGCTAATTCTACATGCTGGCATGTCTAGTTTTTATGCTGCATTAAAAGATGATTTCTTTTAAATTCGTCATAGTGGTACTTGGAGAAATTTATTAGAGAGATTGTTTGGTGATACGACGCACAGGTACTCGCAGCCCTAGCTCGCAGCTAGTGCCCTGCCGCCCCTTCTCGCGGGTAATAGCGGGACGTAGCACCGCGGACAGCTCCGGAGTATCGCTCCGCCCCCTCCGCCGACCAATCGCTGCGGCGGCGTCAGTTTAGCTCAGGGTACAACAGAGGGAGCTTCAAAGCGCCCGAGCAGCCAGAGAGGAGAGAGGGGAGCTGGATCCGGCCGTGGTGTGCGTTGCGGGGCTCTGCGGGCTCAACGACACTTCCATGGGATAAAAGCTTCCGGCCGAAGCCACACGCACGTTGTCTACGCGTGCCCCCGCGCGCGTTTCTTCCGCCAGGACCGAGGAAATGGTCTCGTTGTAGCGCGAGTGACATTATCTGCGGCGGTTTGTCTCCACACAGACACAAGGCGGTCCTCTAACTTGGAGCCCCCTTTGGACGTTGAGCAAGTTTATTTTTCTTTTGTTGTTGTAGTCGTTTTTTTGTTTCTTTCTTTCTTTCTTTCTTTTCTGCTTTTCCAACTTGACTTTTATTCGAGTCGTTCCTCTGGGAGCCCAGTCCAGGACGACATGGGGAGCGAAAAGTACTTGCCGGAGCTTATGGCAGAGAAGGACACGCTGGATCCGTCCTTTCAGCACTCCCTGCGGCTACTGGATCAAGGTAAACGTCCGTGGTTAAACACTCGTGTGAACAGTTTAGGAAACGCCTCTTTTATTTATTTATTTATTTATTTATTTATTTATTTATTTTTTTTTTTTGGGGGGGGGGGGGGGGGGGGGGGGTTGTTTTGGCTTTTTTTGGGTTCACTACACTACCAGTCCTTCTACTCCAAGTTCAGTGTTTAACAGAATATGTTTGTGGGTCCTCTTATAGTTTTGGTGCCACGAGGTGAGGTCATTTCAAGCACCATGCCCGTTTAACCAGGCTGTTGTACAGCACAGACACCACCGCCTGCTTTCTCCTGTGGATCTCTGTCCAACAGGGCAGGTTTGACTGAACGCTCCATCTGCTCCATTAGTCATCAGGGGGGATGCAAACTTTTTCATTTGAGTTACGCCAACGGCGACATGCAACACCACAAATAATAAAATCCTTGCTGCTGGCATCATTTGTGGGTTTTTATTTTATTTTATTTTATTTTAGTTTAGTTTTTCATTTCATTTCATTTTAAATCGGTGGCACAAACAGAAAATGTTGAATGCAATTGATGCCAAACTGAATATTTATGCAGAAGCCTCCCTGTTTTTGAAATGGTGATGAGCGTTTGTGGTTTATGAATGGAGGCAGCAGTGAAACCTCTAATCACTGAAGGCACTTGACATCTCCGTTTTTATTTGCGCTGCAGTCAGCTCTATTCTGCACAGACATGTGTAAGCTGTGGTGCAAGTGGTGGAACAATCACACTCTTATTCAGATATACATGTGTTTCCTCCCTTGAAGAACTGGACGTGACTGAAATGGAATTTGGAACGGATGAAGCAGCAAGAGCAGCAGCACTGGGGGCTGCTCAGACGCTTTAATTAATCCGTTGCACAGCCCACCACTTTGAAGCTGTCTGAATTTTTGCAAACACTTCGCAGCCCCGTGGAGCTCTTTAGAGGAAGTGCACTGTTACAGCATCCAAGTGCACTCTTTGAGGGCCACTCATGGGCTTTTGTCTGGATTTGGACTTACTGTCGCTGGCTTTAATGGTAACAGATAGTCAAACAGCAAACAGTCCTGCTGCACTCTAGCTAATTTTAATAAACTTCCAGATGCAGCTCCCACACAAAGCTGTTTTTCTTCAGACAGCAGTGCCACTTATAGTTGCTGCTTCCCAAGCTTAGGACCTCAAGGGATCCTGAAAGGGGGTTCCAAGGGGCCCTAGAGCAAAGTGTTGTCTAATTTAATTTTAGTGTTGTTTACTCATTGGGTTTTACCAAAATGACAAACAGAATAACTTTTTAGATTTTACTGAAATCCTCTGAACTTAAATTAGTATTTCTAGTTTATTAATAGTGTTATTTGCAACTAATGTGTCTTATCATCACCAAATGCTCTGCTGGTTATTTTTTTCATTGAATCAATCCAGTGTATAAAATGTCTGAATATACTGAAAACGGTCCATCACATCTTTTGAAGTGAGGTAATATCAAATCAATCAATGAAATTAGGTTTCTAAATTGTAATTGACCAAAGTGCTGTACAAATGAAACAAAAGCCACAAAACAGCCAGTGTAATGCCTTAACCATCCCATAGTCAGAGTCAGACGTGGAACACTTTGAAATCAAAACACGAAGAAATAAAATGAAAAGTAAAATCTCAGGGACTCTCAAAGACCTGAGAAAACATGAGGGATTTAAATTTGGCCTTAAAAATGTTGACAGAGATGGAAGATTTCATTAAAAGAACACAACTATTCAAAACCAGAAAAAGCATCAGATGTAAAAATTAAAGGGAGTACATTAGAAAATACTGTTATTTCTTAATTCAATTAAAGGTTATGGCAACCAGAAAACTCCAAAGCCTGGATTTTTAAAGTGAAGCCAAGGTAATAGCCTGAAATGACTCCTTTTTGTCCAACAGCCCAAAAAAAACCTATGAGAAGAAGAAATATAATAATATAAAATGTGCAATGTGCTCTGCAAAATATTTGTAATTTTTGCTTCTAAATGCGACTTGGCGTGTTTTTTTTTTTTTTTTTTAATTATCTGATCATCTTATCATTCAGACTGTCTCTGGGGTTTGTGCTCAAGTGCACTCAAATACTGGGAGTTTCTGCCATGCACCTTTGCATTCTTCCTGTGCGCTCAGATAACCTACTGGAACAAAAAGACTGTAAAGCACTGGTTTGGAAATCTGTCATGTGGAGATGAAATATGTATTTCTCATGATTCCGGCTTTAGTATTTTATGACCCTTTTGATATTGAAACAACCCTGAACAGAGTCTCAGTCATCTGTTTATTCATTGCGTGGGAGTTATACATGTAATGACCCTGATGGTATAAGTTGCAAATTGGAGCCTTGCTTTCTAAGAACAAACTTAGGTTAATGCGTTTTCTCAGCGAGCTGATTCATGTACAGTAGGTGAATTCAACCCAGAGCGTGAGGTAGTATGTTTGCAGCCGCTTTCGTTATTCAAATCTGAGTAAGCCTCTTCCTCTTCTTAGAACACAGATTGCCCTCACAGACAAGATTGAAGTGCTGAATGCTTAATGCCACTTGAAAGACACCTACCAACTGCTTCCTTGACAGTCTCTTTAACGTCTTTTTTTTTTTTTCCACACTGCATGTCTTTCCCATAGCATTACAGCAAATATAGGCCATTCTGTGAAAAAATGAAATAAAAGTGATGGAGCTCTTGGAGAATGAGATGGGACAAGCCCACAGAGCAAGTGTTCTCCATTCAAATTGTTTCACCTAATGCAACTTCCTCATAGAACAATTCCAGGAAAGTTAAGTTTGTGATAATTCTGGTGGGGGGCAAAGATTGCAGTTGGACAGCATTGCAAGCAGCAGACTTAATCTGTGACATTTTATGAAGTAAGCAGAACTCTGTGGTGCACAAAATTTGGCCGAAACAGTCTGCCACAACTCCAAAACTGTAAATACTGTTATCTCTTTCTCGCACAACAGATGGAACACGATGCAGCTTAATAGAGCACTTCTTCTGCCATCTTGCTGATGAGTTCTGGACTTGATTATGCAATTGGCAAGGGGAGGGGGTTGGGGTGCAGGGAACGCAGCTAGAGTAACAAGAGTTGCTGCATGCGAACGGCAAATGTGAGATTACTGATGCTCTGGAGAGACTTCCATTCAGGAGAAATTAGAGGAGCATTGTGTTGGATGCTTGGGGACAGGGCAGCCCGCATTGATAAGTCTGGGCCATTTTCAGAGCTCCTCTCCCACAAGGACCGTATCTCTGCACCCTGTGACAAGCTTCATACAGTCAGCAGCAGACTGTTGGAGCGGGAAAAAATATCTTAAGCCAAAGAGACGAGCAAGACCAGCAGCGCACATGGAATGAAAAAATCCTCGGCAGCATACTAATGAGTCGCTTTGAGGTGTGGAAACACCTCGGGTGACACAAAGTGCACCTGCTATTTACATGAAATCGGTGCAGCCCAGTAGTAGGTGGGGGGCACAAAGGCTGCAAATAACATATATTTCCAATACTACATTTATCTGCCTTTTTTTTAGGCTGACATTTCAAATGGGGAAAACAATGAACTGACCAAGAACCAATAACTTCCCTGTTGCCTTCAGCAAACTGCCCCAGGTGTATTATAGTAAATACTTTATCTGATAGCCAGCCAGACAAAGCAAAAGTCGTCACATTGACATTATATGTTGAGTGCCATTAATTAATGTTAATTAATGTCATTAACTGCAGCTTTATGTCAATTTAAAAAAAAATTGTTAGAATGAAATCAACTGTTTTTGTAGAGTGTAGCTATTTGAAGCTCAGACTGCCAGGGTTTCATTTGGATTCATTTGTACAAGTTTTGTGTTCACTCAATATCAATTGAAGTCGATTACCTTGTCTACTTAAAGACCTTTTTTAGTGAACATAAATGAGGATCCTGAAATCGCCAGAGAGAGGCAAGTAAGTACACTTTGAGTTAAGAGGCTTGTTTTGATTTATTCAGTTTTCTTAATAACATGTTCAGGGGTTGGTAAAAAATAAATATACAAATTTCCTAGGCACTAGAAAATCGCTTAATTTTTTTTTTTTTTTTGTCCCCACACTCTAAAATCCAAGATAATAAGAGAAAAACACTGATAAATAACTTCAAATTCCTCACAATCATAGTCACCAGATCACAATTTATAATATTTTTAACCATATTTGTTTATATTCTGGTGGGTTCATAGACAGTTTGTGTTATCAAAATTCATAGTGACACACGTTTTGAAACCCGGGGAAACTATCAACATGGCTGCCAGCCCTTTGACGGTTATGCTTTTTAAAATCAGTGCTGATTTCCAGTAGTGGTGCACCCACATATTTTATATGTAACCTTGCTGATTAAATTTTCCAAGCATTCGATCATATGATGAAATGCAGGAGAATTCATTAAGTTAAGGTTTACTCCCTGATTCATTTTAGAAATTTGGATTCAGTATGTTCTCGCCCTTTTGCTCCCTCCTCATGCAGACAGGATGTGGAAAACACCGCTATTGATAACTTCATCATAGCAGTTAAGACTATTATAATTTTGAATAGAATTCATCTTTAATGTGTAATAAATTGTATGGCTCTCAGAGTCAGATTGTTGGTAGCAATGCCAGATAAAAATTGTTGACCACGTTAATTGTGTTGAATATGTGCATTCAGATCATTGAGTTTTTTTAGGACCTCTGCCCCAGTTTGGATGTTGTAACCTTAGCGCTGAGCATAAGCCCTACTTCTAGTGCTTTTTAATTGGACATTCCACAGCAGGAGCCGAACACAATGTTTACATTACATTAAGAAACTCAGCCAGTTCACCCACATAGAAAAAAAGCAAAACCGGATAGACTGTCTGTGCAGAGGCGCAGGTGCGGGGAACTATCCTTATTTCAGATGTGATGCCCCATTGTTAATTCATACATCTCCACCTCATGAACAGAACAGAGCAGTATTTTTAGCCATGCTTGCGCTATGCCCCAAGTAATAGCAGTTCCTGGGTTAGAATGCCCAGAAGTGCACAAAATAAGCTTTGGCACTGGATCAAAGGCAGAGATATCGTTTTGTTGGGGAAACAGTATTTGATAGTGATAATGATCTGTGGATCTGCTGCCGGCCGACACACTGAACCACACTGTGAGGTAGAGCCGCAGCCACAGTGGTGAATCTGCCCCAAGAACTGACTTGTGTTTTGACCCTGCGGATGTAGTCAGCTTGCAAGTGAACTGCAAGAGGGCAGACGGGGGAGCTCCAGAAAGTCGCTTTGCATTCAGACAGGCGTTGGAAAGGCTGCTGAGCGATGCTGTGGCTGAGAGGTGTTTGCAGAGTTCTGCCTCTGCTTTTCTACGGCTCCCACTGGAATCCAGGGGTGAAATGTCGGGCAAAGCTAACACCGGCAGACTCCTGTCATGAGACCTAACAGCAACTCATTTACAGATGCGATGAGCCTCATGGCAGCATTGCTTTCACTGCTAATGAGGAATACATGTTGCCACTCGATATGGAAGGAATAATGAGACGATAATTCTGTCATTTATCTCTTTCCTCACTCAGACATGCCACTTGACAAGCTTTGGTACAGTTAAAATGTCAAACCTGGGATTTTAACAAAAGTCCATGTTCTTCTGGATGTACACAAACAGAGATGGTAATCATTAATAACAAGCAATTAAATACTTAAAAATCGTACTGGAGCAAAGCTGTGCTGTTTTTTTTTTTTTTTTTTTTAAAGCTTGGGTGAACCCACTTGACTGTCTAAAAGCCGGTAAACATTCCTAAATATTGCTATATATTTATATTTCTATAGTATGACATGCAGTTAAATGTAGACTATACAAGAGACGGAAATGAAACATTCAAACATCCAAAAGACCTGATCCTCTAAAAATTGTTATAAAACCGAAACAGCCTGAGAACAACCTTCTAAAACCAGAGGATTTTGGGAAAAACTTGTGGTTCAATAAACCCTCATAACTTAGCCTTTGAATTAGATAGAGAAAAAAAAAACTCTTGTAGGAAATAAACTTGTTAATTGTAAAATATTGCTTTTAAAACTATATGCCTGTAATAACCAGTACAATGTAAACATTCAAAGCTTTTTCTCCAAAATCTTTTAATGCATTGCCCGACATGTATTTTGCACTCCTGATATAAATGTCAATCAATCATAATCATAATGTAAAGTATTCTTAAAATGTTAAATCTTAGATCTTACACTAGCAGTCTAAGAGGGATAAGGATTGCGACATAAAAAAGGGAAACAGCGCATTAAGCAGTTCTGTGCACATAGCAATGTCATGCTTATATTTTTCAAACTGGTCTTAATTATAAGCAGAATTTAGAATAGAAAGATTTGCTACCATGGCACTGCCTGTTTTCCTGTACTTCCACTCAGAAAAAATGTTAAAAGGTCAATCACATTTACTCCTCTCTAGCTGTTGGTCCATTGGTCCTTTTTTTTTTTGCATCTTCATCCTTGCCCATGGAATACTATCGGCATATTACACAGGATACAGTCTTCACCTGGCACACAATTTGCCTGAGGTTCAGCTTGAGAATTTAATGTTGAACCTGTCAGATTTCCACATGGTACATGCTGCTCTGATATGAATGCCACATTCATATTTCAAACCTCATAAAGATTTGCACTTTCTTCTTCTAAAGTACCTGTGAGCATGCATTGCTAAAGGCCTGCTTTGAGCTCTGTGCTGAGGGTGCCTATGCAAGAAACCAGTGGCTTGCCTGCCATATTTAATAATACAAACTGGACTTGTTAGGCAGGCTAGATTTGCTGAAAACTGATATTCCACCTCTCTAGTAAGGAAAGGTGTGTATTGTTGTTTTTTCAGCCTGGTGCCAGTGTGAATCATTTTGTATACCTTACTTTAACAAAGAAAGTTTTCAAATGTAGCTATATAAAAACATTGAGGGAAAAAAAACTGTAAAATTGGCATTAAAATTAAAATTAAAAAAATAAATAAATACTTCACACCTTTTCTTTATTTGGTTCAAAGCCCTTTCTGTTTACCTTGACCAGTCAGTATTTTTTAATTGTAAGACAAATATTGAGAAGAGCCCGTACTGTCACCTCAGCAATGTAACCTCTACTGTAAGCTTCGCCACATCACCTCTGGATCCATGAAACATCATTTTATAGGATGATAATGGCCTGCCCGAGACAGGATGCAGACAGACTGGGATTACACTGGATTAGTTTGAAAAGCAGAAGAACACACCAGACTGTATCAATCTGTTTACTGTGCCTGAGGCAGAGAGACAAAGGGAGCTGGGGATGGGAAAAGAAAGAGAGGGTAGGAATGGGGTTGGAAGGGCTGCAGAGAAAGTAAGAGTCTCTTTCCCCTGGGAAAGGTTATTTGTAAAGGGATTTTACCAAAGTCACTTACAAAAGGGAAAATGCAATTGAGGTGGAGGGTTGGGGAGGGGTGGGGGCAAAGATGGAGCGGTGAAATGGAGTTGGGAGCTGAAATCGAAAACAAAAGAGGTTATGGAACCACTGTCATTTAGTGATTTTAAAAAAAAAAAAAAAAAAAAAAAAAAGTTCAGATAAAAATGTGTTAACTCCCAGCTACTGTTGAAAACCCAGCAGTATTACACCTCAAATTCATCCTGTGGTATCTCTCTCTTAGGTAGGTAGGTAGGTACGTACGTATGTATGTACATCAGTGCCATTACTGTGATGATGAAAGGCAGGTGTGATCTCTCATCTCCCACTCTCTTGAAGGAATAGGGGAGGTGTAAATTCATTGATTATTCATCACCACATCCTGCATCCCCACACCCGTGCACCCTCTTACAATGACCTTTGCTAATTTTTGTCTGAGATTCTGGAGAGAATGATGCAAATTTTGCACCCACTTTCTTATCTGTTATTTGACCTTTTTTTTTTTTTTTTTTTTTTTTTTTACTTGATGGGGTTCTTTCTGTGCCCCCCTCCCCCCGCAGCCAGCATCTCCTCGTGACAGCCAATGCTTCCTGTTCCCGTTTCTTTATTTATGTCGTTTTGTGTTTTTGGCACCTCTATAGAGAGGATTGCACTGGATTAGCTTCTCCGCCTTCCAAACTGATCCGATCCATTTTGTGTAATCCAACTCAATTTAATTATGTTTATGGTTCCACCTCGCTGGTGCCGAGGAGCAGCAGCAGCACACCTCTGCTGAGATAAGCCCAGAGACCTTGTGGCTTTTTGCTGGCAGAGTGTCTGCCTAAGCCTGTTGCTTTATAAACAGATGGTGTAAGTCACCTACACTCTCCGTAAATACTGTGTTAGGTACAATATTGTGTTTCATAGCTCCACTTAAACATCACTGCGAGATGGAAAAAAAAAAAACAAAAACATCCAAGGTTGAAGATCATAACATTAAGTCTTCTTTTTTGGTTGTAATGGGAATTTGTACAGTTTAGAAAGCTCTCCATCCCTCGCACTCTCTGATGTTGGGAGAAATAATGTGCCCACTCTGTATACAGTCCTTTTTATTACTTCTTTGAGTCTAGTCCTTGGCATTAGCTACCAAAAGCCCACAATAACAGCTTAAAAATAGTTTTTTTAGGCCCAGTTGACTGGCTCACAGAACAAATCCTAACCATGTTAAAAGCCTGACTTTGTGTTGTCTGAATGGAGCAGTTGTGGAGCAAGACTAAAGTGATTCAGTGTATGGATATAGTTTGAGTGTGCAAAAAAGAAAAGGGGGAAAAAAAAAAAAAAACACCAAACAGCGTACAATCAAAGTACATAAAACCTAAATATAAGGTCAAAAATGTTTTGACATTTTCTAAGTGTGAGAGAGCATTTGCTGTCAGACACCTCCCAGTGATTGAGTCAACTGCACGGAGCAGCAGAGTCGTAAGGGTAAAAGCAAAGGATAGACCCTGCTCTGTTTTCTGCCTTGAATGCTGCTCCATTATCTGTACAACCTCTGTCAAAACTCTGGGTTATTACGATGGGACTAATCCGTTATTCCACACTAGTTCGGTTGTCATGAAAAAACACTTTTTTTTTTTTTTTTCATTCAGCAATTAAACTGAGTAGTGTTGCTGAGAATTTTTTTTTTTCCCAAAATGCATTGTTCCATTGCACACAATGAACAGAAATATCATAAGCTGTATGATATTAAATAATTAATTAATTACTTCCTTTCTTCATTCATTCATTCATTCATTCTCTACTGCTTTTCCGTTTCCGTGGTGCTGAGCCCAATCCCAGCTCGCACTGGGTGATGGTGGGATATCTTGGACAGTTTGCCAGTCTGTTGCAGGGCCAACACACAGAGACAGACAGAGGACAAAGAGTTACCAGTTAGTCACCAGCTAACCCAAACATGGTGTCTTTGGACGGTGGCAGGAAACCCACGAAGGCACTGGGAGAAGATGCAAACAGAGAAAGGCCCAGGCTTGGGAAACAAACCAACGGCCTTCTTGTCATGAGGCAACAGCAGTAATCTTCATAGCCTTGCTGACCCGGTTCTATATTGAATTGTAAATCCCATTAAGAAACAGCATCAAATTACATATTTCACTACACCTACAGTGGCTTCCGGAATCAGACAATTTCACCTTTAACTCACTTTATTGTGTTGTGGATTTAATCTTAAATGTATAAAACTAGCCAGTCTGGAGTCAATGACAAAAATACATGTTTTTAGAAAAACCAAAGGTACTTAGACGCTTTAGGATTATGACAGACCACGTGGAGTCTACATTTAAAGGATGCTGATAGCATGAGGACGAAGATCCACGTCTGGTCAACCGTAGCTCTTTGCTCATCACCTGGCTAATGCCATTTAGCTCGAAGCAGGCAGTATCTTGCTATGAAAGAGCTACTCAGTAGCAGCAACAGCAGGACCATGTCAGCTGATGAGAACTGAGGGGATGATGAAGGCCACTAAATGAAGAGAGCGCCCTAAAGAAAACCTGTTTCTGGTGTGTAGAGAGATCTGAAGATGGCAGATTATTCCCATCTGCTGAGATAAAGTGCCTAAAAGCCTTGTAGAGGCATCATCCAAGGAGATTCCAAGATGTTAATTGCTGCCAACAGTTCTGCTGCTTCTAATGGAATGGGTTTAAATATATTTGTAAATGGGAGATTTCAGTTTTTTGGTTTTTAATAAATATGTTAAAAACATGTTCTCTTATTGTTAGTGAAAACATTTATCCTAGAACACAAGAGGTGAATGCGTCTTATTCTTTGTGGAGCCGCTATTCATGCAAATTGTCATCCTGATGTAATAAGAAAAAACTAAACATTTCCAAATGTCATAATTTTCTCATAAGTAACAAGTAATACCATTAATCTTATTTGCACATTTAAGTATTAAATATCCCTCTCACCTTTTGAAAAGAGAAAAAGAAGCAGAGGTTTCGGTTGCAGTGGGCATGAATCTTTAATGATCGAGATGAGCAAGGGTGGTGGGATATCAGTAAATGAAAGTTGGGTGCATTTTCTGGGTTTTTGGAGCAGGAGAAGTTCTCCTGTAATGTCCAAAGAAAGGAGGAGTAGATGGATGCTCATTTACCACCGGTGCCAGGAGACCTTTCCTCGTGTCCTGTTGGGCTGCTTGCTTCACTGTGTCTCCTGTCTCTATTTTAAGAGCCCGATATTAAAGTCTAATTGTGTTCAGAGTTTTTAGGGACATCTCTCCCTGCTTCTTGTTGCCCTTTTTTTTTTTTTTTTTTTCCCTCTCCTATGGCATACTGACAAAATCTTTAAAAACGATAAACTGTCCAAACACTGTTTGTACTGTGTATGTTAAGGCTGGCTGCCGGTGAGGCAATTATTGAGTTATTGCATGTACTTATTTGCATGAATACAGCACGGTGACCAGATACAGCATGTACGCCATTTCTTGTCAGCCTGCTACTGTTGCAATTGGCTGTAAAACATTCATTAAGTCTTATAGGCAAGCCATAAACATGGGGTCAAACCAGAATATACGACCCTCGTAACAAGCCCAGTTATCCATTTTCTTTTCAGTAATATAATCATACTGTTGTCTGTTAGACTCTAGTGCTGATGGCTTATGTTTCCTCACTGTGCCATTTGGCAACACCTCTTGTTAAACTTTGTCTTAGGCTTGTTACAGTTTGTCTCTTGTCTGTATGCTTGTTAAATCTCTGTCTCTGCAGCCATCATTAGACTTTGGGAAATGTTTGGGGATGTATGGGATTTTTCTTTTTTTTTTTTTTTTTGTATATCATTGCAAAACAATGTTCTCTCAGCACAGTGCAAGTTGTGCGTTGCAAAACAGCAGATTGGAGGTTTTAATGATGCAGACCTTTTAATTAAAAGGCAAAGCTACTCTGGGAGCAGAATCACAGAATTTTAGTCTCTCTTATGTACATTTTTTTAATATTAAGGGAAATACAATTTATTCAAAATAATTATGTTTCTCCCCTTTGCAGGACTTTACTGAAAATGATGTTAGCGTCACAGGATTGGACAGCAATTTGAATTCATTAAATAGTGACACTTATTTTAACTTATTTAAACCAAACACTTATTTTGGTCAGATTTAATGGGAACGGATGTTGGTAAATTTGCATTATATAACATTTGGTGTCTTCAAGACTTCATTTAAAAGTAAATCACCAACTGTTGCGTTAATTTCATCATTCTGAATCACCCATGAAAATAATGGTCAGCCCTAAGGCCACTTAATTCTTTGACTTGAGACAAACATTCTCATAAATATGCCAGGGATGCATATATAGTTTTAAAAACATCATTATCAACCTTTTTTATTTTCTCTGGGATACATTGAGCCTCGTTTTCCAATGAGGCAAGCAGAAAAATAACCAGAAAAAAATGGGAGGAATACAAAAATCAATTCAGAAGAAAAGCAATTGCATTCAAAGACATTATGGTTTAAAAGCATATTTCTAAATTACTACAACGTTATAAGACAAATGAAAAATAAAAAAACAGCTGAATTGACCTGAGGAAGATACATAGTGTTCCAGTCCTGAGAGCAGCAGTCATTAGCACCTACATGGAGGTCTGTCAGTGAAGTGGGGTCATTTGGTAATCTTATCTCACAGAGAGCAGATCAGAAAACCTTTTTATAGAGAGTGCAATGAAGGCAACAGTAACTACCCCCAAATCTCAGAGCCGAGGGGAATATAGCATAAATGGGCCTTTTTGCTCATTTTTTTTTTTTTCCAGAAATGGTGCATGATTTTTGGACTATGTGATTTTTGTCAGCTGCAGACTTGTATAGATTTTCTTTTCAAGTTACTTTTCATACCACAAGCAGGTGTGGAATTTGTGGGATTGGGACAAAATTAAGTAGTGCCTTTTGTGTGTTATTTTGTCAGGTTCAGTGTGTCTTGAATAAATAATAGTGCAGCTTTGTGGCACTGGACTGTGACAATAAGGGAAATAATACTGTACAAAGAGTAAAATGTATAAATATGTTAAATATAAAGTAATACAGCACATACGATCTTGTCCTTACCCATCTGAAATTAAGGACTGTGGATTCAAATATTTGATTACTATTTTCTCTGCGTCACTGTCTGAGACTCTACAGAGCTAAAACTCTAATCACTGCAGCTGTAGCTATTTATTAGGCAGCTCATTCATTAGTAACGGGAGCGTAAGCATTACAGCTCAATTCTTTTCTGTCATGTGCAATGCATTTCTGGCAAATATGATTGTAATTACAGTGAGCACTCAGTCCACACGGTCGACACCTCCTGAGCCGGTTTGTCGATGGGAGCCTGCAAGAGGGCAGTGGATGGAAATCAAGTTTATAGATCTGTGGTTCGCTCGCACATCCACCCAGCCACCCCTCCACCGAAGGGGCCAGGGTTTTAATTGCTGCCTGACGAGGAGTTGGTTCTGTGTGAAGATGGGCTGCATTGATATGAGCACTGGGGGGAGGAATGGTTTTCTTTTTCTGTGGTTGTTGTATTGACAGTTCCTCATTCTGGATGAGCTGATAAGAACACAGGATCCTGGGAGACGCACAGAAGAGTGGATTGCATTTCAGGGCCAAGAATCAGAGCTGTTTTTGGGGACCAGTGAGCCTTAAACGTCCTGCGCTGACAGCCGTAACCAGCGTCAGAGGACACAAGCGCATGTTGAAATCTCACAGAGACGAATGGTATAACTGTAGCTGAGGGACAGAAGTGCCAGAGCAGGTGCGTACATGAGCTAAAAACTTTTAACCTTGTAATGTAAACGATACAGCTGTGAGTATGAGGAGCATTGCATTCAAAATCAATGCGGGACAGTGCATTGATTTGCAAAACAAAACACAAACACAGTGGACCTTACTGTGGGCTTTGTGTTAGTGGTAGTTTCAGCACTGCTTCATTTTCTGGAGCATCTACTTAAAATCAAATGAGTATGTTGGCCCTACTGTGTTGTTTTGTTTTGTTTTTTTTGTCTTTTTTTAAGTTTGGTTTACCGTCAATGTGTCAAATTATTGAGTTTAATGCAGTTTTTATGAGATTTTAATGAAAGAAAGAAGTGAGTACTTAGAGTAATTGCAGAATCATTTGTGAGTCTGTATAGTCATTTTATCATTATGTAACAGTTGTGCTGATGAGCATTCATAACCCATATAAGTGTTAAAGGCTGATATCAATAATTTTGTACTGCTGATTTCTTTTTTTGTATTGCTGTTTATTCATCTCTTCAGTTTGATCATGTTTATGAGACAGATCCCATTTTCCTTTCAGCATGTCATGACAAAATAGTGAGATAAGTGAAGTTACTAACAGAATAAATAATCAAGTGAACACTTTTGATTAAAATTATAGGACGTGAAGAAAATGAATATTTCACAAAGGACTTGTGAGGCTGATTCAGATGTCGAGGAGCACTCGTATAACAGGGCGGGATCACATCACTGATCAATATATGATGTGTAATAAAAGCCAAACATCTGGGCTCACTACCTAACCCACACATAAAGTGACATCACTCCAAACACTTGAGTTACTGCTCCTTTTACTCCTCCACAGTGCTTCTTGAAGCTGGGGAATCGACAGTGCTGGAGGCCAAATATGTGTCATAGATCTCTGCGTAGAAGTACATTACCCCCACTGTGCTCCTCAGGTCGCCCGGTGGGAGATAATTGTGACCCCTGCAGAGAAGGAAGAGCCCAGCACTTTCCATTCATCATGAGGCGCTTGTTGGAACCCTTTTTTTTTCCGATCGGAGTTAAAGCGATAATCAGAGCTCAGTGCTATAATTTTTTTTTTTTTTTTCTTTTGCTTTTTACAACCTTTTCCATTCTTGCTGGTTGTTACAGTTAGCAGTTAGGGCCCCCAGCAGATTTCCAAGTCAGTTGTCCCACAGGCCCTTGCTCTTTGTAGTAAATCTTCAACTTCTCTGACACATGGACCTTAACCTCAGCTGTCATCTTTGAAGTCTCTTGGCTTTCTATTTGTGTTAAAGCACCTCGTATATCCATCCATCCATCTTCTACCGCTTTTCAATTTCCGGGTTGCAGCGGTGCTAGAGCCAATCACAGTCAATGTTCCGGGCGAGAGGCAGGGTACACCCTGGACAGGTCACTCATATATGGCAATCAACATTTTGTGTTCTAGTCTTAAACTACTTTCATCTCTAACACATTTTTTTCTCTAACATATTTAGTATATAGTTTATGCGGAATGCATTAGAATTATATTTTGTATCATCTTACATGGTTTGATCTGTATGTGTGTATATGTGTGTGTGTGTGTGTGTGTATGTGTGTGTGTGTGTGTGTGTATGTGTGTGTGTGTGTGTATATATATATATACACACACACACACACACACACACACACACAGTGTGTTCCTCTTGAAGGCATGCAAGCCAACATGTATGAAATTCTTTGAAAGAATAATGCATCAGTAACATCAAGCAGGACACTGGATTGCAGAATTAATTGTTGGCAAAACCAAACCCTCAATCTAATTTATATTTGTAAAATTATATTCATGTGATTGAATTCAAATTCAAGCATTCATTGGAACCTTATTATGTATTTGTTATGCAGAATAATAGAGTAAAATGTTTATTTGTCCTTTTTCAGTTTTACACAGCTCGTATCACTCTCGCACAAGCCCATTCACACAGACCCCAGCAAAGAACATGGCCATTTTAAGTCCCATGTGCTGTAGGTCACTCTCCAACCTCACTGTAGCTGTATTATTCACTTCCAGTCTACCTACTGTTCTCTTCGCATAACACAAATAACCCCCCAGGCAATGGGTAGTGTCTGCCTCATTATCATATTTATTTAAAGTATCGTATGACCCATTTCATTCTAACATGGGTTCCTCCTGTCATGATTGAGTAGTCCCATATTTAAGGGTAGTCTCCAGAGATGCTGCTGTGCATAATGGGAACATTACTATTAAGCATAGTCACAGGCCTGTCCTTGTCATTAAAATGAGAAAGAAACACTTAGGCTGTTCCTAGCTAAGGACTGCTTTAGGTTACAATGACTATATTATTACAAATGATTACTATTACAATCTGCAGTCTGTAAAAAAAAAACAAACAAACAAACAAAAAAAAAAAACAACAACAACAAAAAAAAAGCCAATATTTCTCTGCAGCGAATGTTAGAAATCCAACTCAGTCGATCAATGATCTGTCATGTAAGCAATATGATATGAAATGCTCAATATGTTTGCCTGGTGGCTAGTGATATAGTGTGTAGTCAGGCTGGTGAAAGGAAGGGCTGCAGCACTGCCCTTTGTAACGTGACCACTCTAATGGACCACATCTGATTAATGGTCATGATTGCACCAATAGTACGCAGAGAATTCTATCTGATTGCCAGGTATACACATCAGAGCAACCTTTAATGGCTGAATCTGTCACTAAATGTCTCAAGCTCGTTCACAAGGGCCACTGGCCTGTGGCTGGTAATGGAAGATTAATAGTGGGCTACCGGTCCATCTCTGATCGGAGTTATCGAATGGTTTCCCTTGGATATGTTTCTCAAGTCTTGGCCATGTCTGGGCCGTATTGATCTGCCACTTGCAAATTTATGGTTATGTTTCTCCAATTTGCACAAAGGCAAAAACGTTGTCTCCGCTGGCATCAGTCATTGACTTCCTGTAGATGTGGCTGCGGCAGTAGGTCTCAACTCTATCTGTCCCTTTGTCCCAGTGGGTCGAGTCCTCTCCTTTTGTGACAACATGAATGTCACGGCTGTTACTTTATACATCTAATTGACTGTGACCTTCTCAGTGCTTCACATTTAGTGAACGTTATTTATTTTTTATATTAATAAGCGTTGCTCTCAGTTTCTGCAAGTATGGTACATGCTGATATGATATGGGCAATGCAGATCACTGGTTTGTTGTTTGAAATTATTCAGATGATTTCAAGTAAATAATCTCCACATCGTCATGCTCTACTTGTGCTGGGGTGATAGCTTTCTTAGGAGCGTGTTAAAGGATTTTAGAAACCAAAGCCAGAATGTTTTGCTTTGAAAACCTTTGAAGACCCACTCTGCCCTATTTTCCCTAACTTTTGCCACAGATTGATTCTGCCTCAGCTCTTGATTTAACCTGGGATTTAGCTTTCTGCCAACCTGCCGGCCCCTGTCTCGCCCTCTGTCCCCACAATGTTGTGTTTAGTTTCTATGCAACAGATTTAATTACCTCTACCTTCGTCAAATGGCTGTGAACCTTGGACTGATATTTCAACTGAGACATAATAAATGAGATGTGCATGTCAGATTCTCTCTCTTTTAAGCAAATCGCTGTAAGACGTCTGCTGGGACTAAGCATAGCGGCTAAGCGGGAAGAGGAGTTTTACTGCAGTTACCAGGGTGAATCAACGGTAGAACCACGATAACAAGCTACTTCATGTGTTCTGCAAGAGGTAAAAAACCAAAACATGCTGACTTAAATCTTAAATGATTTTAAATTGCCTGTAGTCAATTTTTTTTTTTCTGTTATTTAGCACCAGTTTTGTTTATTTGGGTCAAGACTTTGAAGCGCATCCATCAGCCCAATGCTCTGAACATGCCCTGCTTTATGAGATCGCCTTGAGCGCACAAATGTCTAAGCATGGTCTACTGTACGTAGTGCTGACTTCATTATGAATGCAAAGCCAAATTCAAATATTAAACGCTACAGGAAAAACTGTGAAACAGTTGCCATGCTAACTGACATCCAAATTGATATTCAAATGCTGCTATGTTGTTTTTATTACTAATGTGTATTTCCACAACATAACAAATCATCTAATCAGGTAAGAAATATCTATCTGACATGATTTATTATACATCCAAATTGTTATTAGTTATTTCCAGACAAGGACATTTAGACTAGTCGGAGATGTGTGCGTCGCAGCTCTCATCTAATGTTCCTGATACGTGACGGTGAAAGTTAAAACTGTGCTAACAAGATGTTGAACTAGGTGTGTGGAATCATTTCCAAATCTGCAAAGATATGCCCAAGGAGATCATTTCCATAAAGGGTCATGCAGGTGTAACCTGCACGCCAAAATGTGTGTGAGAGCAAGTGTCAGTGTCGCCGACATTTCAACGGTGCTTCTGTTGATGAAAATATCTAACATCAGAACTGGCAACAAGCTAAAATGATGCGATATCTTAATTCTCTGTGGGCCAATCTGGACAGTTTATGGTGCCCATCATCACATTTGAAACAAAATGACAAAGCATTATCAGTCCAAGTTTAGTTGTAACACTGGACAAACAGAAAGCAACAAATTGACAATTGATTATATATTAAAATGCCTTATGTGGCTCAAGAGCGGGAGGGCAGGAACTCTAACAAGCAAAATGCACCTAAGAGGAGCTATTTGGCAAATTTTCATTTTGCTATGAGACTTGCATCAAGCTCCATTCCTACATGTACCAAAGCTGTGTGCAGAGATGGGAAGCATCAACATTCACTCTTGTCTCTATCCCACCTTTTCTTTTATTGAAGTTAGCACACTAACCAGCTAGTCCCAGCCAGTCTTCTTTCTTTCCAATAGCAATTCTTTTAACCAGTGGTCTACCCTGAAAGTGCAGTGCGTATTGCCAAATCACTACCAGCTGCTTCTTGAAAGAAACAATGTTTGACAGCAGAGGAAACTTAGCTCTTTTATATTTTGTCACTTTGTCATCACTGATGAATGTAAACTCTTGACATGTTCTGTAAAGCTTTTTTTTTTTTTTTTCCATCGTTTCCAAATGTTTTCCACTCTAATGTCTCAGTTTTTCAAAACTGAATTTCGACCAAGCTGCCGTCAGATATTTAGAGCTCAGATTAAAAGCTGTGAAACTTGGCAGTGCATTTCCTGTAGTTAAAGGGTCAGGATAGGGTTGGCCAGCTGCGGTTCTGGTCAGTCAAAAACATGTTTTGATTGCAATATGTTATTCAGTACAGGCTGTTTAACACTGTGCAGAATTACAAATGTTTTGCTCTTGTAGTTTATTCATTGAAAGCTCTGGGAAGCAAGGCAGTAAAAACACAATGATTACAGCAAAGCCACTTTGGAACAATGAACAAAGCCCAGTGACTGCTGAAATCATCATGAGTGGCGTATGCTACTTTTTTGCCTAACAGTATGTTATGACAGTTTTGGCACCACACAACAACACAAATATGTTTAGAAACAGTTTTCTGGCCCATCACCAACATCCTTTCCAATTGAATCACTTCACATAGTGCTAGTTTATAGATACTTAAAAATAACCTCAGTGTTGACTCAGAGATAAATGTCCACCCACTTTCCCACTTTCACTACATGTCTAACTGCTAATATGGAGAGTTCATTATTTTTGATGTTGTCTATGTGAATGGGGAATGATCAAGAAGTGAATTGCATGCCTCTTTTTAAGGTTTCTCTTTAAGCAGAACTGGATTTAACCATTGCCTTGACCAGCAGCATGACCTTTAACTGCTGAGAGTTCATCCCATTATCACCTGCCTTCAGTTGGCATGAATGCAATGCAAAGGGGCGTTTAACACCCAGACTTTTACTGTGATCATTTAATAGAGAGTTTTCAAGACTCATGCAAACGCGCACTGTATAATCTGCCATTATTGCAACACAACAACAGGCCAGATCTTTTTTGCGTGCTTTTAAATAACCCTCAAAGATGCAATTGAATTCTGACCAGCTCAAAGTCGCAACTCAGACCCACACAAGGTGAAGTTGACGACAGCAGTGGACAGCTGCCTCCTATATTTTTCAACTTGGAGCTGCCGTGCTAATGATGTGCAGTGGGTGGTGATGCACTGAGGCATTACACATGCCTCTGCCATGGTGAGAGAATGGATTCTCACTTTCAGATGGCATAAATCCACGTCTTCAATGTGTTACACTGTGAACTGTCATCCTGTGAAATATGCATACCCTTCATAGTCTCTTGTTTTTTTCATCATTTTCACAGCCTTATTTACTCATACGTCTCAGGTTAAGGGTCTGAAACTGACAACGCTGTCAAATATTTCTGTCAGACATAGCCACAACTGAGGCTCTGGGCTACATCTCTAAGGTAAAGGACACTGCAGGAAACAATGCCTTGAACAGCAATGTCTTACCTTGTGGTTAAGATGCTCAGTAATTGGGAAACAGTTCCTGTTGTTTCAGTTTACCCTCCCCTTGAATTTGTGCTGCTGTTGTTTTTCACCCCCATCAGACCGCTTGACTGAAGCAACGTGCCAGTGGGTGACAACACGCCGCAGAATATGGTTAACATGTTTCATGTGACACTTCAATTTCCTCTCTGTCAATCTGTGCCGCTGCTGTACCTCTCTTATTGCTCCACAAGACTGACAGTTCATGATAGATCTGGTTCTCTGTTAGCAACAGAAATGTGTGATTACACATGCGCATGCAAATACATGCATATATGCAAGCTAAACCTACACACACCTACTCTCACTGCATATGTGGATGTACTGTAAACACACTTTATGTTAGTCAGTGAGGTTAGCCATAAGCCCTCTTATCTGAGACATTACCTAATTTTGAAACCTGGCAAATTGCTACACTGGCATAATTTGAATTATAAAAGTGATTCCTAAATTCTGGCAGTGAATATATATTTATATCCTCAACTAAATAATTTGTTATTTTTGTTGCACACAAAAGAGCACCCTGTATAATTTATGCCAATATGGCTGGCTTTTAAAATTCCCTGAAAATGGATTTTGTTTACAGTAAATCCTGCACAATCTGGGCAACGAGGTGAGGGCCCCTGGGCCTCCCGTGTGCCTGCTGTGGCCTTGGAGAGATTGTCATAAAAATGGTGCGTCCTGGAGAGGCAGCCGGCGGCGATGCTGAGTCGACAGCCCTGCTGCGTCCTAGAGTAGTCCATTAGCTCTACCTGCCCCTTTTCTCCGCAGGATCCCCACAGCACTAAATGAAGCCAGGCATATTTTCATCTTCCTGACAGTCTGGCTGCAGCTGCAACCATTTCAGATGGAGGTGTGTGTCAGCCTGCACATTCTGCCACATTTCTGTTGGCAGGATTAGCCCAGATGCTGATGCACGGGCCGCTGTATCATGTCCATGTATACACTTGCACTGTTCCCTTTTGTTGTTTTCTGATGGCGGGGGTTCGCCATATATCTGCATATGGACTTTTCCACTGTAAAGCTTGTACTTTGCACAACGCTGGAGGCAGAGATGGTGATTTTTTTTTTTTTTTAATTGGAAGTGCCACTAATTGAAGGTGCACTCATTTCTTACAACACAGGACTCCTTCCACCAGCTGCAATGATTGAAATAACCATCACACTGCTGAGTTGTGCGAGTTAGCAAGTTAATCTCCAAGTTCTGTACCAAATGATCCGTACCAGCTCACAGTTACAGTATCCAGGCAACATCAGAGGAGCAGTTGTGCAATGGTAGCCAAGGCAATTGTGCACAAATAAACACTTGTGCACAGCCTCACAAACCACCTAAAGTGTGTCTATTAAAGTTTCAATATTTGTTCAAGTCAAGAGTAAAGAGTGGCACACGCCTGTTGATAACAGGAAACACCTGTTTGATGAAACACAATGTCCAAAGCTGCAGCTCTGAAAATCGTGATGTGTGTACATCCCTGAGGTGACTGACTCTTTGGATCACTGATCACTAATCCGTTAGGTGTTTGTTATTCAATCAATGTATCGATAATTATTCAAGATTTTGCAAAATGCAGTCCATTTACTTGATTTCTCCATTCAATTAATTCAATTGTATTTGTGAAATCATACATACACCATCTCATATATTATGGGGAGAAATACGACACAGTTCCCAGACAATAGCAATTGAGAGAGAAAAAAAAGTCCTTGGGCTTCATTAGTGGGTAGTTCTTTGAATTTAAGACAGTTTTAAAGCTCACTCCATAAAATGCAGTTAAAAACTCTGGAAACAGCAGGTAAATGAGCCTTTGAGGAGATTCAGTGCCATGTAAATCTTGTGTTTTCCGTTTCCCTATCTTGTCCACTTTTGTATTTGTGTTTTTAGCCATGATGTTGAGTGTGTATTTATATAAACTCAACATCAATGCAAAGCCACAATAATACCTGTCAGCACAGGATTCAGTAGAGAGGTACTGAACCCAGTAAATCACACTACACGAGCAAGGAAGAAGCGAATGAAATTCGCATTTAGAAATGGATCCTCTAAAAAATATAGCCATGCTGCCTCATAGCGAGATGCACAAACCACTGCTGCCAGAGAAGTTGGATGTACTGATGTGATGGCGGAAACTGGAGGAACAGCCAACCTTCCCACAATCTGTAAGGGCATTATAACCACCCCATCATTGCAGCATATAGAAACCCAAAGTCTGTGCTCCAGACCTGTCAACAGTAGCACCCAAACCTGTGAACAAGCCTTTTGTGGTAATGATATTCAAACCCCAGCAGCTGTCCCTCCTGTCTGACCATTCTGTTCTCACCTCGTATGACAAGATCTATAAGAAGAAGACACATTGAGTGCAATTTCATATTTCATAAGAAAAGACATGGTGGTAGATGGGAGGGACATTTTTGGGAGCTGAATTTTACAATGTTAACGCAAGGTGATGAGCAACACAGTTAACAAGTGAACCAGTTAACGCCATGTCAAATCTCTGATGCTGCCTTCTCGAAGGATGTGTCAAAACCTAGAAACGCGTAAAAACTGTTGGGCACTCGCAGCTCTCTCAGGCCCACAGACTTACTGACCATGAGACACAGGTTGTTTGCTCAAGGCTGTCTACTTCCTCTGTACCTTCACTGCCTTCCTGGGAACAGACAGTAAACTAATAGCAGCTGACATGTGAGTGACCTGTGCGCAGACATTGCAGGTGGAAGGGAATAGAGTTGAAATGAAAGAATCGATTAAGAGAATGAAAATAGCCCTTTAGACCGGGTCCCCTAGACCAAGTACCTGGTTGAAAACATATTTCATAAACGCCTCTGCCTCAGCTTCAGAGGAAAAGTGGAAGAACAGGTTTCTTCTATGCGGTTGAGCTTTTGGACATATGCTTATATCAGCAGGATAAGCACAAATGCTGCATTGTTTGTTTGGAAGAGGATCAAGTTCAAATTGAATGACTGAAACTTAATTTCCTCCTTGAGGTTCAAAAGAAAAGCTGCACTGTTTACATTCAGTTGTAATCCCCTTAACACAGTGGGCTCTGTTTTAATAATGCACCTGTCCAACACTTCTAAGAAGAAGCGTATTTGATTGTGCTCGTTTGAAACTAGTAAAGACACTTGAGGATGGCTGTAAGGGCCCATACAGTTAATCATTAAGGATAAACATGTTGACTATTTCTTCTTTATCAGTGGTATGAAATCTATATATTTGTAAAAGCAAAGTTTCACTGAGCAACCTTGCACGCTGAAAAGACAAATGTGTTATCTGAGGTTACGTTTGTGTACGCCTGAACTGTAACAGCAAATGTTTTGCAGAAAACGCACCCAGTAGGAAAGATTAATTTTTTCAAGTGATGACAAGAGCAGGATTGTGTTTTTTTTTTGTTTTTTTTTTGTTTTTTTCTTTAGAAGAAGAAGCAGCTTTTTATTGTCACTGTACACACACCGAGATCAATGCACACACAACAATAGGTCCCCAAACAACCACACACATATGCAGGGCCCTATATTCATGCAACATGCAAAGAGGTGACCCTGTTTTGCTCAAGGGCACCTCAGCAGTGCCCTGGAGGTGAACTAGTGCCTGCCCATCCACACATCACACTTTTTTCTTTGTCCAGCGACCCTGCCGTTCCCAACCCACTGAGCTACTGCTCATCCTTTGTGTTTTTGGCAAAAATGCCATAGCTCGGAAAAAAAACTATCATCTTGATTACATGGAAGTAAACAGGTTGAGAGTGAAATCACCGTTAACTTATTTCAGGTTGAAGCAGATCGGTCTTTCGTCAAACTTAAGCGCTGTGATTAAACGTTACCGTGAAACAGCGGAATGATGCTGCAGTCGCCACGGATGGATACTATGATGGAAAAACTTGTTTTTACAACTTGCCAAATATACTAATTAGCAACATGTGCTCATTATGTTCATAGAAAAGAAGGAATATCTGCTAGTGTTGTAAAATTGTATTGAAAAGTGTTAAAATAAAACAGTCATTGGCTGATGTGTTGCCGACTTCAGAAGACATAGGATGTAAAACTTGAAGCTGGCTCTGTGTTATTGTAAATGGTGTTATTGTATGTAAACACTTTGGAGGCATTTGCATAGAGTCAATCCAATGTAATGCACGCTCATGAAGAGATGCCCACACGTGTACATACACAGCTCATATACAAATAGAAAAACTCCACCAAGCATTGTTTTTCCTTAGCTCTGCACATTGAGAGCCACCTGAACCATATGCCTCCAGAGCAGCTTTGTTTCTGAAAAATGTCTGCAGAAGGAAAAGTCCAATCTGCAGAATGAATGCCACCCCATCACAGCAGCTATACCTGGAGTATTAATGTGCAAGGGTGGGAGCTGTGGATGCCGGGGGGGTGGTGGTGGTTGTGGTGGGGGGGGGGCAGTTTTTCCCTTGCTGTGGAGCAGTTGATGCAGCAGCAGCTCACTCTTACACCAGCATGACCTAAATTAAACTATCCACCTACTCAAGTGAGAGAATGCATTTAAATCTGCATTTGCCAAAGCGTCTGAGTGAGGAGGTGAAAAAGAAAAGAATGCACACAATTTAATCTTTTGTGCAATGTGCAAACCGACAGACAGTGTGCCCCAGTGCTTCTGCTAATAATTCAGTGTTCTTTCCCCTGGAAGGCTCTCATCCAAATGTGTAAATTATCTTCCCCATGAACCATCTCCATCTAGTTATTACAAGCAAAGTTTTGCATAGTTAAGAAAAGCAGCTCTAAAGGCTACACACACTGGCAATGACTCAGGGTTTTTCCAATCGGCGTTCAAGCTGTCAGTCCAGCCGAGATCTGCTGTTAGAGCTTTTCTGCTCCCCTGTCTGGTTCGGTTACCCTGGTATTGTTTGGAGTCATTGCAAAGTTAGAGCGGCTGTGAGGATGCAGGTGCTGGGAGCCAAAGTGTCATCCCCTCTGGTCTGTGGCCGATAATGAGACTGGGAGAGCGGCATGAATAACTCTGTGAACTTTTTCATTTTCTTAATCTCCGCCCGCAGGCCAGTCCAGTAACAGTAAGTCATTATTTTCCATCAGTTTGCTCGCTACTTGATCACACATATCACCTCCTATGGGGTCGGATAAAGGAGGGAGGGAAAATCCGCTGCTCAAATGAAAAAAGCTCCGTAATTCAATATCTTTAATAAAGATGTCGAACAAATCTCCTTGTTAGACCCTTTGGTGGATGATTAATTGCAGAATTCCTCACAACGTCGAGCCCTCGAGCAGCTTGTGACCTCAACCCACCGGACCATATAGGTATCAGTGGCCGCGGGACGAGCGATCCCTCCGCTTCGGGCTTTGGCCAAGCACAATAGGCCCTACAAAAGGTGCATATTCTTTTAATGGCTCCCTCTCATTTTGTTCATGTTGATCTTGTCACCGAGCTGGCTCCCCTATTGTTAGTCTCCGCGGTATCCTCTTTCAATAAGATCGCAGGTTTGATGTGCTTCCCGGGGATCTGGTAACTGCTGGCAGAGCACGCTGGGTGACTCAGCGAACGCGGATTCAAGCGGGCCCGACACTATCACTCCTGCAGCCTGGGCCTGAAGCGAGGCTAAGCGCGCACAATTGATTTAATCCCTTAGAATACGAGCAGGATATAGGGAAGCCCTGTTCATGTCTCCCCCCTTTGCTCTTAAAAGCTTGCCATGTACAAAAGGTTAATCAGATATGGTGACCTGCTGGAGACCATGCTATCAAAGTAGCAAGGGTTATTTTCAAAAAGGACTGCAGATTAATCAATCAATAATGCCATTCACTTCACGCGCTGATGTTTTGCCACAAAAAATACAGGGAAGGTGAAAGTGGATGAAAAGCTTCAACAAGACATTAAAACAACATGACACCATGTGAACTGAACAGTTTTTTCTAATGGAAAAAAATATTGGCAGAAAAGCCTTCATGAATGTATTAGTCCATGCTTTGATATTTTATTATTAAATCACCTTTAAAGGACATTTTTATGTATTGAACTGTAACGTGAAAACAGCATGGCAGCGTTGGCCAGACATAATAGCATTCATTCATTCATTCGTTTTCATTCATTGGGTTGCGGGGGCATGCTGGATTCAATCCCAGGTCGCACTGGGTGAGGGCGGGGTCACCCTGGACAGGTCACCAGTCCATCACAGGGCCAACACACAGAGACAGACGGAGACCAACAACCACTCACACTCAGACCTACGGACAGTTTAGAGTCACCAGCTAACCCAAACACGATGACTTTGGATAGTGAGAGGAAACCAGAGTACCCGTGGGAAACCCACGCAGACACGGGGAGAACATGTAAACTCTGCACAGAAAGGCCCCAGGCTTCATGGCAAGACAAGACAAGACAAGCCAAAAGTCAGGGTGGCAGTGGGGGATGATGAGCCTACATCGTGGCTGATCTTAAATACGAGATACTTTTCACAGGGTTTTGACGGATCCCCTCATTAAAAGGAATAGAACCTTTTAATTTAGATGTTCCGTTTTGAAGATCCAAACTCGGCAGACTATCCTGATCATGACACAGCTATCTGGCTAACTGCAGCTCAAGACAGCAGTCCTTAAAATGAAATGAATCAAAAAGAACAAGATGTTAATGCAAAACATTTTCAGTTTTTTCTCTCATTTGTGAGGATTTGCAACTTTCGTCAGTTGAATATTTTTGGCATTTGGCCTGTTTGTTGAAAGAAAAAAAAAATTGGCTCTGATTTAGGCGATGGAAAATTGGGGTTGGCATTTTCACAGTTTTCTGACATTTTACAGGGGCCTGTTCTCTCAGGAGAAAGAAAAACATGAACAAAAGTAGATGAGCTATTATGAGAAAATTGTTTAACTGTCAGTTTAAGCATTAATAAGTGTTCTCTTCCATACAGCATGGAGCATCAGTGTGGTTACTTACAGCCCAGCCTGAGAAATAATTCACAATTAACATTGGTGAGTGAATGGTAGACTGTTGTTGAGGTGTCCCACTACACAATGTTAATGGACACTTGGCAGCTATTTAGAGTATTGCTCCTGAAAATGGTCTTTTACAATTACACAGCTGTGATGTGAATGATGTTACAATTATTTACAGCCATAATTGTTTCCTCTATATTTTAACAACGCTTTTTCTATACTTCAAGTGATTCAAAGGAAAGAAAAACAAAACTAAACACAAAAAAACAGTTAATTGGTTTTATCTCCCCAGAATTGTTGTCTGGTTGTCTGTTTAAAATTCCAAATAAAATGAAGAAAAAGTGAAGAGTTTACAGTAGCTGTGATTGAGTTGCTGTTGTAGCCATTTGTTTCTCACAAACCCAGCACGGGAAAGGCTGTGGGATTTCCTAGTTTAAAAGCTTGATAAAGTGGTTGAGAAAATGTCAAGGGGCTTTACTGAGGACGTTGTAGTTGTGAAACATGAGGGCAGCCCCTGATTTAGGGCTGGGGGTTGGGAGGGGAGCAGTTAATTTGCACTGCTTTGCTTTTGCACGTTCCCATTTCACATTATTTATTTAGCGGGAATACACTCCTAAGGAGCCTGACATTTTAGCGCAGACCTCTTTGAGGCGACTTGTGTAGCTATCAGCAGCCCTTAAAAGGCTTCATTCATACCATGGAGGGCAACTATGATCCCCGGTGTCATAACCTGTAAAACCACATGCCAAGCCATAGCAAGCTAAAAGACTGCACTCAAAACTGCACTGCAAATGACAGCGAGATAGCAAATATGTACGAAAACAAAATGGGCTTTTTTCCCGGCAATTAGTCTTGACTGAATCGATGAGCAGCGGGATTGTCTTGTTTTTCACCATTGCTCCTGGCTCGCAGATGATATTGGTATTGTTAGGCAAGTCATTTCTGCGAAAATGATATTAGATTTGTTTAGAAAATATCGTTTGCAGGGGTCTCTCAAATCCATTGCCCATGGTAGAAATGAAGCCTCTCAGATTAAGTGGCTCAGCTGCATGTTCACCTCCATCTTTGGAGACATTTCAATGACGATACAGGCTGAGACATTGTTAAAAGGGGAGGGGTGGTGGTGTCCATTTACCCAGGAGAGAGCCGGTGTAATCCATCAGCCTGGCTGCTATCCGTTCAACACAGCCGGCCCCTGCTCTCCTGTTAACCAGACCTCCTTCCTCTCTATCAGCGTCTCTCTTTTTATCATTCTACTAAACTCGTCCTTTTATTTCAGTGTTCATCAAACCTGATCATTTGCTGACCTGACCGCTAACAACAGCAGAGACCATAGCAGTATCTAATATTAAATTATACATTATAAGCCACAGCCGAGTGTGTAGCGAAACTACATTACAAGAAAATGGAAGATGGAAGACCAAAACAAAGTCTCTATATTGTGCACTCCCTACCTTGTATATATCACTGATGTTGTGTATTGAAGACCATTTGTTCCTCCTGCACGTTAACTACTGTTGTTTTTTTTTGTTGTTGTTGCTGTAGTTCAGTTTTTCTGAAGTTGAGCAATTTCAGAAAAACTGTAAAAAAACAAAACACATTTACACTAACATTTGAAAACTTCTAGCAATAATTTTTTTTGTTTGACTCTAGTTTAGGTGGCAGGTTGATAAAAGTTCAGTGTAAGAGTCTGGAATGAACTTGAAAGGAATAATGTTTGCATTGCTGGCATCTTAATACTGCAAACTAACAGCTAGATTTCTATTTCTGAACTTTCAGAAGAGGGAAATGTTCTGTTTCAGTTTATAAGTTAATCAGTAGATTTTTTTTTTTATTTTTTTTTTTTGTGGGGTGGGGGGCCTTTTTCCCCTTTTTGGAGTCGCCAGATGGAATTATCTTGAGTTTTTACACCAGATGCCCTTCCTGCCACAACCCTCCCCATTTATCCGCACTTGCAATTGGCACAAATTTTCATCTGGTTTGCCCTGTGGCTGGGGTTTGAACCTGGGGCCTCTGCTGGGGCGCTCTACCTCCTGGATAAGTTAATAAGTAGATGGTAGATTAAAAAGCAATAACACTTTTTTTTTTTCCATCTTTGGGCGTTATTAAAATTTTTATCATTGGAAGATATCAGCTATTCAATAAAGGGCTTAATGTGGGTTTTCTACTTAAGCGAGTTAATTTTTCTACACAATGTAAGAAATATCATGTGCTCCTGTCAAAATAATTCTTGAATTTAATCACTTTTTTTGGCTAAAAAAACTTCAACTTGGAGTTAATTTTCTATATTTGCATGTAGTATCATGTATTGCTTCATATTTACAAGCTCAGTAAAGTAAAAAGTGAGTTACTAAACTGCAGTAATTAGTGAGAGCAATTCCACTCTTGAATTAATGATTCACGAGCTGATGATCAACTTTTTTTATTTATTTTATTTATTACCTTAGAATAAACCAATGTTCCTGCACTTTGGATGTACTCCCTGAGAGATCCTAGAGATAGCCTGCGACCCTGGCTCTTTTGGGTTAAGTTTTGCGTCTGCGTGCCATTCTTAGTGGCCCCCCATTTCAAATTGAAAGGTACACAGAAAAGTAAAAGTGGACAATGCTTTCAGTGTGCATGCCTGCGAAGAAGAGAGCAGTATATGTATCAGTTTCTTGTCCATTGAAGGATATCACTTACTGAAATTCTATATGCCGTCATGGGACACTGAGTTGGCAATCAAGTCCCCTTTTTCCATCCAAACTTTGTCCAAGGCTGCGAGTCATATGTATAAGGAGTATTTCAGTTCAAATAACTGGGTCCAAGAAATGCTCAAATATCAAATGACTGCATGTTAAAAGGGTGCTCATACACAAAAGTGACACATGGCTTAAAACTTCAGACAAAGTCTTCATCTGGGATAATTTTTGTCCCTGCCTTTTTCATTGAGGTCAAAGCTCCTGCAGACAAACGATAAGAGAGTAAAAATATCCCACGTAAGTCAGATTACGATGAAGAAGAATGAAGGCCGAGAGAAATGATCAGTCTCTGTATTAATATTTGATCATTGTGAAATCATTTTAATCTCCTTTTGTAATTAAACTCTTGACAGTCATATAATGGAGGTTGGGCAAAAGAAATGTGGAAAATATCACATAACTATTTAATTAGTTCCTATACTCATTAGAGTATTTCTGCATATACATTGGCTATAAATCTGATCATTCATAAGGGGACGGCATGGTGGGCGGTTTGACATAGAGAAAGTAAAAACATTCTGTTTTGATCTCTTATGTGTCAAACTAGGATAATTAAGCCAAGTGCAAATAAATAATTACCGATGTAAACGAGGGAAAAGAATATGAGAGACAGTTGCATACGTAATAACCAGCTTAATGATCTCTTTTTCCTCCTCTGCAAAGAATCTTGCAGCAGTCTCTGTAGGGACAACCTGTCACAGGGCAACAGCAGAAGAAATGTAGTGTATTCAGCAAACACAAAATAGAGCTGTTGGTTTTCCCTCCCCCGGCAGAGACGAATTCATGGTCAAAATGATCTTCTTTAGCGTAGCATTTATTAACTGTGAGCCTGAGATTTGTGCCGCTGTGTATCCAGGAGCTCAGATCATGACATCCTCCTCATATCGCTTGTGACATTTTACATTTGCAGCCGTTGCCTTCATCTTGAGCGACTCTCCGTCCATGGCTGAAAAAAAAAATTCACAAGTAACCAGAAATGAGGAGCGCCTTAAAATATTCATGTGACCACAGAAGGATCGTGTAAGTGCAAAGTGAAGGGGGAAGGAAAAGAAACGCGCTAAGGAGGGATGAAAGAGATTTTTTTTTTTCCCCCCTCTCGTAGGACGCATATCATCTGTGCAGCTGGACTAAGCAACTTTGTTAAGGCTGTATCAGTCGCTTTTCCCTCATTAGGACCTCCCTCACAGTAAAACCCGTCATGGTCCGCTCCCCGAGCAGTGCAAATGGAAGCTTTTTAGGCCTCTGACTACAGAATCCCACTGACCCCTGCCCAGTCAAGACATTTTAACTAACATCTCATGTCTTGTTTTACTTTGCATAAATGCTACTGTAGCTAACTCTTAACTCTGCAGTAGAAACTGTGTGCATTATTGTGTCATAGTCAAATACATGGCTGACAATTTGTATTGTGCAATTATGACTTCTTCACAACCCATTACATCCAAGCTCCTCTTATCTGTAATGGGACCGAAGTGTTAATGTTGCAAGGTACACTGAAAGTGGGAGCAGGGAAATTCAATTTAGGAATAGCAGCCATAGTTAGTGTCATTTATAGTCAGCGGTGATTCTTTTAAGGTTAATTCTAATGTAATTTTTGACAAACATTAATCGGAAAGCTCCTAACTCGTGAAGTCTGGAGAATTTATTTAAGTTCGTGGTCTTAAAAGTCCTCTTTACTCAACGTATTTTAAAGCATTTAATAGGAAGTAGAGACATGTCTTTATCATTTAAAAAAAAGTTTTTTGATTTTTTTTTTCACATTTGCGGTTCATACTGCTTGAACTAAAAACCTTTATTTCCAGTTTGAACGGGAAAGTTTTAATAATGCATAAGAATTTCTACATAAGTATTTCACTATGGGGACACAACTACAGTCTCAGAATGTGTAGTATCTTCATTCCACCCATATTATTTTAGTCCCTGCAGCACCCATACTTAAGAGATGGCAGGAGTCCATGTCATTGACACTGTCTGCTCGTGCAGACTGGGATAAAAAATAAAAAAAAAAAAGATAACATTTTCTTGATACCCAAGGAAACCCCTGTACCAGGTTGTCCCAAATTAGTAGACAACGGGCAAAATGAGAGAAAGGGTCTAAAGATAAAACCAATATAAGTAAAGTATAATAATAATAATAAAGAAGTAAAGAGTTTCCCGGAATCGGGAATGCAGCAAATGTGTTGCGTTAAAAAAAAAACCAAACAAACGTGTTAGCTAGCCTGAGTCATTCACACCACCAGCTCTGAGTGAATGCAGGTTGACATCGTTTGGAAAGGCAGGATCCAACTGACTCACCTTTTTTTTTTTTTTTTTTTAAATGGGGCAGATCATGAACGTGAACGTGAATAAATAATGCAAGCTGCAGTCGATGAGACGCTCTGAGTTCTTGTCAGTATTTTGGCTTGCACCTGTGAAGAACCTGGTATTATAGGCTACATGTTTCACTGACCTCGGCTCACAGACCACAGCTATTTCTTCTGCTGCAGTGGAGACTGAGGGATCAAGCCCAGGAGGTGACGCAGCATGAATTTTTCACTAAGCTCTGTGTACCGAAGAGTCACAACAGCCAAGTACACTACGCTAAGTTTGGACACACTTTCTCATTCAAATGAATTGGAGAGTGTGTCCAAACTTTTGACTGGTAGTGTATACACTAAAGGTTGTGATCTGTGTGAACTTAATAATATGATTAATAATAAGTTAATAATTTAGTTCATAATTTGTGCAAATTCTTTAGCCTTGCCAAAGGCTTCAGGGGGGCATCTGTTACTCGTAACCACTCAAGACAAGACCTAAGGCTCCCTCTAAGTACTGTTTGAAAATAACCTTCTAAAACCAGAGGACTTCTTAAAAAACATGAAATTACTATTTTAGAGCTTAAAACTTTGACTTTAAATGTCAGTAGTTGTAGATAGCAGATTGCCTTTGTCGCTGAAATCCTCAGTCTAACCTTTTTGGGGCATTAATGTTGATGGACACCGGGGTAAAGAAAGTGACTTCACAATAAAAGCTGATGGTTCAACTGCTTTTTTTTTTTTTTTTTTTTTGAGAAGCTTTTAGTAACAGGGTTGCTTCGGTGATTGCCTTTGCCTCTCCAGCAGTGGCACTCCTTACCCTCCTCATCCTCCTCATCCAGTGTGTATCACTGTGATCCTTGACTTGAAGTCTGCGTCTGAATCTTCTCAGCTGTTATCTTTGTTATTATCACCCAGGTAACTGCAGTAATCTGCTTAGTATTGCTCCCCTCCCTTCCCTTTCCCTTCAGGTCATCGGCCAGGATCCAAACTGGGACTTGACAAACTTTTACACAGCTCAAGCACAAAAAAAAATCTTTTCATTAAATAAAATACATTTCCTAAAATGATCTCCTGTGCCAAATTTCAGCACATACCAAGGCATTTCATGAGAAATGTTGGCTTTGTATCTGTTCACCAGTAGGATGTTTCCAAGTTCTAAAGGTTTACGTTTTCCAAGGGTGAGATAACCATGATGGCGTTTTTTTAATTGGCGCCTCTCACCACATGCAAACTGAACCTCAGTTATATGTATTGGTGCAGTGTCCTATCATACCACAGTCCAGCTCCTGGATTTATTCAGTATGAAAAAACTGGATCTTTGCCTCTGCACGGCGAAACTGTTAACTTCTTTTTCCAACAGTAAACAATGATTCGGGTTCCTCTGCTATGAATCATCTCTGCTTCTTTGAAGAGCCATCAAACATCCACATTCATGTTTTCTCGTGCAATCAACAGCCTTCACCACAGTCTCTCTTCTGTGCTGCTCTAATAAGTAAGTAGTGGCTCGAAAGCAAAAGGATAGAATACTAGATTCAGATGTGCACGTCTCCTGTGTGATCATGCACTTAGCGGCATTACCTATTAATACCAAATACAAAACTGTCAGATAATCCGTGGTAATAAAACAACAGAGGATGTATTTGTAGAGCTGATCCAGAGTCTTTGCCAGCCCTGGAGCGGCTGATTCCTCTGTCTCTGTGCTTCTCTACTGGAGAACATCAAGTGCCTTATTTAATTTGTAATATTGATCTTTTTCCTTCTTGAATTGTTTGATGCTCACCACCACGGAGAGACGACAAAGTGCAATCTAATTGATTTGACTCAGTTAGCAACAGTGGTTTACTGAGCTTGTCAGAGGACGAGCGACGCTGGAAAGCGAGCGTGTTGGATCACCTTTGCGTTGGAAAATGTTTAGAAAAATACCACACACGTGATTATTTTATAACCGCTTCCCTTAATGCCTCCCCTAATGCTCGCTGGCTTAGTGTTGAGATAAATTTCTCTGTTTACGAGAATCTGAAACGTGGAGACTGTGTGTCTGAATCAAAGCAGCACGGAATGCTTTTAAGATGCACTTACACGCTTTTGAGCATTTTCTCTGCTGTTTCAAAGTGACATGAGATGAGTAATTGAAATAAAAAACGAAAGCGCTCTGGTCATTATGACTTATGATGATTCAGTGTATTTTGATAATGCAGCCCAAGTAGAGTCCTTGAAAATAGTGTACATTAAGTTGCATGGTTTTCATTTTCATCTTCAAAGCCCCCCCCCCCCACCCCAGGCCTCTCACAGCCTAATGACACTTTTATGGGAAACTTCATTAGGCGACAGGATGTCGATCTGATAAACATTACCTCATGTTAATTGTGGGATAAAGAGGCGCTGCTGTGCTCCTTTCATGTTTGAAGTCCATCCGAGAAGCAAAAAAAGGTGTATTGATGAGGTTCGGGTGTGATCTGACAGATGATTTATTATGAATTAATAAGGGTTTCAAGTGATTTATCTTTGTAGCGCTGTCCTTTTCTTTCCTCCCTAGTCATTGTGGACATGCATCCACTGCAGCTTGGCGTTTTTGTTGTGCGGAGCGGTCTGCAGCGAGCCTAATGAAGAAAAAGTATTACTGGCTGTCCTGCTGCTGTGAACTGCTAAACAAAGGCAGCGATTCATTTAGGTTGTAATCTGAGCAAAGAACAGTAAATGACTGTCTACGGGTGTTAGACCGATGTTTCTGGATAACACAGGCTCGTTATAAAGTACTCATCAATCTGCAATATGCATGATACAATGGGAGTCAGTTGTTGATTTAGGTTGTGGGTTAGTGGTAACAGGTATGTGCATGGACTGAGTGGCGCAAATGACAAGAATGTACAGGGAGAAAGAACTACATTACCTTGACATATGAGAGAACGCTGCAGTATTGCATTTGCATAATGGGAACGAATGGAAACACGGACCGCTTTATGATAAATCTGAGTGGAAACACTATTTAAACTTCTCTTCGTCCTTACTTACATTCAACATTGCAGTTATCACATCACAACTGCTGCTTTCCAGGAAGTTCGACACCACTGTCCTCAGATCGGTGACATTAAGGCAAATCAGAACTGTATGCGGAGGACCGGTCGTGTCTTATTGCACTTTATCTTCCTCTAGGATTTGGATACTAGTTTGTAACTGTTGGCAACAACCGCCGATACACTTATAATGACGTAGCAACATTTACTGTGGTAGAGGCAGTTTTCATTTAGACTCAGTGTCTGGAACAATCTTTAGAGGAACTCTTTCTTATTGCGAAGGACTGATCTTCAGTATGAGACTGGACTCGATTCTGCTGCTTTCATGAAACCCCAGAGCAGTTTTATCTTTTCCAATCTATTGTGTGAAAACAGACTATTTTATGATGAGAAATATTTTGAATTATGTATGAGGGGACATTATTAACCGATGTAAGATGTTTGTGAATCAAATTCAGTCCATATTCAGCATTTTTTTAAGGCACAACTTAAAATGTTCTATAAATTTGCTATGGAGCTTATATAGCGTAGTCAGCAAGTTACACAACTTCCCTCATTATAATATTCATAAATGCACTTAGTACTCCTGTGGCGATGACAAGGTCACTGAAGCAGCTCAGTCACCGGTTGGAAGTTTTTGTTCAGTAGTTTTGTTTTCATCTGCATTGATGAGCAGCTCAGCAGAAACATCCCCACCAGTCAGAAACTCTGCTTCAGCAAAAAGTGACATAAATCTTGATTCTTAAATCGTGGAGTCTATGTCCAATATTTGCATTGTACCCCTGACATTTTTATCATCCAAGGAGCAGGAGGTGGGTTGTGAAGTTCACTCCGGTTGTGGCTAAAAACTTATGCCCACACAAATGCTGATGCATCCTTTCAAGTCTCCTGGATTCTTCTGAACCTTGCTGCATGCTGCCTCCGTGGAGCGCTCAGTGTAAATATATAAACGCCAACATGTTTCAGAAGAGTACTGTGAGGAGAACACGCACAGACTGTCAACATAAAGGGAAAGGAAGACCTTTTAAAGTCACAATTTCATTTTCTTTTAATTTTGCTGCAACTGACTCTTTCTCATCTTTACCTGCTCCTTCGCCCCCTTTTTTTTTTTTTTTTTTTTTAGAGTCCCACAGATTAAATACATGCTGGACACTTGCTGTTGATCTGTTATCCTAGAAAACCTCCAGTCTATTACGCCTCCCTGTTTAATGCAGCTGCTCGGGATGTTGAGGATGAGGGGGGAATTTGTCGAGAAAAATCCTCTGGCAAGTCGAGAATGCTTTGATAATCTCCTTGCAAGCAAGCCTTTAAATGAACAGGTGCCAAGATAAATGCACTCTGAAACTATTCTAAGAAAACAACCCATGCCTGAAGTACACACAACATTGTCACATCGAAGTCTTTAGCACTTCTAGCACCTTAAAGGTGTTTTGAACCTTTTGAAGGCTTTCAAAAAAAAAAAAAAAACAAGCTCGTGAACTTTTAACAACCCTGCCACCCAATAGGATGTTTGGGGAACTTTAATGTTTTCACTAAACCATTTCATATTTGTGACTCACCCCGAGGAAAATGAGAACATCACTAAAGATCCCATGATTTCTGCAGCAAAATGTGTTTTTGTTTTTGTTTTTTTTTTTCTTTGTATTTGTGTAATGCCATAGCCATTACCACTGAGTCTGGTAGATTAAAATTGTTTACTACCATGCACTTTGGGAAGAGGACAGAGTTTGACTGCCACTGAGATCCACACAGTGGAATCCCCGACTGGCTGGGTGTATTTATGATGCTTCACAGGCCGGATACTGAAATGAAAGAGGCACCACTCGAGGGGCTCTCTGTCTTAATCCGTGGACATTATCGCTACACTGTAAGCGGGTCTTGGCTCGTTACCTCACAGTAGAGAGCCAGGCTGGCAGGGTTGCAGGGAGAGAGGCAGAAAGGAAAGGGGAAGGAGGGAGGGCCTTGCCCGGCCGCCGAGAATGTAATCTCTAGATTAGGGGGCGAGACGAATTCCTGCTGCCAGCCTGACCTTGTCAAGGCAATGGAGGAGCCAATGTGAAATTGAGATTTCAGAACAGGAGTGAGTCGAGGCTTTTTTTTTTTTTTTTCCCCCTCTTCTTCTTCTTCTTCTTCTATTTTTTTTTTAAGTGCTAGCATTTCTCTTTCAAGGGTCACAGCCTTGACACCGTGATTCATACTAAACATGTGCGGTCACACTGGTAGCACACATGAAATGTCTGTGGGGCAAACTGTTTCTGGCACCAGCCGTACTGCCTGAAACCTTCAGCAGTCAGTCAGTCTGTAAACACCTTAAAGAAAAGCAGACGGCCAAAGAAATTGAGTTTGTCTGAATATAATCACACTGGTAGATGGTACTTCTCTGTTTTTTTTTTTTCTTCTTGTCAACATGGTATGGATTTGGGTATTTAGGGTATCCATGGAGAAACACTTTGTTTTACATTTACACTTACACATCATTAGCAAAGACAGAATATTTTCAAATATCAAAATCGCAACATGGTCATATGCAACATCCCCCTTTTTTTTTTTTTGGAAAAAGGTTAAAGAAATGAATAAAGCAATATGATGCTGCAATGATGCCTCAGCCCAAAAGGCACATTCTTTGGACACAGAACAACAATCACAGCATTGTCATTTTTAAATAGAGTTTTCTGTGAAATTGAAACGTAAAAACGAGCTCTCCAACAGACATCCAGAATTAAACTGCAATCATAATATCTGCCAGTGCTAACAGTCATTAGCAAGATTGTTTACATGCATCAGGTCGCTAATATCCTGACACTCAGACAGCCAAATCTTGAATTGAGTGACAAAATACAGTTTAACTTGCAATTTTAGCGGCAGCTTTATTGACGCACATTAAAATACATTGGAAAAAAGAAAAACATTCTGACAGTTCGTACTTTTCACGTTCCCTTCTGTTCTAGCTTTAGCGTTCGTCATTATTCCTCCACTGCCTTTTTCGCCTGAATTGTCTTACGCTAAACATATATGATCCATCGAGAAACAATCAACAATCAAGTGTCTCTCAGATCTGATTGGTTCAGAATAGATGACATCATTATGGTAGCTCTGATAGCTCAACTCTGTAATTCCATTTGACAAACCAAATCAGAAAACATCTTCATCATTTTGACAGCAACAAACCATAGACACAAATTCACTGCAAAAACACACAGCACTATCTCATGCAAGTGGGCTGGAGTTGCAATGCTTTGGCCTCTCGGGGGCCACCGTACACGAACAAGCCAAAAACAGAACATTGAAAGTTAATAAAATGTCACATCCCTCTCCTGATTGTAAGAAGCTGTTTGGAGGAATGGGTTTTCAAGACTTTTTAAGTGTGTACAATAATTAGATTTTGTTAACTGAAATCCGCCCTTTATTTTCTTTGGGTTTGTGTAAGCAGGTTCTGGTGGACAGGAACTTTAAAATAAAGTAAATGATGAGACATTCCTGTTTTTTAGCATTTAATTCAATTGTAGTTCTAATTCCAAAGCAGCAAAATAACTCATGTTTTCACCTCTGGCCAGTGGACATAGCGTCAGCTTCACAGAGGAAGCGACAGAAAGTTCCCGATAAACTACCATTATGTTTTTTACACAAGCTACTGTATGTTTTTATTGTCCCAAACGCTCACTGAAGCAGAAAAGAAAGTCACAGGCTTCACATTTTCAGTTTAATTATTTACGCAATGAAACGCACTGAGAGCGAAGCTCTTTCCATGCAGGTGCATGCTGTCTGTGAGGTGCTGAAATGAAGAGAAACAATAATAACCTTCATAAAATACAAATGAATCCAGAGAAAAACTGTCACTTCTGCTGATATTTCATGATTAGGATTGCGAGTAGCATCGCCTGAATATAACGACTGTAATGCAGCACTAAAAATTTTACATCGAGGATAATGTCTAAATGTTTCCTCTCTCATTTTAGACCATGTACGTGTCTATTCATAGCACATAAAAACTCATGCAGTCTTTTCATAAAATCAGTGTAGGCACCAGTCAGTTGTGTTCAACTAAGACATGAGATCATACGTAAGAAAACACCGGGCTTTGGGTTTGCATTTGCAATGCAGCCTTAGACTCATCCACAGCTTGTGCTCACTCCATAAATACATGTAGAATTCAAAGCCTGTGCTGAGCTAATACAACGTATGGTGTCAGAATACGCTTCAACATCCACATCAAGTGAGCTCCTGGATAATTAGTGTTAGAATCAGTGCATACACCAGGGAGACTGTGGTTCTCATTAAATTTGTTAGCTGTGAACTTTTGCTTCGCACATATTGTTTACCAGTGTGTGCGTGCCACCACTAAGGGCATCCAGACTGCCTTACCAGTGAACTGCTCACCCAATGCTCGTTCTCACATTTAAATTAAAACAACACTGGCACTTACTGCTTTGATATCATTGCTAATCAGTAATGGGACATCACACTAAAATAACAGAAAAAGCAAACAGTGGTTTATATTGAAATGTAAAACCACGACAGTAGAGTTTCCTATTAGCAGCAAGTTGTCTGCGCAACCTGGTCCATTTCTGCGTTTCCTCCGTCATGAAGATAACCATGTTTCCTGTAGGTGGTTTATTGACATTGAAGTATATTTTAACATTTTTGGATAACCTGATTATTCAGTTTAATATGCAGTCAATAATAATATTCAGCACTTATTGAAATAATAAATTCTTGCTCTTTTTTTTATTTTTTTATTTTGCTCAAGCACTGGTTTTAAAACTCTTATACTTGCAACATGAAACAATACATCCCACATACAAACATCCATATGGGTATTTCGCTGTCAACACCCTCTGCCAATCAAGAACTGGTGCATTCGTCCTCTTGCGCCATACCTTGTGTTTGTGTTTGTTGGCCAAAGTCTGTAATTTGTGCATTGAAATATTTTTATGGAAACGAGCAGTCAGATGACTGGGTATTGCAGTTTTGCCGTTATTGTCCCAACCCTGTTGTTAGCACAGACAGCCAGTCCCCACAGTCTACATTTCTATCTACTTGCCTGCCATGTCTGTGCCTCTAAGCAAGCATAACTAATAAGCAAGATGAACAAGCTTTGGCAAGTGACTCACTCAGGTCACCAAAGTGAGTTGCGTGCTAATTTCAGGTCTGATTTAGGGTCCAGTGTGTTTGTATCCTCTGTCACCAGCTGGTGTGAGGCTTAAAGACTTAAATGCAACAACACAGTCAGTGAGAGAATACTGAAAACCCCTTTGCTTTAATGTTAGGGGAGGCTGAATTGAAAAGCTGCACCCACAGTGTTTAGAATGTACTGGTGAATGGCCTCTCTGTTGCAGCCTGACGTTATGACTTTGGCCTGAAAAATTGTGTCATTTTATGTGGAAACAATCAGAAACGATACAAAAGGAATATTTTGCTTATATTACAGAAGAGGTACAGTGCGCTCGACATATGATCCTATTACTTGTGAAACTCTCCTCCAATTTGTCCGTTAACAATGAGGTACGCCTGGTATGCTGACTCGGTATTTATGATCTCCCCCTCCAACGTGAAATTGGTAGACTTAATGACCCAACTGCCTCTGTGCCCGGCTGGATTCTGCAGCATGCAGATGAAGTCATGCGTAATCCCGCGAAATCCACCCAGTTTATGCATTTTAAATGGGAAGTCCTAAATTGCAGAGCTGCTTTTTAAGCGAATGCGTTTCCACTTGAAAAGCATACAGCTAAGGACAGTGTCCCATTGTGGGGTTTCATCACCCAGGCAGATGTGTTTTAGAGACTGTAAACGTCCTTTTTTTTTTTTGTATGTAAAGGTTGTGAAGTTAAGACGGTACATGCAGGAAAAACTTTCTGAAGAATACCTAACAGAAAGAAACAGATTTTTGTGGCGTCCTTTTAGAAGAATAATGATAACTTTACCTTATCATAACTATGATGTTCAGCAAGTTCATTTCTACATCTGGGGCTAAGCTATGTAGCAAGTAAAGATGGTTGACCTTCCTTAATAAATTGTTAATTTTAAAGTTATTCTTCCCTACAGGCTCTGGAAGTGGCTCTTGGTCCGTACAGTCTCCTGTTAAATATCGATGTATGTCCCCTTTCCTTAATGAGGGCTGTTGCTCCTGGAACATGGTTTTTGTTCTTGTTGAAGGGTTTTTAACTCCTTTAGTTTGATTTGAGTGATTCACCTGAGTGGACATGCAAATGTAAAATATATACTGCCTATTTTTTTTTTTTTTTTTTTTTTTTATCCTTCGAGCTTGGTGACGTGGCCTTATCGTTTGATGTAGACTCGTGATCCATGATCTGACTCACAAGTGTCTCCAGGATTAGTTCTGCACATTACCTGCCTGGTCACAGCTGGTCACTTCAACTTAAAAACCTCAGCTTCCCGTTTCCCTGCTGATCTTATTCTGTATGTCCTCACTGTATGTTATGATTTGTTTCTTTACATCAGCAATTTCTGTGTATATATTCTGCCACAACCAATCAGGCCATTGGCTGGTTCATACCCAGTATTTCTTTGGACAGCGCTGATATTTAATCTCAAGGTTCTTACGATCGCAGCCAACACACCTCCTCCTGGGGGCCAGATTTCTCTGAGCTATGCAGATTAGGCTGTGTGGAGGCTGCATCTGGACTGGTTGAAGCTGAGGGGAGGGGTCTCTGCTTCTCGGTGTCCCTGATCAGACGGGCTGAAGTTCCGGACTCTGAAACTTTTACTCTCTTCTCCCCTTTGTACAATTTTTTGTGACTGCTGGAGGGGGCCAGGATCAGCCTTGAGAACTTGACTTTAAGTGTTAGCCGCAGTGGGAACGGATGCCTTGCTTCTCATTGGCAAGTTCCCATTTAGGTAGAGAGCTCTTTTTGTAACATTTGTTCTTGATTCAGAAGAACCCATTTTTGTCCTCTCTCCCTCCTTCGGTTTCTTTTCCTTTCTTTTCTTGGTTTTATTTTCTTGTCAGGAAAAACGAACAAAACAAAACAAAAAAGACAAAGAGCAAGCTGGGTTGTAACAGTGCTACATGTCAGTATTGTAATTTGACAGTCTGACTTGGTGTTTTTCTGACACACCATCCATCTAGGACTGCAGCTGAGGTGATGGCTTGTGCTCTGCTCAGGCTGTGTCTCTGGATGAAATACGTAACTTAGCTTCATCTTGCTTGGTTTTTTTCATTAAAGCTTAAGAGGGGGTGCAAGTTGAAAAGTCGCCTCATGAATTGGTAACCTCCAGTTGGACAACCAAGATCACATGAATGGAGATAGCGGGACATAGTTGTCTTTCAAACATAGTCTCGGTTGTACATGGTTGCACACATCAAAGATTTCAAAGCAAGGTATGTAAAGAGCAAACATTTAAATTTCTAGATGTTTCTATGGAAGATTGTAATTGTAAGTTTTGAAAATCAGGAAAAAAAGGCTTTATCCAAGTGAGTAGACGCCTTGAATTTGAAAACCAATTTGCTGCTGCCAGTTGAAGAGGACAAACAGAGATCCAGATTGAGCTGCTAGTTACTGCCCAGTGAAACAGACCTGTTACAGATCATCCCCACATTGGAGCTGCTGTGGTCCACTGCTGTCCACGGTTTGATCCCCACGGTCAGCGTACACAGTATCTGCTCAGATAATGAGTGAAAGCGATCCTCTTTCTCTTGTTGATGTGTTTACACCATGTCTGATCACTTGACCTGGGAGTGAATGCTGATTGAACCTTCTTCTACTCCTGTCGAAAGCCGGATATTTGATTTTTTTTTTTTGCCCACTGGAAATGGAGCTTTAGCCATTATATAAAGCCGTTTTGGAGGATTAAGTTGCAAATTTGCTCCTCCTTCCATCCTCAAACAGAAGCCTAGCAGTGCAAAGAATTGAGCTTCTCTTCAGGAGATTGAAAACCTCCTTTCAGCACCAACAGCCCTCATCAGCTGAACAGGATGCACATACATATTCAGCAATGTATCGGCAGAGTGGTACCTCCCGAGCCCGTAGTCAAACATAACGTATCTTAAGGAAACCTTCAAAATGCAATATTTCATGTAGCACTCTCACAGCAGCTGAGACACGTCGGCTTTGAAATCTTTATCAACTGACTGAATTCATCTCATCCTTCACATAACTTCGCAAGTCGATACTGTTGCTGAAGAGCAGATAGTTGTTCACATGAAAAACGCCAACCGTAACAACACAGAGAGAAACTTTGGATGATATTTATCAATGAGTTCCAGGAGTCTGCTGTTTCAGTAAAGGTGTTGTTGTTGTTGTTGTGTTGAGACAGCTATCATGGAGCTGGGAGGAGAAAACAAAAGACAACAAGAAAGTACTGCAGAACTGTGCGTGTGTGTGCGCGCGTGTGTGTGTGTGTGTCTGTGATGCATGCTTAAATCTCTTTCTTTTGAAAACTTGTTAATAACTCAGAGGTGGTTCACATTGCCAAGTTTTCCCCCTCATATACTGCAGCGCATACAAGATCTTTTGAAAAGAGCTGTAGTTAGTTTATTCACACCCCCCAATTCCTGTCTCCCCACATTGGCAGTGGGAGCTCTTTAAAGCTGTTCTTCAGCTGCTTATTACACCTGCTGATTGATTGCAGAGGCCGGTTGGGGGTTTTATTTGGTCTTGAAATGGAAAAATTCTCATATCCAGGCCAGTTGAAAAAATTGTGCTGAAAGCTTTGAGGAAAAAGAAATTGTAGTGTTTGTAGTTGAAACTGTCTCAGTCACAATCTCCCAACACATCAGAGCCTGAATGTTTGAGGACAATGCCTGGTTGAAGGCGGAAACTCTATCTTGGCATGTTGCTAGGCGATGCATTAATATTAATGTTGTCTTTTCTCTGTGTGCACTCTCTGCCTCCCCCGGGATAAACCGAAGCTTAAAGATATCTCCATCTCACTGATACTTCTTTTTTATCCTCGTTAAAAGTCCTATCAAAGGTTTTAATTACATTCTGCAAATGTAATGCTGCGGAGCTTTGTTGAGACATCACGATTGCCTTTTTAAGTTTCCAGTTTGTAGTGCTGATATGCTCAGCTCATTTTGGGCTCGGTGTAATTGAAAAATGGGGATTTGGTACATCTGGCTCTGCTGCATTTGAACATGTCCACACATCTGAGTTTTCCAGATTGAGGTCGATAATTTTTTTGCCTAAAATTCAGTCTTCACATCTGACTCTGAGCAAGGCTCCAAAATTGAAATATGAAAAACACAAACTAAGAAAAGCTAAAGCTCCATGATTGCTCTGATTCCAGTCATATTCACCTTTTTTTTTTTTTTTTTTTTAAGATTTCTTCATTTGAAATCGTCTTGGTCAGGAGAAATAGATCTATGATGGAGTTCGCTGTCTGCTTCACCCTTTCCCCTGCTGGACTTGTAGCCTGGAGTCTTTGTAGAAGCCTTCTCTGAACCTCTGAGCTGCCCTCTCTGCGAAACCATTTTCCTGGCACTGAAACACAGATGTTATCCATCTGATTAAACGTTCAAGGTTACATCTCCAAATACATCAAAGTCCACCTCTCCCAAAAGAAGCGGCGTGACAGCCAATATTTTTGGTAGCCTGGAGGTGCTGGCTCTAGTGTCCTCACTTTTTTTTTTTTTTTTTTTTTTTCCATAGGCACATGAAAGGGACTCCAGCACACGTTGTGTCTCTACAGGTAAATTGGTATCTCTGCACAAAGGTGAATAGGTGAAATGAATGACCACATTTTTTTTTTTTTTAATTCATTTAAGCATTCCTAAGGTTTATTTACTAAATCTAATTTGCTATTTGGGAAGAAAATCTGCTGGGTAGGGTGAAATGGTCAGCTGTCTTCCTCTCATTAAATGTGTCGTCTGAGTCCAAAAAGAGATAAGCCCGTCGTGACAGCTGCAGAAGACTAGTGTCATTCCCTGCTGTCTAGTCAGATACTGACCTTTATGTGCAATGCTGGTGAGGTTTCCCTCAATCAAGAAGAAATGCCAAATATTACAAGTCTGCATCTAATTAAGTGGGATTTTGTACTTTTATGTTTGTTTCTTTTTGTGTTTGTGTGTGTGTGTGTGTGTGTGAAGTTGCTCTCTTTGACGTTCGCACTCTTGAGGGTTGAAATTTATCAAATGATTAAAAACAGAAAAAATATAACAAAAGGAAGGACTGATTCGGCCTCTTTTATGATAGTGATTTAGGATGGTTGATGCAATTCCATAAATTCTTCTGCAAACGCTGATTATTTTCCGAATGGATTAATGAGTTTATTGGGGTTTTAATTAACTCCATTCCTTGTTTGGTCCATGAAAGGTGACATATTGACATATTCAGATGTGACTTTTGCCTATAACGGGGAAAACTGTGTAACTGATTTTTAAGATTTCTGTAAATATTCTATAAATTGTCAAATTACTAAGTCAGAAGGTAGAGGAGGCAGATAGTGGTGAAAACAAGAGCTTGGTTCTGTCCACAGTTCAGCATCACATCTGCCAGCATTTCTTGAGGTCCTTAATTTGTAATACACACAGTCTTGAAAGAACAAACCTTTTGTTTTGAGGGGTAGTGCCATGCTTCCTGTTGGCAACGCCTGGTCACAATGATTAGACATGAGCAGACACACAGCTTCTGCGGGCAGCATGGGTCATGGAAATGAGCATTTAGATGAATGCCGATGAGCGGAATCATATATAATGTATGAAGGGAAATATTTGCATTCTCAAAAATATGAACACGTTTGTTTTGGGCAGCGGCCAAATGTTATTATGGGCTTTTAAACTGTGTGTGTTCAAGATTAACATCCGTGTGTGTTCAAGCTGTTGTGGAAATACCTTTTGCCACAGAAAGTGAGTGCTGCTTTTAACAGACATTTATCCAAAAACCCACATACTTAAATATGATGTTATAATGTCGTGATGCGGGACATCCCACTGAGAAATAAAGCCAGTGTGTGATTGGAGCAAACATCACTCCTGAGTCCAGGCTCTGTAAGATTTGGTAGCAGTGTGTTTGTCCAGAGCTTGTGCTATAGCCAGAGCTGCTCTCCAGAAACACTTGCAGTGTGTGCAACTCCCTGCGTTTGAGTACTGACAGTCGCTGCAACTGGAATCTGAATTCTTGAAACGCTCCTCTCACCAATTCATCAGTAACAGCCCTGCACATCTGCCGCTTGTCATCCCTGACTCATTACTTGTCTTGTTCCCTTTCTTTTTTCTTTTTGTAGAGATTGAAAAAATTCAGAAAGACGAGGGGAAGGAGGAGGAGAAGTTCATCGACGTCGTCATCAACAAGAACATGAAACTGGGCCAGAAAGTTTTAATACCAGTCAAGCAGTTTCCTAAAGTAAGTGGAATTGTACCGCCAACAACACCACCAACAGAGACTTCACCGGAGCGCGATACACAGATTTTAGATTGTGTTATTTATAGATAATGAAGCCAACTGCAGTTGCTCTGGTTTTGATATAAATTCCTAACAACAGCCACTTGACACTTTTTGTTGATGGTTTATGTTATTAGATGTAGCATATCTACAGGCAGAGTGTTGGCTGACAGAACTGGGGTATGACTATATTGGGGGTGTTACTTCCTGTCTGAAGAATTGTTTAAGCTTTTGAGATGTTAGAATTGTGATCATCAGCCCTATTACACCGACCTTGGTCAATGACGACTCCATGTTCCGCCGTATTAAATTCAAATATGAATATTTATGAATATATATGAATGTAAGATTCAAAGGACTTTTGTCATTGCGGATTTCATTTTCTTGAGTGCCCATTGTTTCAGGGCCGATTTGTGAACTTGTAGGTGTTTTCTCCACAAAGTAATAGCTCGTAAGGTGAGAGTGTGTTCGCAATGCAGCACCAAAGTCAAGCACGTGGAGTCAATGATGACCAATCTGACGGTGACCTCCATCTGAGGCCATTCTGAGTGATAATGCAGTTGCCGCATTGAGTGCACTCCAGCCTCGCCCTCCACCGGAGCCTTTATTTGCACCACACGGTCGGTGCATGATAGGGATTTCCCGCTTGGAGCACACTGGGGTAGCTGATTTAAAACTGAGAGGGCTGCTCCTACACAATCACTCAAGTTTTCACCTCGGCACTCCAGGGGGAAGGACGGTGGTAGCCAGTAGTGAGTGGATGGAGAGGACAGCAGGAGAGCACACAGCAATAATACTCCAAAGGCATAGTGAGGCTTAGTTTCGCTGTGCCTTTCTGATTAAAATTCTACAATCGTAATGATATGCATAGTGAAAGAATGTCAAAGTCAATTTGCTCGATATAAAAATCAGCAATACACCAGGTTTATACATTATTCTTCAGCCTAGATTTTTATTGTACAGTCTAGATTTTTAGTTTCTAACATCAATACTTATTTTATTTTGTACTTGTTTTTTTTTTTTTTTGCTGTTGTTTTGTTTAGGTATTTGCCTCTGCTCCTTTATATTCTCCACCTTATTTTCTTTGCTTCTATGTCCGTGGAGGACAAAAGAGCAAACGTAATTTTGATTCCTCGGTGTATCTTGTATGTACAGAGGAATTGACAATAGAGTTGACTTTGACCTTGACTGACTTTTATTTTTCTCCCAGCATGACCCACCAAAGAGTCATATCAGCTCCGTGACATCCGTCACACATCGTCAGTCTTTAATATAAGGAAACCATCTGAAACAGGGAGAAGCAAAATCATTTTCAATATTACAAAAAAAGAAAAAAAAACCCAAAACCAAGCTATTGTCTAATCACTTGCACCATTCACTCTCCATGCAATTTGGTAGTTGCATGAAAATGAAAAGAAAACAAAAACAGCCAAAGCTAAAGGACAAGAATGCGGCTTTGTGTGTTTGTTCATCATAAACCAAAGTAGTGATCAAATTATAGATGAAAAGCTGGGAATTCACCCAAGTCATCAAAGAGTCATGCTTTGAACATGGCTTAAAACTGAATCTGAATATCTGAATAATTTAACAAAATGAATTAAACTCCGCATCTGTAAGATTTTATTTGAAGTCTGTTTCTTTTGCTATCATTTTTAAATTGTCTTTAAAGAAATGTCCACAGAAACAAAAAGAAGAGTTCACCAGTCAGTACATACACGGCATGCAAATGCATGAAGTGCTAATATCATGCTAGCCTAATTTTTTTTAAGATGCAACCGTATGTAGCCATTGTTTGATTTGGATTTCACTGTGTTGACACAACCTTTGTGTGAAATTTGAGTGGACTCATTAATCACCATGCGTTGACATGCACTCTATTGTGGAGTTGAAAGCACTTCTGCGAAATAATCTCTGGGTTTGTACTGCGTATGTATGCGGTGTCATCTGGAGGCTGATCTGAGTCTACCCAGGTTCACAGCTAAACAGATTTGCTCTGACAGCTTTGATAAGTAGAGCTACTAATACGCTGTTTAGGGCTCCAACAAGCCACCGAAGGAAGACAAATTCAATTTGTTCTGTCTGACAGGTAGCAATGGCAAGAGTGATTGGTTTGACTTGAATGGGTTTTCTTCTGAGCTGCGAACGTCACCTTTTGGCTTCTGGCATTGAAGTGGCACAACCATTTTCCAAATAGCCATTTAGGAGCACATGCAGAGAGGCTAAATCCATCTTCTGAAAACAAAGCTTTTTATCACAATGAAGAGGCTGAGGACGCCACGCTGCAAGCTCCACACTGCCGATGCTCTTTGATAAAATTCAGCAGGTCCTCAGCGACTGATACATTTCTAGACTTTCTAAGGGATGATATAGAGCTGGCGGAGTTCTGTTGTGTAATGTGACAATTACAATTTTTTTTTTTTTTTAACTCCTTAAGTGGTAGATCTGACTGAAAGCTTGTCGGCGGAAATAGAATCACATTTTACATGATTTAACAAAAATGACACAGCGTCACACCTACTCAGGAGCTAAAAATATCTTTTGAACAAGGATGCACAATCACTTGCTCATCTGTACAATTGCTGGGTCTGCAGGCCCTGACTCGGAAAGCTTTTCTTTTTGCCGGAAGGCACTGCAGGCCATTAGCAAGGCGCAAAGAGTCCCACTGGTTTATTTCCAGTTCACACTGTGGCTTTTCTCAGTGCTGGGAGCAGTGATTTATCCCTCTGCTGTCGTTCCCGTCCTGCTGTCCTCAGCACAATCACAGCACTGGCTCGCTGTGAATACACCTTTTGCCAGACTCGCACTAATACGTTCAGCGCATGATAAAAAGATCTCAGATCTGCCCCATCCATACTCAAACCCTCCATCCCCCTTCATTTTGAGTGTGACTAATGATGCATTCTTTTTTCACTTACGTCCACTGTCCACCATCCACCTTAATGCGGTGCAACAATTTGAGCAAATGCTCAGCCATAATTTCAGTCATCGCTTCTTTTTCCTGCTGTGTCACTTTGTTTTACTTCACAAACTCCGCAGTGGGGCAGCAGGCAACAATCTGTAATTAAACACACCAGCTTTTATTCTGGTGATTACAGGCGCTAGTCGCACAATCCTCTCACACAGACTGATGATATGGACCAGTGCGGGAGCCCAGGCAGGTTTTGGTAAATCACATAATCTCTCATGATAACTAAAGCATGAGCAAAACCCCACGGCATCAATCACAGTGAGAGTCGAATGGATTTTGATATCTGATAAACAGCAGGGATTACATTTATGCGTTCAACCATATATTTAGATGGTCCATATGAGGAAGTGTGTGTGTGTGTGTGTGTGTGTGGTGCATGTGTCTGCGTATGCAATGACCGGGGGCTGTTCTGTTTAAATGTCCAGATTAAGACTTCAGTCTGACATTTACTGACATTACTCAAATAAATATAGAGCAAATCCCCGTGATCTCTAGTGTCAAACAAATGCCATTATATCAATACCTATATCACTCTTCTGTAAATAATAGACTGCAGTGGCATGTCTCGTACAGTAAGGCCAAGATGTATAAAACTTTACCAGCCTTAAAATATTACGCGTCTTCAGGTTTGCTGTGGTTGACAAAACAAATACAATTAAGAATATGCACATTAGCACTCATTTGGCATTACCAGTTTAGGATTACTAGCTTTTATAATAAATGTCACCAGTAGAATTATAACAGACAAGGACTTGCAGATCTAATTTTGGAGAGAAGAGAGCGAGAGCACTTGGAATATGCTTCATTTGTATCATGCAGAGCTGGTATGTTTGTTTTCTGTTCAATATCTACTCATGCAATCAACCATTTACTGAAAGCATAGTTCATGTTTTTATGGGCATGACTTGGTCCCCAGCCACAAAAAGTTTACTAGCAGAATCCTGTTGATATATGATGATATCGAGAACGAGCATACGTTGGCAAATGGCCAACATTTCAGAGGAATCATAGATTTCATCATTTAAGCATTCGACGTTGAGATTTCATTTTCATGCTATATTTTAACCACCCCGTAGACAACTGTGTAACAGCCACCCCATTCACTGCGGCTGAAGCCAGCTCACCTAGTCCTGCCCTGCGGAGTTTGGCGTAGCAGCACATGAACCAATTCTCCACCTGAGCAGAACAATAACTGTCACTGCCACCAGCTGCAGTTCAAGGCGGTGGGGTCGCCTGAGGGACCAGCGACCCGCAGCTGGGTCGATAAAGGAACGTTAGAATGAACGTTATTGCATACATCTGCTCATAAGTAAACGACAGCGCCATCCAAAGAATGCTACATGTGAACTAAACATAAGGCGTGGTCGATCGTGACACAGTTTTTACGTGTAAGCATAACAGAGGGTTAGGGTTAGACAATCACTACTTCCAATTATGAATTCCACAATAAAATTAGAGCAAAAAAAAAAAGAAGTATTGCCCTATGCAAATTGTATTTACTCGACTGGAAAAAGTGTTGACAGTGTACATAATCCAGGCAGCAATTACATCGCTCATCAAAACGTAATTGGCAAAGCAAATGAGTTGGTATGTAAGTGTAAGTTTTATGTGATGGTGCTACCAGATCAGGTAATGATGAAGGCCTTTACTGCATGAGCCTTTTACCACACTCTCAAATAAAATTTGCAATTAATGAAATGACCACAAACCAATTGTGGCTTGTGATCTCAGGCCCTAGGGCATTTGTCTGTTGCATTTCATGGAGTTCAAGACCTCCATGTTTTCAGCTGCAGTTATTATGCTTTCTAGGTGGAACATAAATGGCTCTTTCTATTCCCCAAGTGTCTTTTTGTGCTTTTGAATCATGATTACAGACAGCAGTTGAAAAACAACAGGAAATGATGGTGAGAGAGACGTGAGAAAGTTCCCTGGACAGCTGAGAGCTGCAGACACGAGAGCATTAACCCTTAAACTACGTGGGCGCTTGATGAATTCAGTGATCTCAACAAGAAATAACTTTTTTTTATCACTTTGCGTGAAAACATAAAAACCGGAGTAAAATAGCTGCAGAAGGAGACAGCAAGTCACCAGTATCCCCCTCCACATTCAAATTAAATCAGGCAATTTAAGAACATAAATTAATAGAGCAATTTTTCATTTGTTTTCCGTATACTGGCTATAATGTATTTTTCTGAAAGAATGATCAAATTAAAAACTTGTCCATGAGTCAGCAATTGGACTGACTGTTTACAAAATCTGACATAATTAAATTCAGAAATTAAGAACGTAATCCGTAATTAATAGTGCGTTTGCAATCACTCAGTTTCTCCTGGAAACTGAGTGATTGCCGGTTGTTAAGTAGAGTCCTAATGACGCAGTGGACCGGGAAGGTTGTTTCCCATTTTTCATTTAGCAGATTCCATTTGTATTACAGTACACTGCAAACTTTTCAGTGCGGACAATGTGGTAGATTCGAAATTAAAAAAGGGCATTTGTTCTGTCTTCCCTCACCAACAAGCCACACTCTAATTGTGTCTCTCATTTCACTGAAACTCAGCCTGCAAATAGTAAATCCATGCCTGCATTAAGTTCTCTGTCAGAGGCTGTCTGATTTATTTGTTCCTGTAAATTTGCTCCTGTGTTGACTGTGTGAAGCCTTGATGTATGCCTAGCTTATATACCTCTTACACTACAATATTGGAAGCGGCAGAGTAGCACTTTGGTCTTGATAACAAAAAGCAAGCAAGCAAACAAGCTTTTCTCCTGGCAGGAGCATTTTTCTGTATGGGCACCAGGAGGACTGAGACATCTCAAATGCAGTGTCCAATACTTTACCTGTCAGAGGGAATGGGTGCACAGATGCTGCAGTAACACAGGGAGATGATGTGCGTGTGATCTGTACTTTGCAAATCATTGTTCAACAGATTGCACAGCTCAGTGATCAGGGCTCCATCCAGGTGGAAATGATGGATGCGCGGGACATCGGTTAAACTCAGCACATTTAAAACATTTCCTGACACCCTCGCTTCGCCCTGGCACTGCAGTCTCCTTTAGTGATCCTTTTGTGAACTTGAACATGTTTCCGCCAGGACACATTTTGCTTGCTGAGATAACTTTAAATGAATTGAATTTCCCTGACCAAACACTTCATGTCATATTGACTGTATCTGTTAATTATGGGTTAATTCATTTCCAACGTGAACAATTACATATGCTGTTCTCCGACCCTCTGATACGGCTCAAAGGAGTGTCTTGTAGCACCTCTCAAATCCCTCACCCAGGAACCGGTAGGAGCTTCCTGTTAAGCACTCGCTTTTCGCAACAAAAGGCCGGGGAGCTATAGGTGTAGAGCCAAACTGGCTGTTTTCTTACCTCCTGCTAGCTAATTGATGACCTAGATAGTCGTGGGAGACAGATGTATAACTCACTGTTAAAAGAAAACACGGAGAGGGGGAGAAAAGCATCGCTCTCTCTTTGTCTCTCTGACCATCTCCAGTTGCTGGTGGAATTGCGCTTGAGCCCGCCTTAAGGTTGTACGACTTTGATGGGCGTCTGCACACGGCATTCCCCCGCACACAGTAATGCATAACATTTGGATTTTTATGGCTACAAAGCGCTGACCTTGTGAAGCAATCTAAGCCAGGAGGCCTTTGAGGGGAGGGAAGAGAATCAGATATGCTCGAGTTCAGTGTTAGCGCAAATAAACACATTATGCTAATACGGTAAATCTATGCTCAAATATTGTAGATGTGTGAAATGTTGTAAACGAAACCGGAAGTAAAGTTGTGTTTTTTCAGCTATGAAAAATTATGGCGCTGGCAGATATGAATCAAAAATACATAAAGTAATAAAGCATTTTATATATATGTATATAGAGAGAAAGCGAGATAAAGACAATGTTAATAAAATGTATGTTTTACCGGACAGCAGCCTCGAGGTTCATAAATTCATAAACTCTTCATTTTCTTACCAAAATTTCCCCCCAGCTTTGGAAGCTTTGCTTATGTTTCTAGCAGTTCTCCTTCTATTGAAGTTGGCATGCTAACCAATTAGTCCCAGACTGACTGACCCATCTTACTTTTTGATACTGAGCTACTGTGGCGTTCGAGTTGCCATGAAGAAGTAGCACAAGGGGACTGTTCGACAATGACTGATGCTAGTAAACAGGAGTCATTGCTAATGTTGCCTATGTAGCAATAGCGAAGCTTCCGTAACTTATGATTGGATATATAAGCTGTAACTGTTCATAGTTTAAAAGTGCACTCCACCAATCTTTCATTCCAGAGTCGGTCTGCTAGGAACTGAGTCACTGAGTGTCCAGCCTTCAAAAGCATTTCTTCTGTTCTCTTTTGTGGCTTTGAAGGGGACTCATTATTGCTGGGAAAAATTTAAAATGGAAGAAACTTTTCTGTGATGGGCAGGGTTAGAAATGCCACGTAATAGCACCTTAAATACTGCCTCACATGTGAATGTATTGGCATTAGTGTCAGTCAGGAAAAGCTGATACCAGAACATCTGTCATTGTGGGAAATGTGTTGCATTAAATTAAAATAGTGATATGACGAAATGAAGGCTGGTAACACATCTCTATTGTAGCTACACTAAAAAAATAAATAAAAATCTTTTGAACAAACGTAATAAAATCATTGAAAATGGTTCCACCAATTAAAGTTTTGTTTTGGCAACGTAATAAAAATCCTTAGCTCATTTCATGAACTGCATGTTATGCTTACATGATTTGTTCATGCTCTTTTTACTAATTGGAATTTTGTTAAACATTTTCCTTATGTGAATTGGACAGAGTGTCATTGTATTACACAAGTAAATTTGAATTATTTTAATTGGATTAAGTTTCCAACTGAATAACTAAAATAGTAATTTATGTTCTTTTAAAAGTTACCTATCTTTTCCCATCACTGAATAACTCCATTCCTTTGCAGATCAAAGGCTGCAATCAAACCCACATCTCTTTTGTGCCGCCTACAAAACAATGCACATAATTCAGAGAACAAAGTGAAGAAAACAAAATATCTTCAACCACTTTCGATGCAAAAGTGGATTAGAGAACTCAAAACAGCCAAAACACGCATGCTGTAGTGGAGAACATTCCTAATAATGCCAATCTTCCTGCAACTGCCACTGAGCACGGTTTACTCTGCCAACATACACTGGGGAAAGAGAGACAAGAAAGAAAAAACAAAAGATAAAAGAAACTCAATTTGGAAATGACTAAATGAGATATAATCAACTGAAGTTAACAATTTATAATTACAGTAGAAATACTCACTACAACCACCGAGCCTTTGGATGGGAATATAGAATTATATGGAAGCAGCCAGTCCTGCTGATATTAGGAATCTATCATAAACCCTCGTTATGGTTCAGCGCATAAAACTTTATATTCATCAAGTATCCATTCAGCAATCTATATATGCATGAGAATGATACTTGCTTAATGTGTTTATGCATCTCATCTAACAATATTTAAAGCCTTTTGATTGTGTTATTTTATCATCTAAATGCCTTTGTGTCACTCTGCAGTAATCACTCTGTACAGTGACACTGTCCAACACGGTGAATTACTGTCCAGAAAAATGTGAACAGGTCATATCACGCGCAGTGTTACGTCCCACGTGCCAAAAGTTGTTCATATCTAATGCTTAGCAAAAGATAGAAAGAAGTCCACAAGCTAAACGTACGGTCTTCAAAAGTGCGGCTGATGGTAATCATTTGCCGCATATTATAAGGTGGACATCCGCATATGAAGCAATGAAGTAAATACAATTAAGGATGTGAGTGGTGACATATGTAGACAAGTATAGCAGAGGGTAGCTCCGCAACAATTAGATCGAAGCTGGCAATTCTACTTAGCTACAATCACATAGTACCAACCAAAAGGAGTAGATGAGATGTTGGATGGAGTGTGCTGTTCTCCAAGTCCCATAAATAAGAAGCTTACCTTTTCAAAATAGCATCCTGGAGGTAACACCTGCACCGTGGAATAGAAGCAAGATGGCGGATGAAGTGGCTGTTTGAAATGCTCCACGTCACAGACAGGGTTTTGAGAGAAAGCGTGGCTGTTGTATGTCACAATAACATGAACATCCTCCAAAGATGTGTAAAAGTCGAATGGCCAAATCCTGTTTACTCCTCACACATAACATGTTGATGCAGAATGCATGTGCATGATATATGTTTAAGGATGCATGTAAATTTAAAGTCCACAACCCCCATGAGGCCACTTTTTCAGCGTAATTTGGCAAATTATAGACTTATTGTAAGGTGTCAATTCCACTGGGGAGCCATGTCTCAGTAACTTTCCCAAATCCAGTTTCATGCTCATCCGGTTTTACAGTTTTAGTTTAATCTAGTATTTAATATATCTCCAAACGGTGTGTCCTCACTGTCTGGCTGAAATTTCTGAAACTTCTGCATTCTTGATCATGATGTTGACACATTCCTCTAAGTCACCTTGTTATTTGTCACTGTGCAGTCTCAGCAATTAAGCTTCAGGGAAAATGAATGCAGCACTTTGCAGACATTCTTTGACCCAGTTCTTGCCTCAGAGGCAACAACACTCGGCTTCCATATCGTACTGCTGGAGGTTTTAGGTGCAGCCTGAGATGAAGTCTGTCGGCCAAACACCACAGGCTGTAAGAAGTCACCTTCTCTGCATGTCATTAGGGAAATATTACAAACAGTATATACTACATTTAAATTGTGTATTTAGTACATATCCTTTGGAGGAAAGATGGACACACATTCCGTTTTTCATTTAGAACAATAAAGGCTATTTTTTTGTTATGCAACTGTAAAAGCATAAAAACCATTTCGACCATTTCAACCATGGATGATGTATGATTGAATGATGAATAAGAAAGCTATAAATATATCATATTATTCATTTATTTCCCTATTTGGTCATAAACCTTAGTAATTTCCTCTGCAGTGAACCCTGCATCCTCACTATTGTCCATAACCTCATGCTAAATGAACATATCCATAACCTGTGAACTTGGGTAAAGACCCCTTAGGAATACTTCCATGCTGATTCCATCCTGAAAAAAATGCTGATAAGTTTTAATCCGCTTCATTCACTTGAGTGGTGTGTGATTGACACGAGAAAGGTCTTTGCTCTTTATCTCAAACACACAGATTCTGATTGATCCGCGTTCTCTCTCTCTCTGTTGCAGTTTAACTTTGTTGGCAAACTCCTCGGGCCACGCGGGAACTCGTTAAAGAGACTACAGGAGGACACCCTCACAAAGATGTCAATTCTCGGAAAAGGATCCATGAGAGACAAAGAAAAGGTAACACTCCAGTCTGTTGCTTCACCCCTCCTCTGCTCCTCTCCTCGCTCCTGGCTTTTACTTCCATTTCAATTTTATCTCTTTCTGCTGCAGCAGGTTTGAAGTCGTGGTGGGCTGGACCTACGTTTAAAAATAAGAAAGAAAAGTTTAACCTCTCTTACACTTAATGAAATTTTAATTTTCTGGCAAACTGCAATGTTTCCTCCTTATTATGTGCTTTTTTTTTTTTTTTTTGTTGTTTTGTTTTTTTAATTATTGACGGTGAAGCCTCTCTGTATTCATTAGTAATCAAGCTACCAATTATTCAAGGGACTCATCTTGTATGGTCTATAATATAGAAAGGAGGGGAGGAAGAAGAAACGCATTTCTAGTGATCAGTGTGGGGTATAATGATGTCATGTTTCCTCAAACATTCTACTTCTTGGTTTAAAATGTAAAAATATTCAGTTTGTTATCAGATTTTTTTCCATAAATAACATTTACTGATCGTCAGATTGACTCTAGGTCTAATTACTTCTATTTCAGACAAATGTGTGATTTTTTGTGTTTTTGACACTTTTGTATTTTCCATCTACTCTGACTGTTCAATACAATTTTTTATGAAGCTCTTATTATTGAAATGTGTGCTCACCTGCAGCAAATCTCATATGTAGTTGATATGTTTTACATAATTAGACCAAAAAATTATTGTTAATTAGTTTTAAATCACACGCATGTTTTTTCCATTCATTTCTTTTATGCATCTGTATCCGAATGTGACAGAAAATGAGCTAAAAGAGCCTACTTTTACATTTGAGTTCTGTCTCGTGTCTAGTCAGATGTGAGTGAATCAGTAACAGGAACACCCTTTGGCTGACAGCTCGTGGGGTCACAGAGTTTTGGAAAAACAGCTTCGCCTCGAAAAACAGATTTCAAAAGTTGATGAAGATGTGGGTTGCCAAACATGTCTGGCATCTTTCAAAGCCTGCTCTGTCTCATGGTAAATAAAACACACGCTGCAAAATCAAAGTCAAATCCATGTTTGCAGTCTGAGCTCATAATGATGCATAAATAAGAGCAGTTTTAATGAAATGGGTGGAAGTTGAAATTCCAAGTTCAGGTCCATCGTCCACGATCACGTTAAGGACAGGATATAAACAACTCCAGCAGCAGGATTGATTGCAGACTGGACTGGTTAACTGGAAATAAATCGACTTCACTTAGCTCGTCTGCGTCCCTATGCTCTCTCTGTTTGTCGGAGGCGATTTGTCGGTAGCGATGATTTTTCGCCATCATACAGCCCATTCTTTTTGATTACTGTGATCAATAGTCTTTGATGGTCGCCTCCTCTCAAGCACAGAGAGAAAAAGATCTGTCATGGAGATGTGCTGACCTCGACAGCCCTTACCTGTCTTGTGTAAATCCGCTGCAGGATTTATGACTTTTTTCCATGCAGCACTGCCCTCTCTCTTTTAAGGGAGGGGGGGAAGTGGTGGGGTGGGATACATCCTCACTACCAAACTACTACTTCATCTTCTGCTGGTTGCTGACTTTTCTGTTTTCAGCTGCACAGCATGTGTCACTGTCGTGTTCGGTACTTTAGATTCCCCGTGTAGGTCAGGCGGCCGAACCGCTGCAGAGCCAAGGGACAGGCCTAATTCAAAACCGAGCTGCCTTTCTTTGTGGAAGCGCTCTCTTTAAACAACACCTTTCTATTTATGTTGACAAAATGCATACTGTATTGTCTCGATAGTCCTCCCATGTTGCTCATGACTCGCTGGAAAGGAGATAATGTGTAGTTTTCATCCTTCTGCTGACATTAGAGGAAAATGTAATTACATTCTCACTGCTCAGATAATATAGCAGAATAGACATCTTGGAGATTGGAACTAAAATCTTCGGTGCATTCTCTGTTAAGCGCTTACATGTGGCTGCATATTTAAGAGCTGCAAAGGGCTGCTCAGGTGATTGCTCAAATATTTGCTGCTGTGGGACCTTGGTCTTGTGTTGACAAGAATGAGAGTGCAGATAAGCTGGAAGGTGGCGAGCTCTCAGTCTCCCCGCCTGCTTCTGGAACCTCAGTGGTCCTGCCGCTGTCAGAGCCGGATGATGTAAAGGTGTCCGTGTTCTGTGGCCTCTCCTTGTTAATGCTGCAATTAAGTCATCCATTTCTGCTCTGCGGGACTTGGACTTGGACAATCACATTGTCTTTGTTCTTTGTCTTTTTGATGACACGCTAAGGGGGAGTACCTCCATGGTCTATGAGGATGGGATGTTAAACCTATGGCTCTAAATTAATTGCCTGAAGGATTTATATGAAGAAGAATATGAATTACGGGAGATTAAATGTCAGGGCGTGGGTGCTTTGCTCCAAATTGTACACTCACAGGCTCAGTAAATAATCATTTATTGACAATGTCACATTAATCAATGTGCTGCTTTGCTCCCACTGACTACAGTAGCTGTTCAATCCATTGTTATCATTATCACCCAGTTGATCATTTTGTCATCGACTACTTCTTAATCCTTCTCACCACTTGCACACTCAGCCATTTGGAAGGCAGGCTTGTTTTGCTTTTTTAGTTTTTTCCCCCTCCAGGGAATTTCATCCTGTACTCCCTGAAGACATAGTGAAATTGTCTGTTCTTTTTCTCAAAACCACGAAAAGGGAGGTCAGTTAAGGCTTGGTTCATTTGTGGAGTACGATCCAAGGCTGGTATATACATTGGTTCAGTGTAGTATACAACTTTTTGTTTTTTGTCCGGGAGAAAATCTGGTTTTTCTGCACCTTTGAATGTCAGAGGTATAGAAAAACAACGCTAATGGAGCCGAGCATGAGGTGGCTGTTACTGTTTCATATTTCCCCATGTCTTTCAGGCAGAACAGCAGAAGTCACACTCATTCCCTGGTATCTGTCCTTAAATGTTTCATTGGAGTGCAAACGCGCAGAGCTCCACGTTATTCTTCACCTCGAAGCTCCATCTGTAGGAGCTCCTGTGTCCAGAGTCGTCACGGAACCTCTGTTTTCCAGGGTGAACGACTTTTCATAAGCAGATTTACTGAGAGGGAAAAAAAAAATGTAAACAGGAGGAAGATGCTGGCAATAGATATGAGAAACAGACAGTTATAATCTCCAGCCGTGGGCTGCTTAGCCGCTAAAGCACTGAGCTGGCTCACGGATGCTTCTTATCAGCGCTGGGAGAGGAGTTCCCATGTATGGAAATGGCTCCAATATCACAGATATCATATGCAAATGATTTGGTCACATGGACAGATTGCTTTCAAACAAAATGGCTCTGGACATGTTAATAGATTGTACAGATGGACAGAGAGAACACTTTTTGAACATGGAGATGACACATGCTATTAGATCTTTTTCTTTTTTTGTCTGATGATAGTTAAAGCACATGTTTTTATTTATTTATTTATTTATTTTTTCATGCAAATGAAAGGCAAGAGAAGATACAGATCTGCACCCTGCTTTACACTCTCTGCTCAAAACTGTTAGCGCTGGTGCTATGTGAAAAGGAGCCCTCTGCTCGTAAAGCACAGATTTATGGGGGAAATTAACATATCATTAACATTCCACAGGCAGTCTTAAAAGAAGGTTATTTATAATTAGGTGACATCAGAGACACAGGCTTGCATGGTGCTAGGGAGGGAGAAGGGAAAGAGGAAGTTGGCGCCACTGGAAAGGCCCTTGGAGAAGTTCTTTTTTTTTTTTTTTTTCGAAAAGGGGGAAACTGGGACGCCGAACCTGTTGTTTCCTTTGTGCAATGTGATGGGAGACATTTGGGGGTTTTGCTGTCCTATTTCTCGCCACCAGTAACTTGATAGTAGCCTGCTTTTGTCGGTCTGAGTGGTCTGTCCAGCCCCTCACTGTTTACTGCTATTCTTTTCTATAGCAGTCAACATGAAGTGCGCTTCTGCAGGCAAAGGTCGAGAAGGACGAGTTGCGCCTGCTCCACTTTCAGTGGTCTGAGTGGGACGTCGTGTTCTTCCAGCTGCTTAAGCCTAATATCTACAACTCTCTGTACTTTGATGCTCTCTGTTTGATGGCAACAGGTGATTGGGTTGAATTGATGCTGATAATCCAGTAGAGTTTGAACGGACTGATCCACATCTTGCAGTGAAAATAAATACGGTACTCCACCATGTCTCTTAAGATGGACAAAGCCTCTTTGTCACCTTGGCAGTGCCTGGCTCTCTCTACTCCCTATATAATCCAGAAATTGGCAGAGTTGGAGAGCTTCAGTGTCTTAATTGCATGGCAGTGTAACTCCCGCTGTTCTGTTGATTTCACTTCAATATACCATGTCGAAAATATTTACCATTCTGCACTTGTATGGGAACACTCTTGATGACAATTTTCCACGTGACTTTTGTTTGTACGCTGCAATGACTTTAGCCAGCCACACTTTATCACGTCATCGGGGAGTTAGAACTTGCTTCTTTCAGTACCATTCACACAGCTGGGCATCTGGACCTTCTTGGCTCATCAAAGGCCATTTCATGCTAACAAGCCAAAATTAGTGCGATACTGATATCAAAGACAATAACTAATAAGGAGTAACAAGGATGTTTTGTTAAAAAGGTGCCTTATTACTACTCCTGTCAACATTGCAGTATAACTGCAGGGGCTGTGGTGGTTCTTATAACCACTTACCTTTCTTTTTATTTATCATTTTATTTCCTCTACAGAGCAAAAAAAAAAAAAAAAAAAAAAAAAAACTTATTTTAAAACTGGAAAAGAAAACAATAGAAAAATTTGGAGGAGCTAAAAAAAAGTCAAAAAAAAAAAAAGAGTTATTATGATGAGGTGCACAAGAGCACATACTTCATCTGTGCATTTGTTCGGAAGGCAGGCAGCTGTGTGAGGACAAAAGCAATCAGTTAAATGTGACAGTTGAAAGGATTGTAAGGATTGCCTTCACGTTGAAATATAGTTTACAACGCCCACATAAATATATTCTGTTTGTCTTTTCGTAACTCTGCAGCACTGTAGCATCAAAGCTCATTATGTAACACTGTTACTGAAAACCTCCCTGCAGTAAATTCTTGCTGAAATACAAAAAAAAAAAGAGATAAATGATCTTAACTGTGACAGCTAACTCATGCTAATCCCTTAGACGATATATGACACCAAACTTTTTCTGCTTTTTTTTTTTTTTTTTTTTGTGTTGCATCAGGAAGAAGAACTACGGCAGAGCGGTGAAGCCAAATATCACCACCTGAATGAAGATCTCCACGTCCTCATCGAGGTCTTCGCTCCACCGGCTGAGGCCTATGCCAGGATGGGTCACGCTCTGGAGGAGATCAAGAAGTTTCTCATACCAGTACGTTCGCTCGTCTCTCCCTGCCTCTTTCTCTCTCTTTATTTCATACACACAAAACACCCGGGCACTCTCACATTTGAGTATTCCTCCTACTGAGTCTTCTTTGCATCTGCTATTTGGCCCCGGCCAACTAATTTTCAGCTTGTCCACAGTGAAGCCAGTGACTAACAGCAGAGACAGCCCGCTCTTTCACTCACACCCTCTGTCTGTAACTCGCACTGTAATTCTTTCGGGGGCTGTCAGAGTGTGTGTGTGTGTGGAAAGCATCTGGCTCAGTGTGTGTGATTCTGGGTGGGATATCATGGGTATAACAGGAATAAAAGAACGCAGGAGGGAATCTTTCTGCATCGGCCAAACCCTTCTTGGCATCATCGAGCGTTTTTCCTCTTCCTCCATTCATTATAGATGATCTCGCCAATGCTCAAAGCTATGATGATTTACATCTTGTCATTAATTACCCCCCAACCACACGAACACACACACACACACACACACACACACACGCACACACCGACACACACATACACAGCCCACCCCCCACCCCTCCATGCTACCCTTACTTACTACAACCATAAAACACATTTATGGATACAGCGGACATATGACAATCATACCAATTGTGAGATGATTAAAGACCCATTTCCATGTCAATTGCGTGTTTTTATTTGGCAGCATAAAACAACTGTTTGAGGAGATAAAGGCGAAACGGGGTCCCGAAGATTTATCAACAGGATATCTGAAATGTTTAGCTGCCTCAGGAAAAGCGGTCACGGCAGTACAGTAAAAGTACATTAATTAGATATTCCCGGGGCTGTAGCCCTGGAGATAAAGGACGTAATTTAATAAGTAATTGAAAGCGAGTCCATTGCTGCCTCTGTGTGTGTGGATGTGTGTGAACACATTGCCTCTTTGTTTGCAGGATTACAATGATGAGATCAGACAGGCCCAGCTGCAGGAGCTCACATACCTGAACGGCGGCTCCGAAGATGCCAAGGTGCCATCGGTGAGGGGCAAGTCCGCCGCCCGTGGAAGAGGGACACCTGTTCCAGGGCCTCCCAGGTAAAAAGCTTCCAAGTATGTGGGTGTATGCAAGTTGTTGTGTGTGTATGTGTACACTTTGGTTCAGCTGGCAACTGAGCATTAGCTACAGTTAAGGAGCTACTGGGAAGACAGTGTTTTGTCTGTAAATGGATGAGTGTGGTGTCCTGTTGCATTTTCAGAGTTGCTGGTGCCAGAGTTAGAGTTAGAGCGCATGCACGACTGTTTCTGTTTGATACAGTAATACAACTAACATATTTGTCCTGCTGTTGTTTTTATCATACAATACATGCATGCCACATTGATGTTTACAGTGTTTTGTTAGGCCTTATTCCATGACAGAACCTTCCGTTATTTTTCCTCTGAATCTTTCAGCAAGCCTTTTTTTTTTTTTTTTTTATAATACCGCAGCGATTTGAAAAACATTTGTCAGAACAAACAATGCCAGCACTTTGCAATATGTGTGTGTATTAGCTCTTGATTTATTAAAGCAACAGCTCCTTCCACAGTCAGCCAAACCTGGGACTACACTGCAGGATCTTTCTGCAAGTGAATGAGAGCATATGTCAGTGCAGGGCAGAGTGTGGAGTGTTTAAAAAAATAAATATAACGCACATTAAGCTTGTGAGCTCAACAGTAATTAAATATTCACGTGTTTCTCACACTCAATGAAATTGCGTACGACCCGTTCATAATTGAAGAACAGAATAGGTAAAATGCAGAAAATGTGCATAAACAACTAATGGGGATGTGGAGGTGGAGCAGGTGGAGGAGAAGGAGATGGCTGTGTAACATCCAAATTAATATTAAGGTCAATGCAATAAAATGCATTAAATACATTTCTTATTATATAACACTCTAACATATCAATTTCAAGTTGAACCCAATGTATATGCCGTTTAAAATTGCACATTTGATCAGTCATTAAAATTAAGGCAAAATTTTTCTGTCTTAGAATCAGTTTTGTTCTCAAGTTCACAATTTCCAATTTCCAGTGCAGCTCTCTGAATATTTCAGTTCGTTGCATTTGAATCTTTTTTACATTAGTATCAAAGCAACCTACGCCCTTCTCCCCACTCCCACTGCCCTAGTCTAGCATTCCAATGGCCAGATTTCAGAACAAACATTAATTGGTTTTTGTCCAAGTTCAAAGATAAAAACGACAATTGCCTCTGCAGCGTCTCCTAATACATAATTATATTTGTAGATGTAATTACTGAATTTTGTAGATCATACATATTTGGCTGTTGTGCTATTGCAATGCGTTGTGTTGGATAATTAAATTCTATGAAAGAGAATGTGTGTCATTTCCATTAAAACATGAAATTTAAAATGACACATTATGACGGATCATGCCAGACTCTAGTCGTCAAAATGACAATAACAGGGCGAAGGAGCCAGAGAGAACCTCCACTCTGTGGTGTGATAAGGCTTGACCCTTGAAATTCAAACAATACTAAAGTCACTCTGACCATGTGTGGAGATTAGAAAAACACTCCAATGAATTGCTTTAGTCACAGTCATTTTGTGCTGACGAACGACTTCCTGTTATCTGAAACCTTGTCTGTGTTCGCTGACTGACAGCAGGCACAGTGGCCCGTTATGCACCAGCACAAACTGATACAGGACCCAGCATTGAAATAAAACCAAAACCAGAAAAAGACTTCCTGTTTAATATGATGGTTTCTGTGTCTCTCTCTATTGATAATGTTCCTCATATTCCATAAAAATGAGTGGCAGCGTAGCAGCTTTTTCTGAAGGCAGAAAAATGAGCCCTGATATTTCAAAGTGAGCTGACTGTGTGCAGACTTCAGCAGAAATTACAAAAGCAGAGGCGAAATGATAGATAATTGGCATATTTTTTTTTCTTTTTCAAAGTCATGCAGTTGCTACAAATGGCTGCTTGTTTAATGCACTTCCTGAACAATAAAGTGGAAAACATTTATGTGCTTGGGAGTCCAGTTTTCCCTTCTGGACTTTTCCTTCCACTCGTTGTTCCGTTCTCTTTCATTGATCTCTCCTTCCCAGCCACCTATGGCTTCTGCCCCTTCAAATATTTGATTCACTTTTATCCCTATGCTGTCCCGGTTCACTCCATTGAACAAATTCGGTTATTTCCCATTTCTGTCACCCACATGTCTGCTAACGGGATTCATTTTTGGGGAATTACATCTTGGTAGCTGTGTGTTAACATGGGATTAAACCCGACTAAGGGTGTCAAAATTGTACCAAGCTAGGTGCTGTCTTGTAGATGAGCCACTGGAAAATATAGTGAGAAAAGAAAAAAAAAAAAAATCAAATTTTATTCAGAAATAATTTGAGTGAAAATCTCTGCTAGTCCTAAATTTGAAACTTCGGGGGAATTTGGGGGAATCACCGAAATGTGAGCATGAATGGCTGTTTATCTCAGAGTCAGCCCCCTGATATGGTCAAAAAATGGTCGTTGACACGTAGAGCTTTTATTTTGTCATCAGCACTTAAGCGAATGAGTCTCTGATTAAAGGAGATATTTGATGCCATATTTCAGCTCACACTAGACTTCACATGCTGAAATGGGTTACACTGGTCATTAAGGGAGGAAGAAGCCCTTAATTAGGCAAGCGTGTGGGATTGTAATAGGATACAGTGACTGCTGTCGATAAACGTGAGCAAAGCAAAGTCACATTTGCTTTTTATGCAAGTGATCGGGAGTAGACGCATTAAAAGACTTTAACACTGGGTATGTAGACACTGTGCGATTTAAAAAAACAAAAAAAAAAAAAAAACTAAACAAAAACAATATTGTTTTGTTTTTTTTTCTTTGTAAAAGAAAACTGTTTGTTTCTTCAGATTTCAAGATAAACAAGGTCACTGAGATAGTGTTTTTATTGCTCTGAGTCAGAGTATAATTGGCTGTGTTTTAAATTACACTGTAATTAGCATTTACCATGCGTAATGTGAGTGCGATAAGACGGGAATTCCCACAGGCTCCTGCACAGGAAGTGCTCACACTCATGCTTGATTTTGACCAAGCTCTGGACAGCTAGAAAAGAAGTCCAACCTTTTAAGGACAATCGAGTATTTTTTTTCTCTCTCTCTCTCTGCTTGGGGGTGGTCCTATTTCTATCAAGTAAACATCCACCGCTGTCCTTGTTAAGCAGAAAATTAGAGCTGTCTTTTTTTTTTTTTGGTCCTTCTGCCCCAAATGTGTGATTTTTCACCAATGCAATGTGTTGAGAGGCTGAAATGGAAAGCATAGAAAGAAAATGACCTGCGGAGCAACCTTGGTGTTTTTTTGCTGCTGGTTCAGATTAGTTAACTGCTTCCAAAAGAAAGCTCAGTCGGTGTAAAAGACCCAAACAACATCTTACAGAAACACAAGGTCAGACCATCTTTGATTTCCAACAGAGCAGCTTGACTCTGCTTCCATTTTGACTACAGAGCAGGTTTGACTCCGGATTCTGTGTTAATTCATCTGGATGACTTTAGAGATCAGTATCTCACAGCAGCTATTTCTCTTCAGAAAGACGTGTTTACTTCAAGATCAAACTCAGAAATGTATTCTGCAATATCTAATAGAATAGTGTGTTTTTTAGGCCACTTCCTATTTCAAAGCTCTGAACCTCTCTTGTGATTGGCTGACTGCTTTCAACAAAAATATATCAGTAATCAGGTAAACAATTGTGCCAAGAGTGGATAGTGGGTGGGACCATGGAGCATGTCTGAGGAGCGGTGACTATTGTACTTTGTTGTGACATCACAAAGGTCCAGAAGTCTTGACAGCTGGGCTCAGTTTCTCAAAAAAAAAAATACGGTGAGCATATCTCTGTGAGCTGAGATGTTTGATACTTCAACAGTATTAACACAGACCAAGACCTAATTTATAATTCAAAAAGTCGACACCCACCTTTACACAACATAGGACCTTTAAAAACCAGCAGGCATCCATCACTGAACCGAGCCAGCGTTTTTACATCTCCATTTTCCTCAAGAGATAGAAATGCCGTTCAGCTACGAGACATGGTGTGTTTTGAGTAATGAACATGGCTCACTTTCTCTCCACTGGAGGAGCCTGAACGCCATCCTCACTGTCCCTCTTTCTTCACCTGCTCATATAAACCTGACGCTGAATGTATCAAATTCACCGTTGAGTCATTCTAGCCGATGCTGGAAATCACTAACTGGAGTAGAAGTAGACGAGGCAGCTCAGCTCCCAACATGACAAATTACTGCACCTCACCATGCAGACGTGGAGCATTGGGGACATCTCACTTTGATATATGACAATGTTCTTGCAGTACTGTTATTTAATGTCTTTTGCATTTAAAGATATACTCTGTGCTAATATTCATACCATTTCTCCCTCTATTAATTAACAGAACAATGGAATTCCATTTAAAAATCGTGTTAGACTTTCTGCTCTTTCAGCTCAACCTGCTGCGGATGTCTGTGTCTTGTGTCAGGAGTCGAGGAGGAGTTCCTCCCCTGCATGCAGCGGTGCCACGAGGAGCAGCACCCAGAGGAGCCCCACCCAGCCGGGCTTCATCCTCCAGAGGGAGGGGGGTGCAGAGAGCCAGAGGTGCTCCACCAGCTGCTGGATACCGACCGGCTCCTCCCATTGTTCAAGACACGTATGGAGAATACGTGAGTACATTAAAACTCCCCACCTAAATGAGGTCAGTGCCAAACTACAATTGAGTTACTTTTATGCAATTATGTGCTTGAAAGGGGGCCAAGACTACTAGTCAGGGGCTGAAAGTAGCTCCGCTTGTGATAAGTAAACTAAGTGTATCTTTATTTTCCCAAGCATTCTAAAAACCGCATGCAAGTCCAATTACATTCAATTAAGGTGCTTTTGATTTGGCCGTTTGCGGCTATTTTTCTGTTTGTGGCACAACAAAGATGATTCAGAGGGGATTTTGACACAGGAACAAGTGAAGTCATCCACCAATGACTAACAGCAAGTGATGTGTAAGTGTGAGACTCTTCAACACTGGCTTAGCACCAGCGTTTAGTTTCCGAGGAGGAGGATGCGCATAGTAGAGTACGGAGCGCGTCAGCCTCACTCCTCCTCAGCTCCTCTTTCTCTTCTAAATATGGATTCAAAATACCAACATGGTTCGATGGGAACATTTCTGTGTGCTTCAAAACAACAGCTCATCACTGTGACATCACCGTGTGTTAGCATAAGGACCTAGGCCCAGTTTCTAAACTCCAATTAATGCTGCAATAGTGGATTGCTATGGTGCCTACAATTCATTTATATAGTTAGTTTTCACATTGTACTGTTATACTGTGTAGTTAGACGTTGCTCTTGTTGCACATGAGTTTTGGTTTAATCTACTCAGGTTTTGAGACATCCATCTTGCCTTTACCCCCAAGCAACATACAGGTGGGGAGTGACGTCCAAGCAATCACGACCAGTTTGGAAAAAGTGTAGCTGCAATAAATTATAGTAAACTTTCTTGAATATCTAGAGTAACAGGAACAAACATGCTTCTGTTGAATTTGTTCAATTCAATATACAATTCAATATTTTCAATTCAACTTTTCTCTTTTGTATTGGCCGCAGAATTATTACAAACACCACCAATACTATCTTTTGGTGTCACAACACTTTGTGTGATGCTGATTTATGGTTCGAGTTAACTTAAAAGTGCCTCTTTCATCACAATACGCGTGGACGTCTTAATACCAGCCACTATGAATGAAATCAGCCCCCAAACAGCCCATCATATGTAGCTGTTTGTCTGGGTATAAAGTATGGGAGTGGTCATTGTTGTCATTATTGTGATCTGGTTGTGTAGCCTGCACAGTCTTACGGGGGCCTGGCTGTAATATCAACAGCTGCCAGGGATGAATATATTCGGCAGAGTCAGAGCCTTTGTGCATTAGCCAAGAGAGACTCCTGCCGCACCGTCAAGGCAAGTTCCCCAGGGATTCCAGTACCAACATTGCATATTTAGCAGATAGAAGAAGAGAGGAGGTAGCCCAAGTTGGAAAATTGCCCCAGAAGCCCATATCTAACCACATCTGACAGGTTTATTCAGAGGTTGCAATTCAAATGCGTGGAGGTCATAGGGAATGACTCTTGTACCAGCTGTTTCCCATCATTGTCACAGTTGTAAACTGCATCCCCCGACACCTGCACCTGTGTATCTGAGTGGGGGAGAGAAAAAAAGGAGACCCCCCCCCCAAGCATCTGCCAGATGATAAATCTAACCACATCGCTGCAAATTAGAGGCTGAATGAGTTGCTCTGTATTATCTGAATATATCACCATCCCAGGACAAGTGTTCTCCATCGGGTGCTGACAAATAGGTGCTTGTATTCATCAATGAAATGACAAAGAGACGCTTCGTGTTCACATTTGTTGCCTTCATTTGTCACTTCTTAACATCCACTGGTATGCTCGTTCCCACTGTTCCTCTTTGTTACGTTGCATCGCCGCGGGCCAAAGCATGTGTTCAGCTGAAGGTGTTTTCTCTTCTTTCCTGTTCAGACAAAAGACACCAGACCTAGGTTATCTCCTGGTGATTGTCTCATGATAAAGCATGGGAGCACGGTATCTTAATCTGTTTTTTTTTTTTTTTTTTCGGTTCTCATAATCTACCTCTCTCTCTGTGCTCCAAGTAACAGTATCAAATTAATGTAAATCCAATTGTTCCCAAACAAAATCATAGAAAGGTTATTATCCCGGGATCCACCCCATTAGACTTGAATGGTATCTATGATTGCAGCCAAATCACATTTCATGTGATTCATTAGGTGCATTCAGATCCCCATCTTACCTGATGTTAATCCCGCTGGAGAAGAATTAAACATGATGTAATTCGCGATTCAGAAAAGAAGATGCATGTCATTGTTTTGGGCTGGCTGAGCACTGCCAATATGGAGTCTGTTCAAAGTAGCAGAACTTCACTTTAATGGTAAATCTAGAGCTAAATGTTTGTGCAGTCATATTTGTTTCCATTTGCCCAGAAACGTAATTCCTTTGGGTGGGAAAACCAAAAAATTTACACCGCAAGTGGGCTTTTTATTACATTAAATCCTCCGGATATAATAATCTGTTCTGAGCCTTGCCGATCTTTGCTGACTGTTGCAGCATTGGAGAAAAAAAAAAAAAAAAGCATCCCCTTCAGCCTTGTCTCTACATGTCTAGCCCTGTCAATAGCCAAGCATTGTTATATGAGTCGTGTTCTCTATGGCTTTGTCCTTGCAGCTGTTTTAATCCAAATAGGATGTAATGGCGAGGAAAACATTTCAGACACAGTAAGAAAGAAGCTGCATCCAACTGGTGCAGCAGTCAAGACCAGTCATGAAGATAAGACTGAGGCAACAAAACCTGATTGGTAATAATTGCATAGAGAAATTTTATTACATTTTATCACTTGCAAAATGTGAATCCTCTATCATTTCCTCTACAAATTGCACATCTGAGTAATTCCCTATTAATTTTTTTTTTTTTTTTTTTAAACGTGGCTGTATTTTTTTTTTTTTTTTTTTTGATGGTGCAAATCATTTTTATTAGCCGTGGTAGAAGCAGAGCTGGAAGGATGGCAATGTCAGTGAGTGTGGGTGACTCCAATGCTTTGATCTAGACTGAGAATCTCAGTGATTATTTGATGGATTGGCATGAAATTTGGTGATCCGACTTGCCACCAAAATATTTTGTGATATGCCAGTTGTGTTCGTAAGGAATTAGCATGGGACTAATTATTATTAGGATTAGTAATTCTTGTACGTTCAGAGGTGAAGCCCACTAATTTCCTACAGCTTCCCTACAGGGGGAACATCGTACTTTTACCTGCGAACTGACAAACATCCAAAGTCAAAGCAGAAAGTGAATGCAAAGATTTGTGAGTTGAAGTAAAGCCTTTTGACCAGGCAAGAATATACACAACTAAGCATGTGATTACGTGTGTTAAACTAAATCTACGAGGATGCTTGTCATTCAGATCACGGTCGCTCCGTGTGGAGTAGTACGGGTTTGTTCCCTGTGGTCTGGATTGTTGCCACAGTCCAAAAAGAGAGAGGATTTCAAAATGTGATGAATGTGAATGTTTTCCGATGCAACCCTCATCCTGTTATAAACTGACAGGCTCTACCTTACGCGTTGTTCAAGCAGAATGTGGAGACGCTCAACCTCCTATCACACTGCACAGCGGCAAGTACAGTCAAGCATCGTTAGTTGCATCAGACACTGTGGTATTGAATTTCCAATGTGTTTCCGTAGGGTTAATTCATAAATTACATGAATTCCGTAGATAATACTTGGCAGATGGAAATAGGCTTCCTCTTTTTTTTTTTTTTAAACTTGGCCAAGATCAAAACCAAAGGTGGTAAAATAACAGAAGGGGAGGCAGAGGCATTTGTCACACGTAACACAGAGTAGTGATACTTCAACTTGATGCATGGGGCCAACTTTTTGGCGTCCTCAATCTAATAGCCTGAGTAGTATTTCAACCCCTGCAGCAGAAAAGCTTCAGCAAATTCCATCTTGTTCAGCTCTCTGAAATATGCTGGCAGGAAAAGTTGATTAAATGATACATAGCTACTTTGAGAAATCTTAGACCCAGACAGATGACCGAGGGTTGCAATTGCTGGATTATTTGTTTTCTTTACACCAATATCATGGGGTGTTATTTTGCTTTTATCGTTAAGAAATTAAGAGCAGCAAGCTGCACAGCTGTACGGAGGCGAGCCTTTGTTTCTTTGAACAGATGGCATCGTAATTTAGTCGTCTGGGGAAAACAAGGCTTTTCTTCTTCTGTTGATTTGCTTTATTTTTCCGCTTTGTTGTTTGCATTTTTGACACCTTTTGGGGTTTTCGCGCAGGCTACGCAGCAGGTGCACTTCTCAACAAAGTTCATAATGTGAGGACAGCGCATTGTTTAACTCATTACAGTTTGCAGGAAACAAATCCCGTGCCTGAAAAGCCGGTTCTGGGTGTCAGCGGCATCCTATCTGTTACAATGGTATTGTAGAGCACAGTGGAGCGGCTGTGATACTGCTGTTGTAACATGCAGTGCCAGGCCCTCTGTTAGTCTTCAGTGGCCTCAGAGGCCAGTCCTTATCTTTTAACAACACACCTCTCAGCCATCCACTGGCATACAAATGAAAGACTCACTTAGGGGCTGCCCCCCCCCTTCCCTTCTCTGTCTCTACCCTGCTTTCCTCTCTCAACCTCTCGCTGTCATACTAATCCTGTTTAGTGTCGGAAACACAACACGGTTGCAGCATTGTTGCGCTATTGTGCTCTCCAAGATATTCTGAGTAAATGATCTATCACTGCAAACACATAAGAAGTTACAATAGTATGGCTTACGTGTCAGACACCGAAGAAGAGAATCATTTAAAAAGTGCCAACATGATTTATAAACCGGCCATGTTTTTCCTTTCAGTTTGCTTGTAACTCATTTATAGAGAAGCTGTTCGAATAAATGGCAATAAGGAGCCATTGTTAAAGTTTAATGTGGTCCTTAATACCAGGCAGCGTTGTCCAATGTGAGTGGACAGCAAGTAGATGGAGTCACCGTCAAGATGTGACGGCTTGGCTGATACAAATGGCATATGGCTTGTGTTGAAAACCAATCAGGGTGTGTAATACCTGTGTGCAGCCTGCATCAGCAAAAGTACGTGCATTATGACACAGCATGCTGAACGAGAGGTGTGGGGAAGCAATATTAATCACATCTGCTAAATAATCATGCACTCTGATGATGTATGCATATTCTGTTTTTAACTAGTTAGTGGCCTCTAACTTTGTTGGATGATTGTCCGTTAACGTATCGCGCATTTTTTTTTTTTTTTTTTTTTGATAAACAATGATAATCATCAATTTTTTTGCCTCGCTAACAATTTCTTTTGATGGATAGAGGTTTCTTTTTTAATTATGCAAAACCAGCAAAATAAGCTATTTTGTGATTATGTATTTGACCTTAAAAGTACAGCAAGAAAAGGAAGATCTTAGTTTTATACATGCCAAGTCTAAGGAATCAATCTCATCAACTTGCAGGGATGGTGGGGCAGAGAATGAGAGTTTGCGTTAGCACAAGACATTGCCAGGTACAAGCTGGCAAACAATAACGCAAAAGAAAAAAATAGTAACTATGCTAACCTTTCTGGTAATTCTAGGCACCGATTTTGGTTAAAAGCAAACTGGGTCTGCGTCTGATTAAAGCTCAAACAGGTAGCTGAATCTCGCCGGTGTTTTCTCTCCTTGCTATTTTGATGTGCTCTGGACTTTATCTAAGCACAAGTACAAGTATTTTGTGGACCATAAGGTGCACCGCATTAAAGGCCCCACTTTGTGAAGCTTGACTCATTATTCGTCAGTGACGAAGCAATTGAGGATGTGCTTCCATACCCAGTTTTCCTTTTATCCGCTCTTTGTGTGTGGCAATACCATGTTAAATTAAACATCATGAATATATATTCTATATTCTTAACGAGTTTAAACCTGTCTGAAAACATATTTCAGTGGCAAAACATGAAACTCTTTGATTTGTTTGAAAATGTTTGAAATTGAATGATTTCTCTCTGATTTGGTGCGCAAGCTTTTCAACATTTGACAAAAGCTGAATGAGGGTCTCGAGATGTAAGAAAGAAAGAGCTGAAAGGTGAAATGTTGGTTGCAGGAACAAGCAAGATAAAAGAAAAGAAATCCTATATGGCTGAATGTGTGCTTGTTGTCTATATATCTCCTACTGTATGCAATTGTTCATGTTTGTATGAATCCAATGTCAACCTAATAAAAAGGTCCTTCAGCTGTGCCTTCAAAAGGTTGCAAGTCAGTGACGTTTCAACAGTGTGGTACTGTAACTTTGGAGGAAAGGGAAGTGCACGGTGTTCTTGGGTTGTTTTGCATTAAAGGTGGATCTATAATTTAACAATTTTTATTTTACCCCATTTTGTTCGCTCTCACGTATGAATGTAGTGGACAAAATAATACAAAAACCTGCAACAGCAGCACAAACTGCATCCTGTAAAATGACAGTTTTAACTCAAAGTGGACGTTGTAATTCAAAGAAATTGCTGTGTTACCTACCTGTCATTGGACTGTAGTCAGAAAAACACTTGGAACCATGGGTATCACCTAATTGATCTGTTTTTATTAGATAACCTGATATTCCTGGCCGTAAGTGGGTCAATAAGACTGATTACCAATAAATCCTTGAGCATAGTTATTCTTGCCAGAAGTTGAACCTCTAGCACGTTAACGTCTTTTCAAGCTTCCCTAAAGCACCACCCTCAATCCAACGTATTAACATGGCCTATAAAATGTCCCCTTAATGTGGTAGATTGCCATAGAATTCATGCTCCCGATTGGATGAACACTTTTGGTTTTACTGAACTTGTGGTCTTTCTTTTGGCCGCGTCGTCAATATGTCCGTCCAACTCCTTATTAGCATGGCGTGTAATCGGGCATAGTTTCAGGTCCCAGGTTTTAAACAGCAAGCTTTTTTTGATTTAAGGTTGTTAGTGATGAAAATTAGCCAGTGGGGGCATGTGCTCATTATACAACTGGCAACGTCTCAGCGTTGTGTGTAGACAGCTGCTTAAGGCTGCTTTACTGCTGGCTCGTACAAACATGTCTAACTGTCCATGAGCTGAAACTACTCCCTGCATGGTAGCTTTCCACTATCAGTGTGTGATCGTGGGTTTGAATGTTTCAATCAGAGACTGGCAGAGTAAATCAGAATGGTTTTGTTTTGTTTTGTTTTTTTTTCTTTTGTTTGTCTTTTCTCCTTCAAAGATCCTTTACAATTGCAGCTCAAGAATGAAAACACTCTCCCTTTGCCATTTGGGGAAAACAGCATCATTTAACTGCTTAGTAACTTCAGTAAACGGACATAAAGGGTAAAGAGATAAAGTTAATGAACAGTCACAAATCAATATGGAATTTGGAGTGCGAAACTACCAAAGCTATCATCTGTCATTACAATTATAATCAATGCCGTTATTATATTATTATTAATAAGCATGTGAAGAACAGAAGAACAGAACTAGACCCTGAGAATTTTTCTAAGAATTTTCTTTCCTTTTATAGCATTAATAACATTTTGTCCCATAATGCTTGCTACAAACTGAGGCAGCAAAGTTTATTTATCAGGTGCAGTTTATTTATTCTGTCACATCTTTCTATTTGTCGTGAGATAATGATAGGTAATTTTCTCATGGTAAGGATACCTACACTTCATTTGAGACATGCTGTGTCATGGAAACATTACCCCCTGACGCACAGCACAGGAGCATAATTATATATGTTTGGAAAAAAACATTGGATCATTATTTCTCGTGTGTTACATAATTAACTTTGCCAATTCAGAAACAAATCAAAGTGAATACTTGAAGGTGGAGGAGAGATGTCTCTTATGTTTTCAGATCCTGGCTCGGTTTCGAATGTAGAACTTGTGTTGTATTAAACTGTGATAAAAACTCATGATATCAGTCGGTTAGATGAGTTGTACAGCCCACACAGCTCATTATTTTTAATTAATCCCACCTTTTCGTTTTGCTACTGCCAGCATTTCATGATAAAGACACTGCTGTTCTCTGTCATTAACCAGTGAAAATTCAGCCGTAAAGCCAATCACATGTCTGATGAGCATGTTATTTTTCACTTCAGCCTTTATATATATATATTCAGCACATTCATTTATTTTGTTCACAAGTTCATTTCTGTATATAATCCTTCTGAGTGAAAAGAAGGCAGTGATACTTATCTGCCAATTGACTTTTTTGATTCTGGATAGCAGACTATTTTTATGATTTACGATTTTTTTACCTTGTGACACCTGTTTTGTGTTCATGCAAAGAGGTATTATTCATTTTTTGAGTTTGTCTGTCAGAGGTCTAAAATGATACTTTATTTTTAGTGATCACATTCTTTGTCCTGTGTCTAAAAGACAGAACACACCTACCTCTTCTTTAACATGTGGTCTGTGGTGAGCATGCAGTAACCAGTGCAGACAGATGACCGCATCATTTTGATCAAATTTTCCCTTTCGTATTCAAATGCCCCTCTGCAACATCGGTACATTTCTGTCTTGCTATATCTATTTATTCATTTATGCGGACATTTGTAGCAACAACCAAAATAATGTCAGCCAGAGCGTTTAGTCAAAGGATAAAACTTTTTATCCTCAAAGAGATGAGATAAGTTTGATGACCATGTCGTGACCATGACTAAGAAGGTGGACAAAGTGTCTGTAATGTCAGCCACATGTGTCTGAAGAACGGTTTTGAAGCTTAGAGCTGCTGCACTGTTGTCATCTTGACTCCACATAACTCTCAGGAACTACTTTGCGTGGAGCCTAGACTTTTGTGAGTGCCGGTTTGTGTCAAATATATGCTCACTCACTTCTTTAAAACAGTACACTCTAAGTTATTTTGCACTTTAAGCCTTATTATAACTGACACATATGAGCTCTATAAAAAATTGCCTGCGTAAAGTTGTCATGAAGGAGGGAATTAGCTAGAGGGATCAAACCAGGCTGTAGACATATTTATTTCTGCTGTAAAGTTGAATACTTTAACACGGGAGTCTTTCGGAATCGACTCGCTTTTGGAGCAGAGCTCTATTGGCCATTTCAAGAACTACACGTCAGTGTCGGCTTCATTTTCCAGCCGTGGAGGTTGGCGCTTTCAAAATAATCTGGTGTTCTTCGGCTCAAGCTCAAAGCAAGCACACGTCCAAGCATTGATTGCCCCGGATCATTAAACTGTTAAAGTAATTCTGTGCTTCAGTATTTCATTTAGCCTCAGTCTTTCTAAAGAGGCCTATCAAACAGCTTGTATCCTGCCCTGCCGTGGCGGCACCAACCTCCATTAGGGGGAGGATTGAAACATAAAAGACTGCTTTTACCGATGTTGTTGCGTCTTTGAGAAAATGCTGTATGCAGTGTTTTATTTTTTGTTATTTTTATCCGCTCTTTTAAATGTTAAATGCGAACAATCCACAGATTAAATACAGGTATTGACATGATGCTGTGCACGGTATGTTGAAGGAGAATTGCTTTAGAGAATAACATCTCTGATTTCAGCGAAAGCACTGCTGGCTACCATTCTTTTTTTTTTTTTTTCTCACATTGACCTTTGTAGTGATAGATGGATAGATAGGCACTTTATTAATCCTGAAGGAAATTTAAGGCATCCAGCAGCTAACAAGAAATGTATATAGCACCCACATGTAAGAGACACACAACCCACGTATCACTCACATACATATTATCAAGCAATAACAGATAATAAAGGAATATATTAGAAAAACAACAGTCTGGAGCAGACATCACATTGTGATGAGGGAATGGGGTAGAGAGCGGTAGACTCATTCTGTTACTGTAAGTGTCTTTCACACCTCCTCTTCTGTGGAGTGTTAAATAGTCGAATGGCCCTGAGAAGAAAGGACCTCCTTAGTCTGTCTGTAGAGCATGACAGAGACAGGAGTCTGCCTCTCAACATGCTCCTTTGTTTTGAGAGTCTGTTGTGTAGTGGATGCTGGTCGTGGTCCATGATAGTCAGCATCGTACTCGGGGTCCTTTTCTCCGCCGCCATTGTCAATGTGCCGACCCCAGAGCCAGCTTTCCTAACCAGCCTGTCCAGACACCCAGTGTCCCTCTCTTTAAAACTGCCGCCCCGACACTCGGCAGCATAAAAGAGGACATTGGCCACGACAGACTGGTACAACATGGCGAGGAGCTTGCTGCAGACACTGAAGGACCTCATTCTTCTCAGGAAGTAGAGCTGCAGGCGGCTTCTATGTTTGCTGACCAGTCCAGTTTATTGTCCAGTATAACGCCAGGTAATTGCATGTCGTGACCACTTCAATCCCCATCTGCACATGTTTTATCTCCCAGTATGAGGGGCTGGACGGTGTTAAAGCCAGTGGAAACCCCTCTCACCATGTCCAAATGAGAGTGAGCTCTGTACAAGAGGTTGATGACGGCGTCCTCAACGCCGACCTTCTCCTCGTAGCCAAGTGTGTGGTGGACTTGAGGTCTGAGGAGGTGGAGTCGTAGTCCCTCCATGGTCTTCATCACATGTGATGTTAGAGCGACACGCCTGAAGTCATTCAGCTCTTGAGACTCATTGAGACTACTTAGGGACAGGGAGGAGGCATGAGGTTTTCCAGAGCGTTGGGACCATCCCTTGTTGGAGGTTCATGTAGAAGATGTGTGGAAGAGGCTCCCCCAGGTCCCCAGCACAGGACTTGAGCAGTCTGGGACACACACTGTCTGGGCCAGCTGCTTTCCTTGGGTGTAGTCCTCCCAAATCACCTTTCGCTTGATCCTCCATGATGGCGGCGGGGGGTAAGTAAGACGTCGTCACTCTGCACCCGGGGGAGTGGTGCATCTGTCGATGGTTGCTGCTGACTTTTGGCTGGTGTGAGTGTGAGTGGGGTCACACTGTCAGTGGTGACTCCATGGGGAAGGGGTGAAGCAGCACTTAATGGTGATGGTGTTGGGTTAGGTGTGGCGGGGGGGGGTGCAGGCCATTGCAGCTGGGTCAGGGCAGTCAAACCTGTTAAAAAAAAAAAAGGGGGTTGAGCTGGTGTGCTCTCACCCCCCACCCCCCGCCCTGCTGTGCCATGAACTACTTGGACTGCCTTAAAGTCTTCCAAGTCTTTCCAAGACCAGGTCTATGTCTGTGAAAGCTGATGAGAACACAGGCTGGGTCACCAAGTCCACGAAGTACAGTATCATCGGTCTCTTTGGTCTGATGATGAGCTCATACATATTCATGATCAGTCCTAGTTTTTGTGCCAGACCATAAAAAAACTCATTATTATAAATATCCATTAAGCAGATCCTTCATATCGTTAAATAAATATTGTTGGGACTGTGTACATGTGTCCAATACCGGAGAGGATCAGACCGAGCCAAACTATGAACAGTTGTTTTGCCTATTTATCATCCAGTTCACTGCATAAGTTCAAGCACTTATTTGTTTTTGACACAGATAAAATACTTTTACGCCTCTGCCTTTACATTCATTCTTTGTTTACATTGCTACTTGCGGATTGACTGAATTGGCTGATTGTGACTGTGAATATATGGCAAGTTGCCCCATTAGGCAGTTTTGTTATACACAAAAATTCTTTGCACTTCCTGCACGCAGCTTTGTTATGTTTTCCCATGATTGAGAGGCCTGTAGTTAGTCTTCAGAGCACTGAGGATTTCATCATGCTGATGGCTTCATATTGGTTAATTTTAATGAAAGGAAACTAAAAATGTGATATGATGATTGGGAACCAATTCATGCTAATTAAATAAAAAGCCTGTACAATACACTGTGACACACAAAATTAATTAAAATACAACAAACTAAACTAAAAGAACATTATTTTTGCAAATAAATCTCTTCATACAATAAAATGGAACATTATCTGCGTCACAATTTTAACATCTATCATGACCCTAGTTTTGATCATTTTTAAAAAAAAGTCCCATATTTTTTTTATTCAGATTCCAGAACTGAAAACAAAATTATAAATGTTTCCAAAGACATGTCAATTTCTTTGCTTATGAATTGCCTCCGAGATTGCCTCCTTTCCATAATCCACCAACCTATTTCTCACTTAAAAGTATTTACAAACAAATATGAAAATGTTTCCTGTGTTGTCAGCGTTGCTATTGTGATTATCTTAACTATTCAAAATTTTCCAGGCTAATTATTTTGTCTTTTGTGTTGTAGCAGACAGAGAAAGTATTATGGTAGGATATAATAAAATATAATAAAAGTCTACAATTTATCTGCTGTGTGAATGGTGTGTTTAATTGCATCCCTTTTGACAAAAATGTGCATGCTTTTGGGGAACTTAGTTTAACATTGTTAAAACTGCAGCAGTTGACTAAACTTACAAAATTATTGTGGGGACTTGTTGACTTTGCAAAAGGTCTTGTAGCTGCAAAGCTACAAAACGCCGGGAGGGACTTGAATTCCCTTGAAGCTACCGCCGGACAAACAAAGGAGAACAGCCTGAGACCTTTACGAAAAAACCAACTCAAAACCATTCACAGTAACGATAAATACGAATAAGTCCTGAATGCCAGCCAATGGGATGACAAAGAAGAGGTCTGAGCATTTAAAATCGTTCCTCCGATGCCACAGTGGAAGATAACAAACATTTATGCAACAACTAATATTTTGAAAACAAGTCGGAAAAAAGTCTTCACATCTTCATGTAGTTCCTTCACACATAGGCTACTTCTTTACCAGAGGATTAAAGATAAAAGACACAATTCAAATTCTGTCATTTGGTAAACGCATGGTTCTAATCAGGATTTAGGGCCTTAAGAATAATATTGATGTAATGAGCATTTTCTGCTGCTGCTAAGTCTTACAGACGTTCATTTCAAGCATGCAGATCAGGGGCAGATGGAATTAGCTTGGAAGCGTGTGGGGGGATGAAAGATGTGTCGCAAGGGGTCGGCGTCTTTTGTGGAACGTAAGTCCCATTTATCCCAAATTAGGGCGAGTGCGGCACTGGTACCCTTTGATGTTCTTCTTGGCGGGGTCTTGGGTGAGGTGCAGAGGGGAGATGGGGGAGGCGGGGCGGAAGGGGCAGATTGCTGGAGCACAAACAGATGTTCAACGCTCATCCTTTGAGGGGGTGATGAAACACGTCTCTACACCCAACTGTCAGTCAGTTGACACAGAGACAAGGGCAGGGCTGCAGATGCCACTTGAATGCCGCTGCGTATGGGATCCTATATCAACAGCAGCAGATGAAGCAGTTTGACCTATATCTGCGTTGACGTTGAAGGCTTCAGTGCACTGGTTTAAAAAAAAAACATCTACCCTATTAAAATTGGATGGCTGGGAATACAGTCCTTTATTTGAAGATGGCTGATTTTGTCATTTAATCAATCTTGGAAATTGTTAGAAACCATCAATAGATTATTAAAGCCACATTTTAGCGCATTTTACTCAATTAATATGAACATGGCACAAAGCAGGTCTTATTCTACAACCTCTTCACTCACCATTTCAACAGGTTCATGATGTTACTCAGGTTGTCACATCAGTCTCTTCACAGCCAAAATGTTTACTGCTCGTTTTCCCCCCTTATGTCTCACCTAACTGGCTTCATTTTATCTCTGCTCCTCCAGGAATATGATGATGGCTATGGAACGGCTTATGATGACCAGGGATATGAATCGTATGACAACAGTTACAGTAATCAAGGACAAAAGTAAGTTCAATATTTTTCTCAAAGAAAACTCATTATTGGGCTTTTCATCCGAGATTTCAAGTTAAAGCCGCTCTAATCTCTCAAACGTCTATAAAACATCACAGTCACAGTAACAGACCTACAGATGATTAATCTGAAGGACCCAGAGAGACCAGAGGAATCAAGTCTTTTCGGGTCTGCTTATGCATTGTAGGGTTTTTTTGGGTCTCATGGCTGCTGTTCACTCTCATTCTTCTTATCACCATATTCACTAGCGGCAGAACAGTTGTGAATCCCACTGCTCTGCATAACTTAACCAGCGCCGAACACTACAAACGCAGCGTTCATGGCTAGCTCCTGAGCAAAGTGATATATTTAACAGCTAAGGAGATGGACATTCTCTTCATGGTTTGGTTGAGGGTCAAACGAAACAAAAAGGAGGTGGATGCTGGACATTTACAGCAGAGATGGTGTTTGGAAGATTTATAAATAGGCTGAATGCATTTGCTACAACAACCTTGAACAGAAGAAAAAAAAAAAAAAAAAAAACTCAACTATTTCCCTGACTACACCATTCCTTAAGCATATGCCATGAATTTTTAATGCATGTTTTATTATTTTGTCCACATGCTTTTTATCAATGATGATGCTGACGTATAACTAGCACCTTTCTGTACAGGGCAATACAAGGCATTTGTAATGAAAGTTGAATCCTCTAAAAAAAAAAAAAAAACCAACATTATGACCTTGATTAAGCAAAGATTTATTGCTGCATTAGTATTTATCTAGGTGTACATATAATTCAGACTATGTTATCTTGCTTCTGAGATTTTACGACGGGCAGCATGAGAGTGACAGTGCGAACACTTTGAGTTAGTGCGGTTAAATTAAAAGCTCCTAAATATGCGATGAGTTGAATTTATATACCTCGTCTGCCTCGTTGTATTTCAAAGTCAAGTTTATGAACTACATCTGAGGTTATCTGAGGTGTGCTGGCCATTTGGTAAATATTCAGGACATTTGAGCGAAAGCTGAAGCTCCATTATGGTTTAGCAGCTGTTAGGAGTCATTTATGCTGTTTTAAAACGCTAATGAGCACTTCCTGCCAGTGAAATCTTTTTGTGAGGCGTGAAGAGTTTTGACCGACCTCTGAGTGGGTATTTCAGATTAACACAAAAGAAGCAGAATTTAATGTTGACTAATTCCAGTTAGCCCTCAAAGGAAATCAGTCTCTGTAGTGAAATTAATGGCAGCTCAACACCTTGAAGGTATTGTCTTTGTTTTAATCACCATTAAAAAAAAAAAAAAAAAAAAACCTAAGGTGCATTTTCTTCAATGCATTTCTCATGTCAATGCAAAACAAACAGTCCTAACCGTATATGTTGCTCCATACAACAGAAGGTCCTACACAGCTAAATGCAGAATATTGATTTTCTTATATCCAGGGAGCTATCACACTCTCCGAGCCACACAAGGTCAAAGGCTTTTGCTTTGGTTTGTTGGTGTCCCACTGTATTTCATCAGCACAAGATGTGCCACATTTATGTATGCCTGTGTGCCGCTTCAAAGCAAGAAAGATTCTTGCCACATTTTGTGTGTCCAAAATTGGATTGTGTTGGCAGAGGCAGGAAAAAAGAAAAACATACAGAGAGGAGAAAAAAAAAAAAAAACATTATTCAGTCCCTTGGCTTTTGTGAGCAGAGTGGTCAATGTTTTCTTTAGTGGATGTGTCAGGATGTATGTCACCTAGGCTTCATCCATCTTTTGTGCTATCTCTTCTTTTGGAGCTAGATCACACACCCACACGTACATGCATTCCTCTTCCTCTAACACAGTGAGGGATGTATCATGAACTAGTATAGAGACGCTTGGTGGTTGCAGGTCTGCCTCAGGAATCTGCAGCTATTTGTTTTAAGAGCAAAGCGGAGGAGGGGCGTTGGGGCGTAGGGGTCTGGTGGCAGCGCAGAAGAAAAATGGAGTCCATCATGTAAAGGCTGGAGGCTGGGTCGACTCAAAGAGCTTTTCGTGTCTGTTATCTGGTGGGAGACGAACCAACTAATATGAACCAGACAGCTAAGTATGCACCTCCACAGAAAGCTGATTCACTCACTTCTCCTGTTTTGTGTCCCGCGTCCTGGATTTGGATGAAAAGCTACTGCTCGTGCAGACTCACATTATGCATTTACACAATTATAGAGGCCTAAGCCAACATTTCACTAACCGTGCCTGGCCAGTTGCTGAAACCTTGTGTACACAGTGATCAATTTAACACACTGTTGCACTATTCAAGCTAAGAATATGTTTTAGTTGATGTGCTCATATCCTCCAGAGCTCCTGACAGCTCTTTTTAAGGCTTAGTCCGAGTACAAGCTGTGAGCATTTCTCTGTGCACTGAGACCTTTGTTACTTTTACTGTGTTAATGTAGAATCTGGACCTGATTTATCATCTACCTTTATACTATATGGGACCTTTAAAGATTTATCTATTTATTTCTATCTAAATACTATCCAAAATGTGCATATTGCATTGTGTGTGTCAGCAGTCGTTTGGAACATTTAATTATTGCATTTTAACAATAGGAATTAATACTGAAACAAATTACCGTGCCTCCACGGCTTCCTCCTCGTAGTCACAATACTCTTTAGCTATGTGATGGACGAATGTGTCTTATTCTCATCTCCAGCCTGTGGAAAGTCATAGCAAGTCCCAGCTGCTGTAGGACCTCAAGGAGAGTGTGCGCAGTGTGTGCGCCGGTATGTTTGTGTGGACAACTAGTCTCTCCTAACAATGTTTCTCACCGCCTAAGGAGCTCCTACTCACCAATCTGAGCTCTGACTGCGTGGCAGGATTTCAGTTGCCTGAGGATAACAAGCAGAACAATTTACAGTCTCTCTGTCATGGTATTACCCCAATGGCTTATGCTAGCAACAGGCCTGCCATTTGTGAACATGAAGGGGAAGGAAGAAGGGAGGCTGGGGGTTTTAGAGGCTGCTTGTATTGCTACATCAGTGGATTTACTGATACCTTAATTAACTTAATATATAAATATATTTCTATGTGGCCTCGTGATGGACTAGCAACAGTAACAGTTGGCTGTTGGTGGTGATAACAATTTGGCAAGTCAGTCAAATAAGCGGGAGACATTATCTTACTGCCACAAACATCTTAGTTATTGCTTCAAAGCAGCACCCGTGTTTGAGAACTCCACAGGGAAGCGTTACACTGTGACTCAAAAATGAGTTTTCAGATGTAGTATTTTTGTCTCAAAACGCACTTTAAATTAAAAAGATGGAAAGAGTAAATAACACATTTCTCCACATATAATGTGATCCTTTTACGTTGTCCCATCTGCCTTTCGCAGCGAGATAGATGCATTTGCTTTAAAGGAAATCTGTGCAGAATTTGAAAACGTACACTCCATAAACCTTGGTCAACTCTTAAGCTATGAAGTCATTTCAACTGTATTATTGCAGTGGTTCTAACATTGTGCTTAATAACATTACTCTCTTTTAGTGACTGCCCGACAGTCATTGTAGTAAAATGTACATTTGCTGTTGCATCAATCTGATACAAAAATCTTAAGCTGCGCATTACTGTACACAGTAATCATCAAAGAAAAAATAAATAAAGCAGTCACAACTTTAAAACATGAGAATTAAACTAAAAAGCATTTTTTTTAGTTTCAGCTCCAACATTTAAATCTTTCAGAAGAGAGCTGACACCTGAGGGGGGGGGGGGGGGGCTCATGAAAAGCTACCTGAGCATGACAGCGTTGGCAACTCCCAGATCACAGCCTCCATGCAGTCCTGAGCTGCTGTCTCCTTCAGAGGGCCTAATCTCTCAAGAGTTATCAGAAGCCACAATGGTCAAGTAGGCAGGAGGCTGCTTGCTTGGAGAGTGTCTCTAATTTTATTAGCAGAGAGAAAGCAACATCTCTGTAGGGAAATGAGAAGGATGACAGCTGTGGCACAACCCTGGCTGGAAACCCAGCGAGGTCACAGCGAGGTTGTTTCTTGTAGCTCGGCCGCGATCAAAGCATTATTTCATATTTGACACCTTTGAGACTGCAGCCTGCTGACACCTCACACCTTCCCTCACGCCTTGCTCGTGTATGCTACATGCTAGGCTGGATCCCTGAGGCCCACGGGTATACGGATAGCTGTGTGACAGTGTTTTAAAGGGCAGACGCTTCCCCAAGGAACAACCGTAAATCTTAGTAGGAGAGATGAATACAGAAGAGGAGAATATTACAGTAAAGCGACTAGATTTTCAAGTTTCTTGGTGTTGCACTTTCGAATTGATTGCTCAAAAGAGCTTCAAAACTATTGAAACAAGTCTCACACACAAACCTTGAATCCAATCGTTATTCAGTGAATCAGTTTGGGGGTAGTTACTCATTTTTTACACTGCCAAGCGCTATAAAGCAGACTATAATACATCTGCAGAGGCAGATGTATTATATATGTGCGAATATCGCCTTGGGATTGTCCTTAGAAACACCACATTATCAAACACTGAAAAGCAAGATATCAAGCCATGTCAACTTCCTCGCCAGTTTTGTCGAGGTAGTATCTTTATGTATGCACATACAGGCAAAAACACTCATTACACAGCACACAGAGACACAGAGAGAGTCCAGCAGTATATAATGTTAAGGCACTTTCACAAGCATTCTTGCTTGGCTGTCTCCTTATTGCTGTAACACAAAGAAATGCCTCAAAGGTGCTGCCGGTACCTCCAGCTTACTGTGCCTTAACATGTGGTCGTTAAAGCAGTGAATCATTTGGCATCCAAGCAAAGTACCAAAGGGGGCAGTGAATACAGAAGTAGAGATACGAAGTCTATGATTTATCTTCATTGTTGGTGTTTACGGTTTGCCGGTGATCAGCTGTGCTGTGGTCATGAAAGCATGGAGAAACTAGCACTGTTGCCCAGTGAGGTGGGAGGTAGGTAGACTAAGCTTACATGTGTGCCTATTAATAATACTGATCATTATTTGTCATATATATGCCACTTTTCTCAACATAATTACAGAATTCTGAAAAGAGAGAAACGGGGCTTAGGAAACAAGTCCAACGTTATTGTCAACGTGCCAAATATTCCGATATATCCATCTATGCACAAGTTTTTCAATAAGTCAGTGGAAAAATTTTCAACGCAAGACTGTTCCACAGTTTGGAAGGAACGCTGTCCCTTCATCAGAAGCCGAGGCCTGCATCAAGCAGAGATCAATCCATCGGTCGGAGTCATCAGCCCAGCACATTCGGGGTTGATTTGGAATAACTGGTATATTTTATTTATTGTGTTATTGGAGTGTTCACTTTGTTCAGTCCTCGTCGATTCCAGTCATCCTTTGCTACGACAGTCTACCAGGCTGGAAAGTGAAATCTGCTGACAGGCTACAGTCCAACAAAAAAAAAAGCTGGTAGGGACAACTCATCTTCCAAGAAGCATAAAGGAATTAATGAAACCACTTATAATAGACTGACAGTGCGGGGGGTGACGCTTCTGTCCTCTCAAACAGACAAGGAGCATACTTAAATGTTTGCAGTTAGTCGGCCACAGCTTTGTCTGTCATTTGATCTGCGGTTTGTTCCGTCTTTAGCTTTAAGGCAGGGAACATCAATATTTAAGATGATACATTGTGCTTTTTTTTTTTTTTATGGAAGATATTGGCAGTGTTTGCTGTCTCCTAAAAGACTTGTGGATGCCTCATAGATACCAGGTACCAAGATGCTGTTTTCAAGTAGACAGTTTGTCAAGATGACTGACAGGTACTGTGGCGAGAGTGAAACCATCTGAGGGGACAGAGGGCGAGATTTACACCACTGTCTCTGTCTCAGGAAAAAGAGTGTCATGTTGTAAATTTAATGCGTCTTCAACGAGACATAACAAAGTATTTCACAGATTTAAGTCTAAATGGGCCAACCCGCACATGGAGGATATTAAAGAATACTACAGACTGATTTTGACTTGAAGAGGCAGTATTTTTCCTTAAGGGTGATTTCAGGTGCTTTTCCCCCCTAAAAAAAAAAAAAAAAAAAGTAGCACAAGTGGTCCACTCAACACCGAAAAGATGACTCATTTTTAAAGTCAAATCTTTGCCGTAGGCCATTTTGTCCCTCTTTGTGACACTTCAGCAGGGGGTCTGCAGCAGAGATAGCTTTGCAATCAGCCACTGCATTGAGCAATCCCCAGTGTAGCCGTAAGAAAGCTTCCATTTGAAATTATGTGAGATTAATTTCGTACTAAAAGTTATTCAGTTTTTTTTTTTTTTTTAATCCATTTTCGGTGTATTGTTTTCCAAGGAAATCACCACTGACCCAGCATAATCAGAGGCTCCAGTGTGGGGCTTTTTTCATCAGCATTTCACTTTTTCAACCTTTTGCTAAGAATGAATGAAAAACATGATTACACAAGAGGCATCAAGGTTGTTTTTTGTTTTTTTTTCCTCGCATTTGCAGCCATGATTGGTTAACGTGTGCATTAGGCAAGAAATGGGCTAGCAGAAGAAAACCAGAAAGATGCTGTATTACCTCTGCCGTCTTTCATAGTGCCCCACTATATTTCTTCAAATTTATCACAGAGGACTGGAAGAGTAATGGTAATGTAAGAAAACAAAGTCCACAAGGGACGTGTACTACATCATTCAGATTTAACACCGCCATCTGTTTTGTGATGCCCAGGAACAGCAATATCAGTGTTGAAGACAAATCATTTGCAGAAAAGACAGATGTGTTAAAGAGACAGGGTCTTTTACCTGTGAAAAAGGAGGTCCGTAATCAGGTGCCTGATGAAAGGGATACACTCATCGAATAGGCGTGTTTGTGTCCTATGCTCCTTGCTGATGCTTAAGGCAGATGTTACCTGTTTTTTTTTTTTCTTGACCAGTGAAGTTGAGGGAGACACAAAGCGGCAGACACCTCCTGCTAATGAATGTCAAATCAAAAGCTGACCTATTTAGAAAGTCAAAGCTCTTTCACACCTATGACACTGTAATGTCTTAAGTGAGATCTGTCCAGGCAGGGCACCTCAGTTCATGCTCATGCTCACGCAGCCAGATGTGCACGTCTGACTTGGTGAAGCTGTGATATGGGATCAGTCATGATGAATGTAGAATGCACAAGGTTACAACACTGAGGCGGAGGAGAGGTTTTGAGGTGAAAGTTATTTTTTGACACGTTTCCTCCGCATTTCGTGGTATTTATATGAAAGGCTGGGGACCAGAGTTTGTCTCTATGTTTTTGATAATAAAGTTTTACAATGAGATGCAACGATATAGGCACAAGTCATCCCAAATACAGCATTGGTCATCGGCAAGCATGCCAGTCCATGCACGGAACCGAGCACCACCTACTTAATGAGCTAATTGTATCAGTCACTGTTGCTGCTCTAACTGTTTCGGCTTGGCAGTCTGGAAAAAACTGGGAGTTTAACATCAAGCATCGTCTCTTAGTTCCCAAAGGTTGGAAAGGATGTCACTTGTTTTGCTTTTTAGCCATGGCTTGCTCTGTCCTACTGAAGTCAGGATGCTAGACAGCTATCCCAATCCCGGATGTTCCAAACTTGTCTGACCTGGGGAAAAAGCACCGATTTTAGGAAGTATTAGAAAGTTATAATAAAAAATCATTCTAAATAAAACAAAGCACGGCGCTCTTGGCAAGGCTGCGAAGGAAACGTTGGATATCAAGCACTGGCAAAACTTGCAAATTGATCCTTTCACAAATGTTACACTTTCTAGAAGATTACACAGGGGGTTGTATTTTGCAGCCAGTGGCAGCTTCAGTTTTACTGTAGTGTGATTTCTAGTCGATGGCACAATGTAAGGCATTAGAGAAATGATACATTTAAACTGGATATTTGAAAAGTTTCAGCATTGAAATTTATATCCCAAACTACTGCAGGATTATTAGTATTGATTCCTAGATCTGAGTTTTTATTGTTTTGGTTTTTTGTTGTTGTTTGCTTGTTTCTGACTGAGAGTAGCATTCGATTGGGAAAGTACTTAATATCAGCCAATACGCACATTTATTGGAACAGATCCAGATTTCATATTTTTTGCCAGCTTTAAAAGGCAGACTTTCTTTGCAAACAGAATGAAGAAAAAAAAAAAAAAAACAATACTGCTCTGATTAACTTGGTGCAGGGGGATGTGGGCCAGGGACAAACCCATTCAACCGTGAGACGGAGCCACAACACTGACTATGATTTTGTTGGGTTTTGTTGAGTGCTGTACTGTTTAAGCTTCCTTTTTTACAGAACTGCTCACATTTACGGTTTGATCTTGATGGTCATTTTGAGTATATTGATAAAATCTGAGCTGAGCAGCTGCTCTTACATATTTATGTTGCCAGAAAATATAAATGCATGTCTTCTCACCAGAAACTTTTTGCTGAAAATGGAAATTCTTCTTTGTATATCATAAGTAAAAAAAAAAAACAAACAAACAAACAAACAAAAAAAAAAAAACAGTTTAGATGCCTGAATTCCACATATAAGCTACCTGCAAAGGCCTGACTGATGTTAGACATGCTGCAGGCCAGTGGACACTGCTGTACCTTTGGCCACATAAGGCAGAATTTTACCACATCTGTGACCTTCAAGAATGCATCTCAGGACTCACCAGTCATTGTAATTGAGAAGCGCAAGCAACTGTGGAGAGAAGTTGTGTAGCAATATTGATAAAATGTCACCTCAGAAATTAGAGGCGCCTAACAGCTTTTGTTGCACTCCTCTTTTTGTGTAAAGAGCAGGTCTGCAGTGGCAGCTTTCAGACTATTATTGGTCCTTTCTACCTCAAGCAACAAACAAAATTAAAGAGTTGATCTTTTTTTGATAGAAACCTTGGCTCCCAGTTTTAAACATATATTGAAAAAAACTATGGGTGAAAAATACTGACAGTCTCCAGCATGTAAGCAAACCTCTGCGATTGTGTTAGCAGAATGGTGTAGTGTCCTGATTTCTGGATTTCTTTCATTCATTCGTTCATCTTCATCTGCTTTATCCTTTTCTGGGTTGCGGGAGTTGCTGCAGCCAATCCCAGCTCACATTGGGCGAGGGGTGGGGAACACCCTGGACAGGCCGCCAGTCCATCACAGGGCGATTTCTGGATTTTTTTTTATTGCTAATTATTTATTGCAGAATAGGTTACAGAGTTCTAGATAAATAAGCCAGTGTTTCACATATTTGACAATATGTCTTTAAGCACCAGTGAATTGTGGCAAATTCAGTTTCTGACGTTCGTAAAAATGTACACTTATTCTGAAGATGCAGTCCCTGGAATGCACCCCTGGATGTTAGCATAGTGTGAAATCTAATTATTTAGTATCCTGTCAGGTCTTGTCTCTGGGTGCATGACGAGCCAAAACGTGCATTCAGTTGTCACATGTCTCTCTGTCTCCATCTCTTCTCCCTCTCTCAGTCGGCCAATGAGTAGTGTCAAGGATTTTGCAGTGACTTGACATCCGTGGCAGATACATGGTGGCTCCTCATCCACAAGGGCTGGTTGGAAAGCTCGCTCACACCGTAACAGCAGCTGGCCTAGCTTCTTGCAGGGAGACCATATTAGTGCAGAGGAAAAAGGCATTGTTTGCAGTTGAATTATGGACTGTGTAGAATTTATGCTAAGCCTGACTTAAGGCAGAAGCCTCTTTAGGGAGCTGTCTCATGTCTCATTGAGCTGCCATGGTGCTCTTGAAATAATTCCTCCCACTGTCCTCAATTGGTCATGTTGTCTTGTTCATCCTCAACAAGAAAACGTTGCAGGAAACAATGAAACAGCCAATCAGTTTGTCATGTTCATGCTACCAAGAGGCATTACCGCTCGTGAGGAGGGCACCGGAATAAGAATCAATTCACTTCAGATTATGCGAAAGCGTTTGTTTCCATTTCATTTTCATGTCTAGCCGCGCAGAAAACTCTGTTGCCCAGGAAGAAATGCTCGCAATGTTTCCCTCAAATCAAATGCGACAGAGGTGACTCCAGTTTTGCCTGTGTTGTTCGAAGCATTGCAGGATATTTACGCAGAGAAAAAAGTTTTGTAAGTTTTCGCACAGTAAAGATTTGTGCGAGACACCATCCCCCCATAACATGAAATTAAACTCACCGCTGTCAGCGTGAAATTATATACTTCATACAAGGTTTTTGGAAATTGGGTGAAGAGCAGCGCTGTAATTTCATCCAATTCTTTTGTTGACATGAATCCATGAAACACAAAAAGAAGCCATGAGTTTGTAAGTCGACACTCACCATCTTGATTTTTATGAAACCAGAAGAAACCATATGTCGAGATGAAAGTGGAGCTGAGGGGGAGTGAGGGCTCTATCTGAACACACACCCTCTTCCCTTTTCTACTAAATGAGACCATCATTAAAAAAAAAAAAAACATGCTGGATTGAAGATGAGACTGAGACCATTGTGAAAATGTTTATTGAGCTAATAAATCAAGTGAGTTGATTTTTTTTTTTTTTTTTACATAGACTTCAATAAACTATAACAGAGGTCCTAAAGGTTTTTAGACAGATTTTATGTTCAAGGCTTCCCACCATTGGCTTCACTTTATAGTCCACCTCCCTTTTATATACGATCTGTGGCTTTATCATTTAGCCAAATTTAGGCATTGAGCACAACATTGACAGTTTGTCCGTGCTCTTTGCCAGGTTTAAAGGGGATTTCCTGCATTTAAATCATTTAATGGCATATGTGCTGTGTAATCACAGAGTCATTTGGTGAGACAGCCTACTCTATCCTCATACAAACATATGATGACACTTAATGGAAACTAATGGAGGAAGTACAGAGAGCTTCACCTTCACTGGTGTGAATTTATTAGAATATAAAAAGAGGAAGGATTCAGAAAATTGTGAATCTGTGAAATATAAAAATGACTTTTTCACAATAATTCAATTTATTTTCACAGGCTAGATCCTGCCCAGAGAAAAGCAGACTCAATAGCAGAATGAATTTGTAGAAATGGATTTCCTCGAGGGCTGCAAACTGGTGTAATCTGACATATGAGTGGAGTGTCTCAACCCTGACTCTTGGCTTTGGCTTTTGAAAATCACACCACGAAATGCTACTCCATTACAGGAACAAGAGTAAAATGTAATCTGTTACTCTCACTCTAGCGTGTCATTGCTGTCACCTTATTGCCCTCAGCCGTTGGGCAGGGTGTTGATGTGGCGCGTTGGCACTTTAGATGGCGCCTTCAACTCTCTAATCCGGAGAGCAGAGAGGTGCTGCTGTTGCTGACAGACTGAGTGACATGCAGGCGGAGAGGACCCAGCTGTGATGGCTGGTGTCGGCTCAGTGGCAACCTTATGATGAATTGCCTCTCTTGAATGATAGCACTTTTACTGGATGATACTGATGCTGGATTGTTCTGTCAGCATCTCACCAGCATCCACAAATAAAGAAAGAAAGAAATAAGCCAGAAATGAACTGCCATCCAGCTCACCTCCCTATCTTTTTATTTTTCATTAAAGTTGCCACCTCTCCATATGCAGTGATATGGAACTGAGGGTTTCTTCAGAAATACGGTGGAGGAAATTGCCTTGTACAAGCACAAATGTGGCCAAACTTTTGAATGATTGAAAGTTGCCACTTGTTTATTTTTTTTACTTTTATATCCAACAGTATCAGAATGCTTTTTTTTTCCTTATATTTACCTTCCTGTTTGTGTGTTTACAGCTCAGATGACTACTATGAATATGGACACAGTGGGGAATCGTATGATTCATATGGTGAGTTTCAGTTCTCTCTTCCCCTAATATATCTTCTGTCAATCGTCAGAACAATATCAATTTATAGTCATCTCTGCTATACTGACGCAATCCCAGTTGTCATGGCACTTGGGTAATTGTATGATGCCTTACCGGTAACCAAACAGCAGGAGATTAGCATATATGAATATGAATAAAAATGTAATTAAAAAATAGTAATAAGATGCCTTCAATTCTCTGAAAGCGTGTGAAAAACAAAAACATTTCACACATCTGTGTTGTAAAATTAGTTTGAAAGAAAAAGTTGAAATGATGCCTTTAAGTTGAACAGCTTTGAGGAGTTTTGTCCTAAACAAAGAAATGCATCTAAATGAAAAAATATCCTGCATGCTAGCCAAGTGAGCAGATATTTTATTCACATCTTTGTTAGGCGTATTTTTTAAATGTATTTATTCTGGTAAAAATTAAAGTAATCATTGTTGTTTTTTAACCTTGTACACAAAGTCTGGAAAAAGTTTTTTTTTTATTATTATTATAATGTGTATCCTCATACTCCTGGTATTTTTTTTTTTTTTTTTTTGTGATTTTGTTCCAAAATGATGAATTTAGTCTTGTTAAAATCAAACCAAATCTTTTTATTCTTTTTTCAAAGGCTGTTAAACAAAGACAGTGGTCAGACACTGACCCAAATGTGACCTTAAGTATGTCACAGTATGCTGCTTCGATAATATCATGCCCTCATTTGTTAAGCAGGAAATCGTTGTTAGTTTTTGTTTTGTTTTAGGTTTGGGTTTTAACCACCTTCCTGTCCATGCATCAATAGCTCCAGGTGACACAAGGTTCAAACAAAGTTAACAGCCCTGCGATTAAAGCACTGTGTCAGCTCCCCGTCAGATACAGCAAAAAGTGGGGCAAGGTCATTTCTGCCGCAGAACTCGAATGACAGTCAAGCTAATGCTGCGTTACAGCTAAAGGTTGATCTAACGTTAAATATGTACTTGCAGCTTTTGTATGTACTTGTTCATACGTTGGCAACTACTTGCATCCTTGATAACAACAGAGAGTTTTGAAGGGACTCAGCTCAGGAAACGCCCGAGGTAAAATTGTATCTAGGAAGAAATACTTGCAGGTCAGAATCACACATAGCATCATATTTGGCCCAGTGTCAATAGGAGTTCTTGGTAAGATCCAGAATAAAAAGCTAAAGCAGAAACTTCAAGTATCACAAAAAAACTAAATTATAAAAAAAAAAATCTGGAGGCTAGATGATGACAGTGTCAGATTTATCATTTATATTTTTAAAATAATTCCAAATCAAAATGGAGATTCATGCTAAATTCATGCCATTTAGAAAATTATACGAATTAACTTAAAAAGTCTCTTTTGTTAGAAATAAAGACACAGCGTTGTGACTGAGGTAGAAAAACTTAATCGATCTCTTTGACAAGCTTAAATTCATTATGCATTTTATGTAAATGTTATAAGTGAGTAACTGACTGCAAATAGGTAACATAAGTAAAACTTCTGCAATGCATCCATTTCTATGTCTTTGGAACAGTGGCATCTATTTATTAAAGACCTACTCCTTTCAAGCTGCAAATATCCAAATGTGTTTTTCCATGGTGCCACAAAAACTGAGAGAACTTCATCTCATTAGGGCGATGTCGCACCTCTCACTTCAAATAAAAAGAAAACGCTGCCGCTTGGGTCACAGAGAGAGAGAGAGAGAGAGAGAGAGAGAGAGAGAGGGCGACAGTTCAAACTAAACAGATAAACAATGCTGATGTGCATCCCCTTTCAAGGTAACACAAGGTTACCTTGGTCTATCTCTTCAAAGTGACTGTCAGTGAAAGGGTGACAGGTTTAATTAAGGGGTATTGGCTGTGTGCTGCCAACAGAGAGCCTGTGCCCAGAAAAAACACAGCCCTTTGTGAGCCTCAGCTCAAGGGAAGTCTCAGTTCTGGCTGAAGATCAGACAAAGGGTGCCATCGATACTGGCACTCTCACATTGACAGTACCACGGGGTGAGCAGGGGCTGATTTGGGCTAATGGTAATTGTGACCTTTTTTTCTCTGAGCCACTAAATGGGTCCTTTTCAAGTAGCTATTTGATCCTCTCATTCAATTATCTGAGACGCATCTTTCCAGGTGAAAGTCAAGCTTCTTGGTGTGACTGGTTGTTTGTATTCACGGCTTGCAACGGTGCTTTTGTTATTACGGGCCTCATCAATACCAGACATTCAAAGCGCTCACCATTTCCTGTTGCATTTATTTCATCGAAGGGAGCGCGTGTATAATATTTGCATAGGGCTTGAGGATAGCGCAACACCTCTGTAATCACCCTTCATCTGTTTCTCCCCTTTTCTTCTTAATCAGGTCAGGAAGAGTGGGCAAACAATCGGGCCAAGGCGCCGTCAGCACGAACAACCAAGGGAGTGTACAGAGATCAGCCATACTCCAGATATTGAACTGTTTATACAACCTGCACCTGAGTCCTCATGGCTGTTTCAACCCAAGTAATGGATTTTTTATGGACGCTCCCACCTTTTTAGAATTGAAAACTAAACCACCAAAAAAATCCAAATATATAATATGAACAAAACACAATGATAGCAAGACAATGAATTAGGAAAAGCTGGTTTCAAAAATCCCTCTGATTATAAAAGCACTGGGTAAAATGTTTAGAGCAATTAAGGTAACCTCTTCTTTCTTCAAGGAGAAACTGGACATCGAGGTTCAGAAAGGCTCCATCGTACATTACTTTTCTCTCTCGACTGAATGTGATTGTGAAGAATGACATCGTATCAAGCTGTTTTAGGAAATCACTAAAGCTGTTTGATACCATGTTCCTACACAGCCGCCGATACAAGTTAATTTATCCCACTCTATTCTTTAAACCCTGAACTGCGTGGTTGATCACTTAAAAATGTAGTAGCTTAGATTTAGAAAAGTACAGTACTGTAGATATTTTTTCTGAGGGGTAATTGGTGAAATTGTGTCCCTTGTAAATTGAACATTTACAAACTGAAAAAGAGAAAAGTCATACTGTATACATATTGTATTGCTGTTTCCACCTTTTTTTGTAAAATAATAGTTCTTTAGTGTTAAAGGGCTTATAAAAGCATGGTGTGCTATTGTGAATATCGTCAGATGTTTTATTCTGAAAAGCCTACGTAGTTGTGTTCATGATTATCCCCCCAAACATCCACTTAAACACATCTATAAATAGCTGAGCAGACATTATGTACACCGATTAACCAGAAATAAAGTCTGAGAGCTTTTTCATTTTTGTGATTTTTTTTTTCTTTTTTTTTTTCTTTTCTGTCTTGCTCTAAGTAAGTAATTTGTCATTTTTTGATTTAAAACACTATACTTTTCCGACTTTGTAGGGATAATTTTACAATACCAAATCACATGCTGGTGAATTGGTGATTATTTCCATTTAGAAATTTGTTCAACTATATTGATTTTGAGCTTATGTAAGCCCTTTAATATTTTCCTCTTTGTTGATGCTGAATAAATGTTTTGAAAGAACACTTGTGTTTGAGAGAATAATTATGGACTCATAAAAAAAGACTCATAATTTAAACTAACAAACCCAAATGAAAAAGCCACATATGTGTGCAGCATTAAGTGGACAGACAGTTCAGCCCTGTAAGAATTAAATTACAATGGCTCTCATTTTAACTAAGCGAAAACAAAGTATAACATCATTTGTTCCAGTTTAAAATCAAATGTGACTGCAAGATGGCATTACCAAAAATACTTAGAGTCCAAAGAGCAAATGGCTCTTTTCGACCTTGTAGATGACCTTGGTGATCTGATAACACTGGTTTGTATTTGAACCCCGTGTGATGCATTTTGTGGGAAATCTCTCTGACTGAGATTTAGAGGATTTAACGATAGCGACATCGCCACTCTCGAAACTCTATCCACTCTGTTTGTTCATATAATTTGATGTGAAGCGAACGCTGATCACGTCAAGCATCATCAGTAAACACACATTAACTTTCTGAGTGTTTACCCTGACAGAGACAGCTCGTACCACAGCATGAAAGCCTCCTTGACCTCCTCTAGGCCTTGCTCGGTTCAGTGCGGGGAGGAGGGGTGGGGGGTTGGGGAGGATTTGCTCTCTCTTCTTGTTTTGCTCTTTCTGTTCTCCTCCGGTCATGTGACCCTCTCTCAGTCGTTTAAAGAGCCTGCCTTTCCCCCATCCATTAAAGAGACTCTAAATGACCCCCAGCTGACCTCCGCAGAGAGAGGATGGCAGTAGCAGTATAAAAAGACCTCCGTCCCACAAGGTAAACAACCTGACCCAGTTTAACCTCTCCCCTAACGTAGTTGCTCATAAACCCTCTCTAAACTTAAATGCAATGTTTTCCTGTCTCTGTTAATTCCGTAATCTATACACAAAGCTGGGAATAATTAGATTATTGTGTCAAAATAACTGTCAAAAAAGTATAATAAATCGCAGTAATATTTCAGCAAAATGTGTAGTAAAATAACTTTATCCTAAATATATCCTGTTACAATAATTGAACCATAAAATATGATGTGTCTTAATGTTGCTTTCATATTGTTAGTTTTGAAATGTGTTTTGTTGCAAGCTTACATGGTCACAGTCTTATTTATATTTCTTTCTAGGCCGATGTCCCAATAAGACCAGGCCATCGCTCCAATGAACTCACTGGTGCCAAAGGTATGTTGTTCTCTGCACTCTGTCGGCTGTTTAAAGCAGAAAGTTGCCGTCTCAATTGATGTCCGGTGTTTGGTCAGATTACAGATTGCTGTATTAGTCCTTACTTTTAAGAGGATGTAACGTTGCATTCGCTCTTCTGCACGTTGTTCCAGTTTCCATCAGGTCCCAAAGTCAGTTTAACTGTTCATTCAATTATCTAAAGGTGTGTGGTCATATTCATCCAAACCATTGTATAGGAGTTTGGTTCCAGGTTTAGGGCTGGGGTTACCTCCTCACCTGAGAGGATTTCTCTCCGAAAGTTCCCAAATGATGGTCTGAAGTGTTTGGTTGTCAACTTAAAACCCATAAGATGTACAAAATGAAATATTCTGCAGAGGACACAGCATTATCACGGCATATCAAATATTAATGTGACTTTAAGGCAACTTGATGTTATCTTGATGGAAATTTAAGGTTGAAAAAAAATTTCTGGAGCTTGTGGAATCCTTCGACCCTCAGCTCTCCTTCTATACCCCTCCCACAACCCAACCTTACCAGCTCGAGCTTCTGATCCTCACTTTGTACCTCAGCAAATTTTGAATCTGAACCACAGCAGGCTGAACCACAGCAGGGTCCTTGTTGCTTCAGTTTGAAAATCAAACCCTTAATATCGTAGAGACCTGTACTGACTGATGTGCTAGCCAAAAAAAAAAGGGAAAATTTGAAGTACAGCTAAGAAAATGTGAGAAAGGATAATATGGAATTCACTGCTTAGCTTTATTCGTTTTTGCTGAAGCTTGCATTGTTCTTTTTTTTTTTCTTTCCCTCCTCAATAGACTTGACGAACCGCACACAAGCTTCCCTGCCAACCCGTCGTCCTTCGCACAATGTCAAACTCTCTCCTTCAGAGACCATCATCCATATCACGAGGGACACCCAAACCCCATTCCCCACCGGCCAAACGGTGAACTTTCACATTTTCACAGTCTAGACTGAGGTGAATCCTGCAGGGGACGACATGTGGCGTGACCTGTGGTGATGATAAAAAAAAAAAAATGAAGTGGGGTGTCGGGGTTGGGGATAATGCATGGATCACACTTCGTCATTTCCTGGAGAAATGGAGTAAGAGAAGTCCGTGCGGGAAATGGAGTTCCTCATCCTCGGGGACAGCCTGCTGGAGGATATTTATTTCAGAGCATCACTGACTCAGTATACATTTTACATAAACACAGGAGTACTCTGAACTGACGCTGAACCTGCTTTATTGTCTCTCTTGATTTAGACTTGTTAAGGGGGAAACTGTCTACCTCTTATGTTAGACATTAATTGCTGCCTACTAGGAAAGATGGGTATATAAATAATGCAGAATGTTAAGGGAACTACATCGGATTTCTAGCAAAAACACTCTGAGACTCATATTGTTGTGCTTATTAACCAAATCCAATCCACCCCCATGAATACACAATCCACCAAGTGCCTTATTGGTGCATTGTTATGGCAGTTTTGGATGTTTAGCGCAATTGCTGGAGGTATTCGTTTCATCTTTTATGCTGCTTTTTTTGGTCCTCTGTATGCATTACCATGGTGCTGGAAAGTACAAGTCAGCCACCAGTCTATTCCAGAAGTATTGTTTAGTCAGAATCGACTCCAGTGGTTATTACAATTCTAAAATAGCTTTCTATTGGACAGCGAGCCTCATTCCATCTCGTGCATAAGTCCAGATAGGCTGATCCGTATTCTGCACAGTTGTACGCCCTTAGTCGCAGACAATAGTTTTCCATTAGAGGGAGTGATTCTCTGCGGAGCCTCGGGCCAAGCCTCAGACAATAACATGGCAACCTCAACCAGGTTCCCAGAGTCAACTCTCATCACCCCCAGGGCCTGATTCCTCCTCTGAAGTGGCTTAAAACCACAGGCTTATCTGAAGTAAGCTTGTCCAAGTTAATAAAGGAATCGCAGCTTATTTGATTAAGAATGCATACAAAGGGGGATGTACTGATCTGTCACACTGAGACAAGTTCATTTCAACACCAGAATACAGATCAATGGGTTGTGAACACTGGATACAGGGACCAGTGGAGTGTTTTTAAAAGTCCTCAGTGGGAATTAGAATCACTTTCTTCGCGCGAGCAATGGGGCCCGACATGAACACGCTCTGTTATTTCACTGGTTGGACAGTTTGGGATATTTCAAGTGAGAAACTTTTCTCCTTTGTGTCTGTTTTTTTTTTTCTTGCAGCTTGAAAGTGAGTGTTGCTTATTTGGGGTTGGGGCGGCTGTTTCTATCCAGTAAGCAGACTTTAGCATATGTTGGGGTTGTTTGCTTGTGCTGCACCCTCCTGAATATGTAGCTGGACCCATTAGCTGATTAGCTTATCGTAGCACAAGATACTGCTTTAGCAATATCTTTTTGATATGTTAAGTGTGTTTGTCCACTTGTATTTCTCCTAATCATGTTCAAGATCTAAAGCTGGCCCCCCCTGCCTTTTCTTCTGTAATTAACCGGAGGGCTCTTAATCTTGTGGCGATTAAAACACTCTGATCAATGTTGAAGTGTCCCTCTGTCTCCTTTAGTAGTGAGCACTAATGTGACCATGGGTCAGTGTGCATGGCTTGCTAAGTGGAGACTGAGATTGTGAAGAATTGATTATTGCTGGGCCTTGACTGCACACAGCTGAATAATAACAATAATGGGATGTTCCACCACTGTATTGCTGGCCAATGGATGTGATGATGAAGATGATGGTGGTCATTAAATGTTTCCTTATTTATCTAGGTAATGGAATCACTCAATGTAATTAGCGTTTTAGTCAAATCTGTGAACAAGAAGTGAAAAGAACAATTTAGAGAGATGTAAGCTGATGTAAGGGAAGGAAAACAAATATTTAGAAAAAAAATATCAGAGAGACTTTCAAAGAAACAAAAACAAGAAAAATCTACCGTAGGTAGACAAAAGGCTAAGGGAAAAAAGGAAAAGGAGCACAAAAGGGGAACACAAGGTGAGAGCAGGTGCACGTCTTTGTAGAGAAAAGAAAAGGTCTGTCAAGAATAATACTGGAAGAGAAACTTTTTAATCACATGTACGTATGTACCACTCGACCACATGCTGTATGTGAAGTGTGCACATTGTTCTTCATGTTCCTGTAGACTTTTCTTGTGTGTGACAAATGTTCAGTAAGTAGAGCTTTAGGTTCGCAGAAATAAAGTTTTTCCACCTGCTAAACACCAAAAAGTGATGCATTGTGACTGTGCCGCACTCACTTCAAAGTTAGCGTGCGTTCACCTAATGTGACGCACTGTGACGCACAAATCATAGAGGCCATTTCCCTGTTCCCAAAGCGGAGGTCTGAACTAAATCCTGTTTTATTGGCTGATGGGGGAAGTTGATGATGAGCTTTGGCAGTTGGCATGTGTTTTCTAACTTCAAAACATTCACCACTGCAGGGATATTATTTACCTTGATACACCCTTGAAATAATACTTACAGCTCAAACAAGTTTTTGCTGCAAAGGCTGTCTCAGTCTCCAACCTTTTAAATATTGTATGTTCCCCTCCACTGCTACCTTCGATAGATCTTTCTCCTCATGTAAATGCTGCTCTACCTTATTCTTTCAGCTTACTGTCTCTCTCTGCTTCCATCCTTCAAGGCCCTTCTACTTTGAAGTTGTGCCTCAGTTGAGTAAAATTTGAAATTAAAGTTCATCTGTTCGCCTCCCCCTTTCCATCAACGCAAAGACAGGTGTAAGCAAAGACAAAAACAGAAAAAGGGGCTTGTTGGCTTTAATAGCTCAAAACCAGCTGTTAATATGAGTTATGAATATTTATTCATCAGCACAGAAGGAATGGCTGCTAAGACCAGATTTTTTTTGAAATCTTGTGTGTGTTGTCTTGATTTGGAAAGCCCCCGAGGTCAGCCTTATTAATAAACTGAAGCATTGCGATCATTATCTAGTCCCTCGTCTTCTTCATTGTTCGCCTTTCATCGCGGCGTAAACAGCTTCAGCGTAAATATTCTCTGTAAACCAGCAGCTTCCAGCGGTGCCGGGAGATTAAAACAATGTTTTAATGCTTTTGGTGCACACAAGAAGGCATAAGCAATACCAGTGCGCTCGAGATGAAGTAACCCAGAAAATGTGCTGTCCAGCAGGCCCGGTATGAATAGACTTGTAGGGGAAGAGGATACTGCAAAGACACTATGACGACAAGTTAAAACCCCTTCACCTTCAGTGTTTTTAGTGTTTACCTCAACACTTTGTTCCACTGATGGAACACTGACCTTCAGGATGACGTTTGCCTCCTGTTAACCTGAGCATGTTTGGCATTTAAAACGTCCACGCTCAGCCACTGCACCTTAACGCTGAAGGAAAGAAAGAATCAATGTGCTGCTACACTTCACACAGCTTTAGTAGCAGAGTATCCACTTATAATGATTATTGCAGCAGTCTGGGTAAAATATCTTAAACGGGAATTTTAACGTTACGTTATCCACTTCACTCTGCTACCACAACATGAGTCTTAATGAATACGTGGGATCAGTGAAATGAAGTTGTGTTTAAGCTGCATGCCATGTAGGCAGGATCGCACCAGCATGTCATGTGCGCAGCTGACGCACACAAAATGTCCTCACTGCAGCACACCTGCTTGGTGTTTCATTCAACGGGATGCTTGCTGTTGTGAGACTTATTGTGATAGTGTGAGTGTAATAGGGTGCTATTGTCGCTGCTTTCTGTGGTCTAAAATGAGCAGACACGATGGCTGCTAGGAGACAAGTTCTCTGTGTGCATGGGAAGGGAACTAGCGTTGCTCTTCCAAATTCTGCTAAAGACAGACGTCAGGTGTGATGTATCACCACACAACAAGGCAGACACAGGCAGGGCCAAATGGACCCCTCCTCCCTCCTCCTTTCAGCTTCTAGGAAAGAAACTCTGGAAGAAGTTTTGGAGCCTAGGTCTGGGTGTGCCCCTATTGGGAACTAACTTTTTTTTTTTTTTATAACAAGATCCTACCAGACGACATGAGCAACAGCAAGAAGTCGCTGCCCTCACAACCACTGGGTTCAAGGTTTTTAGCAGGAGCTGAATTATCCACAGGGGTCTCCTTCTAGAAACGGGGAATAAAACAAAAGAAAACTACCAAGGTGCGCATAAAAACGAGCCTTAAAATTAGACCTTGATTAAAATCAGGATTGGAAAACTGACAGAAGCATTTGGGATGGTATAAAAACCACAAGAGCGTCTTTGTGTGTGTTTGTGCCTGCAGGTGTCTATATGTCGGCCATTTGATAGGCTGCAGACCTGTCCGATATGACCCTGCCCTTAACCGGGGTGCCAGACGGGGTTGGCTCCACCACCCCAAAGAAAAGGAAAGGGCTCATTTTATCTCTTGAATTAAGAATATCTTCTTATAAATGACTTCAGAATGTGTTCAGTGTATTGGTAAATTATTATCCTGTCATTTAAATAAACTAAAATATATCCTTTTATTTTTAAATATCTTTATTTCCCAAAAATAAACCTATTATGAAACATCCCCAAACAAAATATGTCTACGTATATGTACAGCCGGCCTTCGTATTGTCTCCTGCTTTTGGGGCAAAGCCTCCCGGGCAACACGTCGGAGAACATGTCTCAGTTTTAGTGTTACATCAGTGTTGGCTAAGATGATGAAAGTGGCAGCGTTCTTCTCTTCGCCTTCAGAATAAAGGTCCAGAGATGGACCTCCTGGCCCCTGGGACTCTCCATCCGTGCCTTATTTCTGCCAGAGCACTGGAGGCTTTTGTGCACTTTCATCACCTACTTCAGGGTTGGCCTCCTCACTCCTGTCACACATTTTTGTTCTCTTTCTTAATGTAGGTCAGTCTGATAATATTGATTAGATAGTTTCGTAGCGGTGGAGTAACCCCTGGGCTTTTGACCTCTCTTTGACCTCACACTGGCAGTACATTTTTCCTGGTTCAAAAATACTTCCTCGGATACACTCTGTTATTTTCCAGGCTCCCAGTTGTGTGATGTATTGAAAAGATTAAGCAAACTGATAGTATCCCACTCCATATTTAGAGTTATGAATTGAACCAATCACACAGTTATTTCTATTTTTGCAACCTCTAAAGGTGTCCTGTGGAATTTTCCTTGAACTGGCTTCTCATAATTACACATTGTTTTTGTCTTTGAGGTCTGGCTACCCACCAACCACCTTATATAATCATATATATATAGCATGATGTGTTAGTGCTGGCTGCAGATCAGTGGCATATCATCCAGCAACCACCAGGATGGTCCATTATGGGGCCCTTGAATGTGAGTGTAAGCAGGTACAAAAGGGGGCACCAGCTCAAAACCATCTCAATCAACCACACAGATTTATAGTTTTATCAGGCAACCAGATTTGGAACCAACACATCAGAGAATCAGGAAAAATAGTCCACCAATATGTAATCCATGATCCCTCACTGACTTTGCATGCAGTTCTATCTCACCAAATTACAAAATTGTATCCCATTGCAATGACAAAATAGGAAAAAAATCACAAGTAAGATAAGTAAGTCTTTCTTCTTGTTTTTCTCTGGATGATTATGGCCTACAGTTCATGAAAACCCAGCATCCACAAATGTTAGAATATTCAGTTTGGAGTTTGGTTAAATGACCATTTATACAGTACAAACATTAGCCACCTCTTGGTCGAGTTGAGTACACACAAATCCAATCATGGGGAAGACTGCTGGCTTGACAGCTGTCCAGGAGACAATCATCAACACAAGCCACTCAAGTTCATGGCTGAAAGGTCTGGCGGTTCGCAGAGCGCCGCCGTGGTAGGAAAAGGTGCCATGAGCAATTTGGAGAAGCAACGCTGATTCAACACGCTGGAATTATGAGCCACCATGCACAGACATCCTCCAGAGATGGACTACAACTGTCACACTGACACTTATTTGGAAGAAAAAAGGAAGGTGAGAAACACCCAACCCAACAATACAGATGAGCAGTTTTCTAATTTATTGAGATGTGTCAAGCTAATAAGCTAGCTCCATGGCCAGTTGTAATAGTTTGAGCCGTGGTATGGTGGTAGCCGGTGTTTCCCCCCTGGTCTATCCTTTAAACTCTGAGTTTATGTCAGTTGTGCTTTGCTTGTGAAAAAGAGGAAAATTGGTTATTTCCCCTTAACAGACACGAGCCATGGAATTTGCTGTTTCGTTTTTGAGAATCTTCTGTGGTAACCGTGCTATTTTAATCCCCGCAGAAATATATACAGATCATGCTCGATGATGATGATTATGGTGCATTTTATGGTATGTATTTAATCTTGGTTTGAATTAAATATGAATCTTTAAAACTACAAATTGACTGTCAGATTAAAAAGGAGAGCATGTGGATTTAAAATCATCACTTATGCTGCTTTATGTTTCTTTTACCTTCCCAGCCATGAAATCCCAACTGATAAGAGAAATCTCATGTGGCCGCTCACCCTGAGAGATCATTGCATGTTATGGTGGGTCATATTTAGGGCAACTGCAATGAGGTAATTTAGTTGGAGATTTAATTACATGGCTCCATTAAATTTGTCTGAGAGCTGCCAGAGCAGTCAGGGTGGCTGCCGTCTGTAGGTGTAGTGAGACGTCATAAATCAGCAGTACACTTTCCTCCGTGCTCCTAGAAACAAGAGGATGTTAATTTGTCACATCGCTGTGTGCACACATCCTGAGGGAAAATGAGAGCGGGCCTCCCCCCCAGTTAAAGCCCTCCACTGTTCTACCCGTTTAATAAATCACTTGGGGAAAAATATCACATCTCTGGGGTACCTTCGAAAAGAAATCCTTTCCTGAAGTTGCAGCAGGGCCATGTTCGCGCACGAGTTGGTGAAATTAGCATTCATTTATTTATTTTTTTGTCTCTATCGAAGCGATTCTTCACAGGGAATGAAACTGGGCTTCGAAATGACTTCCACAAACGATGCTCAAGGGTACTCTGTGCTTTTTACTGTCTTTGGTAAAGGACAGATCTTATCCTAATTTCATTTCTGCTCACTTTTTTTTTTTTTTTCATCTGGCTGTTCTTTGGACACTAACAGCTTTACAAGCAGGCCACTGTTAACTTTTTGAGTGTGAGACCAACCATCACGTTTTAAAAACTGGCACCATGGTGTGGATATAACTCCTAAAGAATGTTGTCAATGAAGAGCACAGCCGGTGATGAGAAGGAACGGCTCGTTTTACCTTTTCCCTCCTGCTTCTCTGATTTCTGCAGTTTTTCTTCCAGAACAGCCTTTCATACGACATTCATACGGCTTTTAGTACCTTCCTCCTGTGCGCTCCCTCCATGCACTCACTAAATAAATGACTTACCCCTTTTCAAATGTGCTTCTTGTTTAAAAATGTGATGGTTAATTTACAATTTACAGAGTCTGAAGCCGTCATTTCCCTCAGACAAGTCATGAGCTGTAATAGTTGAGGAGTTTTGGGTCTCAAGTGGCACACAAACTGGAGACAATACAGCGGCTTTGTCCAACAACAGCAAAAACAACTCCTGAAGTATGACATGAGCAAGTGGACCATGTTCAACCAAGTTTTGGTCTCCACAGCCAATTTTCTCAGCCATTTAAATTTTCTTAAAGATGAAAGTTCTGCCTAATTAAGTGTGTCTCATCTTTGAGTGACAGGTGGGCGATTGTGTGGTTATTGACTGAAGCCTTTGCCCATTTTTGTCATGTTAATATACATATTATATCACCCAGAAATAGGATGATTTGTGGAAAATAATGAGCTATGGTTTGAGAGCTTATGTGCCGTGACATCATAGAGGAAATCACCAGCCGGCACACTGATATAAACTAGCTAAGCTAAGCGTCTCCTGGCTGAAAATTATTATTATTATTTTTTTTTTGGCAATAATTTCAACATAATGAAAGGCTGTTTATCTTCAATCAGTAAGAAAATATTCAATCATGACCTTCAGCATTTGAAGCTTTTTTCCAAGCTCAGTGTGACTACTCCAAAAACAAAACTTGGATTTCCTGAATACGCTATTATTTTAACACCAGAGAAACAATCGACTTCTCTCAAATGTAATTAAATATGACAAAAAGAGCAAAATTGCAAATGAACAAAGCACTGAAATGATTGGCAAGCATTGAACCCACAGAGACCCCCTCCAGAGAGGTTTCCATCCAGGCTGAATAGCTTCAGCTGGTCTGGAGGAACTTGATAGGATGGCCATGACCATACTCTCAATCCTTAATGAAGGCTTTGTCCTCTTCACATGCACATAACGTGTGTGTGTGTGTGTGTGTGTGTGTGTGTCGGGGGGAGGCTAAAGGCTTTAGAGCAAGATTGCATTCATTTCTCCCTTCTGTCAGACCCAGGAAATTAACCAAGCGGCTCGCAAATGTTTCAAAGCACACATTAAAGGGTCAGTAAGTCATCTATTTCGAGGTCCGTCAGCAACAGGAACTCCAAGAAACACCACCAGGTGGCTGGCACCGAGCTGCCCTCCCTTTCACAAGTCCCATTTTCACAATGTAGAGCAGCATGCTGGTTAATTAGAACAGGGATCCGAGAGGAACGTCTGCTGAGGAGGAAACACGTTGCTGTGATAAATGCGGGAGTAACAACGCAGCTTTGTCAGAGCAGCGGCTTCACTTTTTAACCTTCAGAGCTGAAACGTTTTGTGATGCCATTTGGCTGCTTTTACTGCTGCCCTGCTTCGCTGAATGGTTGGAAATGCCATTTTGGTGCGGCGCGGCAAGATGGAGGGGCGGGGATTCGGGTTAGGAGGGAAGCCAGAAATCTCAGCTCCATGCCAAACCATTACTGAGTCATTTTGTATTGATCAAAAACCTCTTGTGGACACATTAGGGTCATTTTTTTTTTTTTTTTTTTTTGCACCACGGGGCAGGAAACTCCCGGCACATCACCTCTTTAAATCAAACCAAATTGTCCTTGAGCCAATTGCTTCTCATAATGCACAGCCTGGACTTCGTCTGGAGGATTTGATGTGCATTAAGAAAGCATTTTTAAAATGGCTGATGGAAAGGCAGCGTGCATTAGGGCGAACTATATTTGGTGGATGAGCGGTGAGGCTACAAGCTGTCCCTACCAGGCTACTTTCACATTGGATAACTGACAGCACAGATTCTCACTCCCTCGCACTGCCAAGCTTCTGGCCACACTTCAACATGGGAGATGCTCATTAACATAAGTTGGGAAGGTGCTGTCAGCCAAGCGTTCTGCCGTGAACAGTTTTGCATTACATAATGTGAACATAAAGATGTACATCGCATTGGACATTGCGGATAGGCTGTAAAACATGCATACGACATAGATAAGGACTAGATACAAAAAATAAGGAGACTGGGAAAATATGGGCTCAGGTTCAGGACACTGAATTTGAAATCACAGCATTGAATCCTTTGAGGAGGTCGTGTTGGAGGAACTAGGGAAAAGGTTGGGCACTGAACGTGTGGCCCTACACAGCATGATGTCTGGGAAGATAAACAGCTAATTGTCAGCGTCTTCATTTGCACCCTGTAAAGTCCACTTCACCGCGGCTTCATGGGCAGAATCGGGGCGAAGTTTAGGAGCTAACTGGCATTGGCTGTTGAGCACCACACTCGGGTCAATCGCGGTTATGTTGTGTCAGTTATTCACCTGGAATTGATGTTGAGGCCTGATGAATCTCACCAATCAGCTAGGGTTAGGGTAACCCTAACCCCTGGGCCGGGAGGGCAGCGCTAAACCGCAGGCTGACTTTAAAGCTTCTCTTTATTTGTATCAGGATGTGTTTCAATGAAGTGTTTTATTTAAATGTCTGTTGTGAAATGTGTCTTTATTTACATTGTGGCCTGCCATGGAAGGTCAACAGCCCTCAGCCACCAGCCGATACGTGTCACATACACACTGAAGTAAGTAAAACGCTTTTAGACTTAACGATGTTTACAGGATCGCTTTGTAAGTGTTTTTTTTTTTTTTTTTTTTTGTTCTTTAATATTGCAAATGCAGCCTTGGTCATTAGGGAAAAGAAAACTATTAAAAATGTACTTTAGCGGATGATCATTTGCTCCTCGCAATCAGCGCGTGTAGACTGAAAAGTGAAGCCAGTATTGAAGAGCCTTCAACCTTTATTCCTACAGTACATACGTACCATCAGGAGTTACTGTTTGTAGAAAGATTGTTAGAAGTCTATGGGAAAATGGCTCTACTTCTCACTTGATTTACTGGCTCAGGATATGATTTCCTATTTATTTTATGCGCTCAGTGTTTTCTGTCTCCCTCTCCCTTGTGGGGGTGTGTCGGCCTGTAGTCTGTCAGTCCGTCTGGAGTTGTGTGGAGTTCTCTGATCATCTTCACCTGCAGTTTGCTGATGATGCCACCGAGCCACTGACGCTTCAGCAGAATAAAAGGACCAGCTCGTTGGTTCACTGTCTGTCACCCACCAGTCTCCCTGGTCTCCTGCCACCATCTCATCCCCAGCTGTTCCTGTGTTCCCTCGGCTCCGTCCAGCATCTCCCTGTCCCTGCTCTGTGATTCTCCACCCACCTGGAAACCTGGTGAGTCCACTTTCCTGGATTTACCCTGTCAAGAGCCCTTGGCTCCTTTTTTCCTGACGCACAAGATTGCTAATTAGTCTGCATTGTGGTCCATTCGGAACGCTAACTTGTTACGACACTTAGAGGAAAAAGACCATAAGGTAGGCTATTTATTAGGGTGTAGCTACAGTGTCACCGGCAGACTGTCCCTGCCAGTCAGGATACGGAGCAGAGAGCAGGTCAGAGCCAGCTCCCACTCCAACTCAGCTTCACCTTCTCCTCCAAACGTGCTTTCTTAGGGCTTCAAAAATACAAGATGGCTAATCTAGAAATTGATCACATTTATGCAGAAAACCACATTGAGAGGTAAACTTGAAAACACAATGCAATGCAGTCTTCTATATTTCTTGCTTAGTGGCCATTGGTTGAAGACTATTTTTCATGATCTCTTGTGGAATACTCCAAGTCTACTATCTAGGGCATTATAATCCTCATTATACATTTAGGATAGTAGTGCTCTCTACATAGTGGACTTCAAACGGACAAATGATTAATTTCAGATCTAATTTGTATATCAGACAAGGGCCACATTTACCCGTAGCATCTGCAGGCTGCAGGTAAAGAGAATCTTCTTTGAGAAATTCTGATTTGCAGAACAGTACAAAGCATCAAGAGCTTCTTCACTCGTCACACCACAAGCAGCCACTCTGTGGTGCAGGAGGTCACTTTCTTATCTTACACCTATATTTGTTCATTATGAAATTCAAGCTAAGTGTTGTCAGCTGTGAACACAGCTGCTGACATTCAGCTCGATAACGCCATGTTACCGGGCAGATCGTGATCATGGTGTTCTTTAAGTGTAAGTGTCAATGTGGATGGAACGTGTACGTACGTCACCTACTGAGAGTGTGATACCGTCTTCATCACTATTAGACCCACTCGCTCGCCTTTCACCATTTAAACAAAGCACAAATAATCAGAAGCTAAGCGCAGATCAAGCTTCATCTCAGCACAGCATCACAGCAATTTTAAACGCCGTTGAAATGATCATTTCAGCCGACAGGCAGTGAGCTACAGTTTCCAGATTGTGTGTGGCCCAACTGCAAATAGATAGTTTTGTGCCAATACCCAGCAAAAATTATTGTTCCCCACCTTTCTATTTGACTAACATGACACTCAAAACACTGGAGCTCCTTCATTGTCAGTGCGTAAACACCGGTCATTCCCATCATAGTTGTACGTGTGGTGTCGGATGGAACACCATCTACATTTTTGCGTCATCTGTATTTGTTCAGCTGAGCTGTTCTTTGTTGATCATTGATAAATTGGAAATTAAAATAAGATTAAACTTTCCATGTTGATATATGGAGCAATTTTCCGGAAAACAGTTGTATCCATCAACATAAATGACGTACCGGCAAGGAGAAATTCACCATTGGTACGTTCAAGGTAACTTCCAATGTGAGAAAAATTATAGTAAGGCCGGCATAATACTTGTTTACAAATGCTAATTTGCAGAACAATTTATTCTTCTTGTCAGATGTTTGAGCCTTTTGAAAATATGCTATATATTATTTCATAATGAAAGCAATTGTGCTCCGTATAATTGCCTTTCCAAGTTTAATAAAAGTGAAACTTTAATCATTACAATTATTCACTAATTACTTATCTAATCCATCAAAAAATAATGTTTGTGAATAGTAATGTGTCTAAATTATGATTATAATGCTAACCTGGGAATCTATCGGCTGATTTGTTTTAAAGGAACTTATTGTGAATTAATGATGATGGTGTACAGTTTTGGTAAGGTTGTAATTATCGTGATGCAAATTAGTAGTCCCACAAGGTCCAGATGAATACATTCTGCTCAATAAAATATTATATAGTGGGGGACTACTCCGTGTCTTGATTTGTCATGGCTTTGTCAAAGATTATTAACATTTGGATTTTTGTATTTTGCTCATTTGATTATGACATAAGCATAAATAAATAGAAGCAAATATTTTTATTATTTAGGGAAATATTGCCAGATGAATATGATTGCATTGTGTGCTTGCTCTGCTGTGGAAAGGCCGCCATTTTTTTATTTATTTATTTTTTTTTGTGAGGTCTTACAAATGTTATTTCTTACGGTGACACCTTGCTTACTTTCTGCTATGTTTTATGAGGGATTGAGAAGAAATGAGTTTGATGTAAATAAAGGCATATTTCACAACAGACATTTAAAAAAAATATTTCACTGTAACACTTCATTGAGACCAATAAAGTGAACCTTTAGTTTGGAAGAAACTGGAGCCCCCTGGAGAAAACCTGACTGCCAAAGTTCGATTGGCCCAAATACGCCAGGCAACAGCCAGAGCCTCATGTCACGTCTATAAAGTTGATGTTAAACAGCACATTTTTAAAATGATTTCAATGGATGTACATATATGGACAGGAGACTGAATGATACAATGACTTGTAATTTTGAAATCCTTATTAATGTCTAATTAATGAATACCAAAGCACACACTTATATTTGAATATTTTTGGATCTCTGTGTGTTTGTGCAGTCATTGTTCTTTCTCATACCCCTTCGTTTCAAGTGGTCCTGAAAAAGCTTTGTTTTATTTTGAAGTGCTCCTTAGCTCTTCCCTTCCACCCAGAGGGCAAGAGGGGTACCTCTACCCCCGACACAAAGCACAAAATGAAGGGATATGGCTGAGGGATCGAAAAAAAGGATTTGTCCTGTTTGAGCTACCAGGAAAAATCAAAACATACAAAGGTCAATAGGACATAACAACTTGCCTTTTTTTGTCATGTACAAACAGAGCTATTTGGACTGCAGTTCGTGAATGCGTCTCTGGATGAAGCTGTTTTGTCAGCAGGTTGTCTTTACTTCAGCAGTGCCTCACTATAGAAGCACATAACACATGTAATGTGAGCAGGAGTTCACTGGAAAACGGACCACTCAGAGACTGCTAAAGACGGTGCCGGTCCTCTGCTCCACCTAGCTCTCGCTTGCTCGGTACATTTCTCCCTGGACAGACTAATTCTGATTTCTCCTGACTAAATGAATCACGGTGTTCGATGATTTACATGACCCAGCAGCTTATTGCTGCCGGGTTTAGTCATTTTACACATTCAGACTGTGGAGGGTGGACAACAGCGGTAGTCTGTTTTAATGTCATTTACTGTTTTTTATGCCTGCGTTATCATTTTTATGCCACTGATGAGAAACAGAGGCATATCTTCCCTCCGTCAGAGTTTCCACTGCTCCTAATGTTTTCAGTTTATTATGAAAAACATAAATCAGTCACCAGATTTGTTCATAGATACCCAGATAGCCCTACGCTGTCCGGTTCTGAGGAGTGACAGCACCACTCAGACAGCTACAGGCAGCGGGCCAGTTGTCGTCTGTTAAACCACCCTTATCTTGTTAGCCGACGGATATAGCTCATCTGGCAAGTGTCACTATGGCGGACACACAAGAAGAAACCTGAAAAGTGCTGGATGAAGTCACAGAACGAAAACCTTTGTGCATTTGTGACATAATTACTGAGGCATTTGGCATTTTAGCTGGTAAATAGCAACTGATTGACCTGAGTGACAGGGCTGCTATTATGGCTGTTCCTGTGTTATTCAGTCAGTCCACCATGACTGCCTGCTGTAAAATAACAGCACGCTCAGACAGAATGTGAGCACAAACTGTTGAGCTAAATTGGAAAAGCTTAAAATGTGTTACTGCCTCGAAAGGTTATTTTAAACCAACCTACAAATACTCCCATATAAACGCCTTTTCTTTCCCTTTTCATGGCACCAGTGACATATTGACATTCCTCTGGAAACTATATGCCAATATTTGAGTGCCTTAACTTTTACAAAAATGTTAAGGAGAAAAGCCACAGATTGATTTTTTTTTTTAATGGCAAAAATCTTATTCTCAGTATTTCTTTTCGATTTTGCTTCTTTTCCGCGCTGTACTGGAAAAGCACCAAACTGAGGAATGTGCCATGCTGTGCCGGGAGACTCAATGAATAGTGAATTGTGTGTGTGCATATGGGTATTCTGTGCATGTAAGAGCAACACAGGGAGCACAAACGCAACCCCTCCTTTTTTCTTACCTCCAACCACGCCACAAGACCACTGGCGTGGTTGGAGGTAAGAAAAAAGTCGGTTGCTATGGCATTGTGAAATGAGGGAAGTTTGACAAGGGTTTCATACGTTTTCTGAACCACTTATTGGCATTGCCTCAAAGGTTGCACCTCCCGCTGCCCTCCCCCTCAGCTGCTGTACAGCCACATCAATGTCAGCCACCAGCTCCCTGGAGTACTGCTGCGGTGGGCCGGCTGGGACTCGGGAATCTAATTGGGGCCCCGGGAACGCCCCCCCCTGCTGCTACAGCTGTGCTACCGCTGGCTGACGGTAGGATCAAAACCCCATGACTAGCCAGAGGTCAGAGGTCGCCTGGTGGCTGCTCGGCGCGCAGGGCCAGAGGAAGATTCTGGTGTGACGGCAGGCGGATCAGGCAGTGCCATCCTGCAGTCTGCATGAACTCTGACTGGAGCCCTCAGCTGCTGAGTCTGTCATGTCTCTAAAAGGAAAACACAAAGATAAATGGAGCTGATGACATTTGAAACCTCGCTTAGACATCCATACAAGAATGATTCTTCGCTCATTGCTTTCACTGCAAAGATCTTCATACCTGATTTCTCCCAGAACTGATTCCTCTTGTGTGCTTCAGAAAGTATAACACCTCCAAACACTCTGGGTAAGAATTGTGTGAATTTCATTATGTCCTTGTTGAACTGCCATGGCTGAGATACCTGTTACCATTTAACAAAATGCACTGAAGCTGCAAAGGAGGATCCCATCGATTTTTTTCACACTTCACACCTCTTTTTATATTTCCTTTTGTGTTAACAAGTATATTCTTATTAAATTCTGGATTTCTTGATAAGCACACTTTGCCAGTTGACAATATCCGACTAGTTCGACTTCTGGCTTGCCCTTCGCAATGAGCGGGTTTTCAGCAGTTTTTGCAACAGTAGCTATTTCGCTACTAATTGCTATTTAGATTTTGCGTATTTCTAAGGGGAGTGGTAACACATCTACAGACAGGTGTCATGATTTCCGTTACAACGGCCATTTTGACTGCTTCACATCTAGAATTCTCACAAACACCGGAATAAGACTTGAAAACAAGCTAATTCACCTCCCTACCTCAGCCACCTCACCCTGAATTCTGGATTAAAATGAGACTATCTGGTCTGGATTAGATTTTCCCTTTGTTGTTGTTTGCTGTTCTTGCCCTTGTTAGCAGCATGTATATATATATATATATTTTTTTTTTTTTTTTCTTTCACAAAAAGTTTAGCTGGCCTTTCTTTCAAATGTGGCCTTTCTTTCAAATGTGTAGTTAGTTGAATCTGATGATTTAAATGTGTAGTTCTATGCCTTTTCTGTTTGCTGCCATATTATTTTCATCAACTGTGCAATGAATCTTGGGATAGATTGGACAACGAAGTGGTCCTCTCTTTTGAGCCATCAGTTTCCATTAAAAAAAACATAAAAGTAACATATTTGTTACTTGATATATGAAGAAGACTTTGAATTCAGATAGTTTAGTCGAGTCGCATTTACATTTCAGATGAAGCCCCTAAATTGTGTCTCAGCAAATATGTTAGCTCTCATAGCTAATGCAGGAATCAGAGCCCTGGCAATTTGTAATTGACAGCTCTGAACCCCTGCAGTCTTCTTGGGTTGGTTAATAAGCGTTTTCTCCTCCCTCTCCACAGCAGCATAAGATTTAGCCCAAAAGCTCCATCTGCTAAAATTAGACAATTTTTTTTTTCTCGCAGATTTCACAGTTTATATGAAGAAAAAAATACAATGTTTACAGTTGTAAATTAGATTAATACATTTAAAATAACATCCGCAAAGACAACAAATTGGTATGTATAGGAATACTTTGTGAATGTTTTTTTCAATCGATGAATAAACCTGATAAATTACAGCTATGCTATCAGTATGTGTTCATCATCATACATCAGTTATGGCTACTTTATAGACTATAAACTAAAATTGTCTATTGTCTCATATATAAATATATATATCATCGTTGCGTAATGGCATGAGTATGTTAAGGTAATAAGTAATAATAATAATAAAAAAAAAACCTCAAACCTTTTTACAGACAACAAATCAGATCAATACAAAGCAGTGATCACATACATCATAATCCTCCTCAGCTTTCAAAAGGAAAAACTTGTTTTTGTTTACGGCCAATCACACAGGCATTGAACAACATTTGTCTCTGTAAACAACATGGATCCACCGAAGCCAAGGATCAATACAAACAAACAAACAAACATAAAAAAAAAAAAGATGCTTGAGCCTGGCTAAAAATTTTTTTCATTCTCGTGCTTAACAGTCAATGGCTTTGGCTGGACTGAGCGCAGCTATTCACTTACAGCGCATGACTATGACTGCATTCACTCCATACAGGGGGGGTGATTTATTTTTGTTTATTCAAATAAACAGTGTCAGTGCAGTGGTCTATGACAAACACTCAATTGAATTGCCGTTATGATAAACACATTACTACACACACCTTTTTTTCTTTTTTTAAATGAGGCTGGGAAAACAAATATCAAGTGTCACGGTGACTTCATTTCCATACCAAAGGTAGGAATGAACTCAGCGTCACCCCAACAACAGCTGCTTTCTCAAGCCATTGTTTTCATGCTGAGAGAATATATCAGTTAAACACTGGAATTATCAAGGAAATGGTTTTACGGTCACGTACTGTAAACACATTTACTGTATATACCACGCATCTAGCAGTATGTCAGTAACAAATATCTCAATGTGACATTCATATTCGTCCTGGCCTACCAACAGCCTATAAAAAGAAAAATAAACCATGCCCCCAAAGGACATCTGACTCTGCTCTGGATCCTCTTTTATTTACATATTTTCCATTTATTTGCCAATTATGGGTTACATTTCTGACCTGTGGGCAGAGTCTTTAAACTCTAAAAACAAAAAACAAAAAAACACACACACATGCTCCTTTAATCTTTACTTCACATCTTCTCCCTCTACTTTTTTAAGTATAATTTTAATGCTCAGCCCGAATAAATCAATTAAACTAAAAGGCAGAAAGAATTAGCTGGCTGTGGGATGTTATCAGGTCAATATGTTTTTGTAGTACATTGTCAATTTATAGATACAATTTTTATAAACTTTTGTGCTTAATAGTCGGTGCTGAAATAATTCCAAGATGATGAGGAGAGCAAATTTTGGATTTAGCTGGAATTTCTGTTGCATAGATTTCTGTCATGCCTCTCCCTCATTGCCAGTGTTTCTGTGTAGCCTTTCCTTGTGTTGGTTCCCGTTGTGTGTGTGTGTGTGTGTGTGTGTGTGTGTGTGTGTGAGACAGAGTGGCTGGGCTTGCTCCTCCCACCAGTTCTCCAGCCATCTACCTGCTCACCTGCTCACCATCAACTCATCAAGCCCTGCAGCATAAATCCCAGCCTGTTCAGTCGCGGCTCAACTGTGGCTCAACTCTGCACGCTCTGGATTCTGACTCTATTCCCTCCTGCTCCAAAAATTTGTTGCATCTTCCAATAAACTGCCAGTCACTGTAATAACGTGTCCGGTGTTCCGCTTTTGATTCCTCAGTTCTCTCAACCTGATAGAACAGCTTGACCACATGGACCGGGCAGACACAGACCAGCAAACAGCCGTGCACAAGGCAAGCTGCAGCCGAGGAGTTTTACTCGGTCAATCCAATCAGATTCTTCGGGGACTCGCAGAAAGCAACCAAGCTCTGGTAACTCAAATAACTCAATTAACTATTCAAACTCTATTAATTAATCATCGAACCACACTTGGCTCTGCAGCTCCACCTTTTAGTGTCTCTGCCACAAAGAATTCTACGTTCCAGATCCAGAACCTTTTGCTGGGGACTTGAAGAAGTGGTTCTCTCTACAATGTTCTCTGGTGTTCAATCAGCGGCCGCTGACCTTTCCCTCAGATCAATCCAAGGTACATTACTTTATGGGCCTTTTTAAAAGGGAAGAGCTTCAGCTTGGGCAGAGGTGCTAAATTTTAATCGGTCATAGGCTTTCGCTTATGATGCATTTCTGGTGAAAATGAAAAGTTTTTGACGATCCAGGCTTCCAGGAGTGTGGCATATTACTCAGTGGAATTATGGACAATGGCAGCTGATTCAAAGTGGAACGATGTGGCTCTATAGGCAGTGTATTTTTATTTTAGCTTTTTATTTTTTAATGGATAAACAGATGAACTTGCTTGTTGTGATGAACCTGCTCATCTTTATTCTCTTGTCTCCAAAGCAACCAGGGTCAGCAATCACCTGCAGGAGCGGCATAAGGGGAAGGCTGGTCGTTCCCTAACCTTTCGCTCATCACCACCGTCCCCTTACGAGATTGGGAGGTCACGCCTCCTCCTTGGCCCAAACCAAAACACCACCTTCCTCCTCCACTGACAAAGATCCCATGTAATTGGGTTGAGTTCATCTCACCTCTGCTGAGCGGCTTCACAGGATGAAGGCTGGTAAGTGGCCATTCAGGCCATTTCCTCGTTGCCTTCGCAGTCTGGCTAAGAGACAGGAGTCGCCAGTAGCAGTGGGGATACCGGTGAGTCAGACTGTTTGTTCGTTACCGCTCCAAGCCCTAGTTGATTCTGGGGTCGATGATATTTGTTGCATAATGAGTTGGCCCTCCAATCGGGAATTCTGCTCAAAGTTTGAGGCACTCTCTTACTGCTAATGCCTTTAGAGGGGAGGATTTTGGCCCAGGTAACGTATTGCACTGTTCCCGTCTCCTTGTTTCTGTCTGGTAATCAGCCATCTATCTAAGAAAGACGGCGCTCCACGCCCCTGTATCGACTAGCACAAATGGGTCTTTTCACTACCAACAGAGCTAAGTGTGTGGTTGTCTCTGTATGTTGGCTGTGCGATAGACTGGTGGCCGGTCCAGCGTGGCCCTGCACTCGCCCAATGTGAGCTGGGAATGGCTCCAGCATCCCCTGTGACCTGAAATGAATAAGCGGTAGAAAATTAATCTCAATTCACCTGTTGGTTTCATCGCCAAGTGATATTGGCTGCACCAAATTTCAAGGTTAACCTACAAAATGTATAGTAAAGCACCCTAAAATGTGGAAAAGAAACCTTTTGAATTTGAAGGCCGGCCAGACGGTCTCAGCATCGATCTGTCCTTGAACTTCAGTTTTGTAGCAAATCCAGATCGGGCCCTCTGTCGGCAGTCTGAAGTGAAATGGTTTTCTGCATCTGACATTTACATCAAAGGTAAACTTAACCCAAGGGGTCTTCACCTCCTCAGATGTGCTGTGCCGGTTCTTTAAATCAACAACTCAACAATGTGTATGATTTCCTCTTTCGCTGTCTTTTGTTACTCCTCATTCACTGAAAATTAGATTTTATATTTTTTGTCATTCTTGTCTTACTGTCAGTGAGCTGGTCCTCAGCTAAACAGATCTCAACATTAATGGAGCAATATCTAATGTTACACATTTTAACCAAATGCTATAGTTAGAGGAAAAGAGGAGTGTTTTTTTTTTGTTTTTTTTTTTTTTTTAAAAAGCAGCTGACTCTAAGGGAACCTAATATTGAGTTTTGATACGTTATAGGTGTAGAGACAGAATTAACTGGGCTGTCACTTTTGTAAATTTGCCCACTGAAGGACTAATAAAGTACTATCTTATCTTACTTTACCATACAGTACATGTGATGGGGTTAAAAAAAGGGATAAAAAAAATTTGCCTGTGAAAATACAATGGCTGAAATGAAAATACATTTAAACTGTAACTATCTCAAACTGTTAATATGACAGACAGTATGTAAAGGCGGACGTGAGCTCTAGGTCTTAAAAATGACTTTCAACCTGCATTCTATCCATCATAGGATAACTCCAATCTTTGTTTGAAAGGAAACAAAAAAAGTCAATTGAAGTCAATGTGAAAATGGACCTACTCTTGACTTATTACCCCAGTGAATGTTTCCTGTCGAGTTTAGGGTCTCAGTCCCAATACAACCTTCATTTCATAAATGAAATACTTTTTGTTGTTGTTGTTGTTGTTGTTGTTGTTAAATGGTCCCATTTACTTGTATGAATTCGGGGGACCCTAAATTGTCCATGGGTTTGAGTTTCAGTGTGAGTGGTTGGTCGTCTCTGTATGTTGGCCCTGTGCTACACTGGTGACCTGTCCAGGGTGTACCCTGCCCTTCCCCGGATCGTTGGCTGGGATTGGCTGGTGGTTCCAAAGCATTAGCTCACAAACCACTGGGTGACAGCACCATGGCTGGCTTTTTAAATTTTAGGTGACAGGACACCATCATAGACAGACACCTTCATAAATCTGCTCAGACACATTCAATACATATAAATGTTGCCCATTTTATCAAACTGCACTACACTCGTCACCTGCTGTAGTAATACTGTATAAGGTGTGTGTATTATCGTGCACCCTAAGTTGTCACCACTTTGATGTGGATTTAGTGGCAAAAAAAATAAAACTTTTCTACATTATAGGATTGCGAGTACATCTCTGTAAGATTTGCAGTAAGTACAATCTATTCATTTATACATGTTATAAGATGGTGGAAAAAGGTGCAGGTGGAACCTTGGTGACTGGACTTTTTGCTGTTTGATGGGTGTCAGGTGTTGCCTTGGATGCGACCTGAAAACCGAAGCAAGTACTGTTTTCATTCCGCTGCATCGTATCTGTTTAACAGATTCATATTCACCACGAGCTCCTATAGTGTGGGACCCGTAACAGTGCGTTTTTAGTTGTGAGAATCAAATCAAATATACCGGATTTGATTTAAATCCCTCTCATAATGAATCCCTGGCTGCGCATTCAGTTTCATTTGGAATATTTCACATTGTAGACACCAGAGACGCTGACATCCATTTCACCTTTTAGGGTTAAGGGCCTGGGTTACACCACCAACACACCAGGCTGTGGTTATAGTTAATGAAAAATCTTAGCATCAGACATAAATCAGGACCACGCAGTGTTATCCAGTGTGGCTGTATAATCATCTAATGTCTCAAACAAAGCGACCCTTGTGTGCTGACTTGAGTCTTTATCCTCAGCTTTTTTCCTAACACACATTAGTATTTTGTCTTATTGACTATGGCCTGCTTAGTGAAAGTGCAGTTTCCACAAAACACCTACAGACAAATCCACTTCAACTCTTGCAAAGGGCTTAATGACAGAGCAAGCAGACATCTGAGAGGCATTATCATCCCGGAGGACAAAAACGCTATTATAAACTGATTAGGTGGAGGAGAGTTGGATGGAAATCACTCTTGAATCTTTTTTTTTTTTTTTAACCATTAATTAGTGGTTCTGTCAGAGTGGTTCATTCTGCAGGGATGACTAATGCATGGAGCTCTCCTACTGCTCTTCATGACCAGTTGGTACATTGCTGTCACATTTGCATATGTAACTCTGACAGCACACAAAAACCCCACCGCCTATTGAAGTAGCTGAAGTTCAGTGTGCAGCCTGTGTATTCTAGTACACACTCTGCATTTCCTTCTCTGGCGCACGATGACATAAAATCAACAGGATGGCTGCCTTATATCAGTAATTGGCTGACTGTAAAATGACTCACAATAAGTTGTGCAAATACACCACTGCTGAATGGCGTGAATGTACCCTCTTTGCATCTCTTTTGCTGCACTGAGAAGTGGCAAGTGAGAGTTGAAGTGTGTTTTATTCAAGGTTGAAGGACAATCTGTTTATCCTCGCTGTGAATAAAACATTTGACCCCATCAACTCAATAATTAGTATGAGAAGTTGTGCAAGTTGGTGCTTGCAGGCCAGTGCCTAATGAAAATATTGCTTGAGCTTACTGAACCACGCACTTCACAGAAAAGAATCAATGGACTCCCGGTGTGATTTATTTCATGTCTGCAAAGTGTTTTAATTGATACAAATTCATTATTTATCCCTGTACTTTGACTTTCCTTTAAAGGCCCTGCACTTAAAAGATTTACTCGTTTTCTTCACGATCAAGTCAGCACAGCTTTTCAGCAATTTCGCAAAGGTGAGTGGGGAATGTCTTCACTGCTGTTGCATACAAAAGCGTATTGTTGAGCATCTTTTTCTAACCCTCCTGCTGCTTTTCGAAACAGGCAGCACGCTAACCTTAATCTCCTGCAGCTGAGGCAAAAAAAACATCCACGCGCCAAATAACCTTACTTTATTACTCGGATGAAAATTAAACACCATTCCTGTCATATTCTCAATGAGCGATACACGTTCTCAGCTGAGGGAATGCGTTACATCTGGAAGCTTGTTGAACCATGTGGAAGTAATGGGACCAAACGAAGCCATGCACTTACAGTAACGCAGCCATTAGAAACCCAATATTAAAAAAAAAAAAACCCACCAATCACAGGATGTGCTTTATTATTTATTAAAGTCTGCCTTTCCTGGGAAAAGGAAAAGCCATATGTATAAAATGTCAATCATGCTTAACAAAACATTTTAAAGTGCCATTTTCTGATGTACCTTTTTCTCATAGTCCAGTTACTCGATCTCAAGTTTTAGTTTCCTGATTATCCAGCTCTAGATTCCTTTAATAAAGGACCCTCACATTGTCTGCTCCAACATGTATCATTCATTAACCTGTGGAATAGTTTGAGAAATGAATAAAGTGGATTCAACACAGCAAACAAAGATAAGAGTACATGACAACTTGCTTTCACAGTTGCCTCTGTGTGGGGGGCCAGCAAGGGTGTGTGCACTAAAGTGTCTTCAACTGTAAATTAAAGTTTTCTCACCTGAGAAACAATATGCATTTAGTATTTTACCACCAAAGCACTTATACATACCCTGGACAAAGACTTGCTGCTGGGAGCTGCCAGCACCAGGGTCTGATTGAATACCCCCTTTATCCCCTCCATGATCGGCCGCCCTTCCTTGTTTGCAAGGGTCAGCTCCCTGAGGAGCGGGGCCCCTCCAGTCTTTCTCCTCTCAATTTTCTTGTTTGCTTCAGATAATATTAACACGTAATATGTTATGCAGTGTATCATCCACCGTACACTACAAGAGTGATGAAAGCACAGAAAATACATACCACTGTGGATTATATTTCTGTGCCTGGTCTGGATTTGCTGCCAAGACCGTTTTGCACTGCAGGCACTCCAACTAATAGAACACCAATTATCTTAGACTGTATCACAAATAAGACAAACCAAATGAATTTTGCTTTGATTAGGCCCTAATCCAAGTGAGTTCCATGTATCCTTCATTGTGAGACAATGTCAGGGAGGGAATTAAAGTTGTATAATGATGTATATTATAGCAGCTATATTAATTTACGCATTTACACGATCTGCAATTTTTTTGCCAGGCTTCCTCTCTTGCCTAGTTTGCACCAACAGTGTTGCTTTTAGCTGTTATTATTGGTCTGAGCTCTTCATAGTTCTCTATCATAATTTGCTCCTCTTGGTTGAAATATGCGGCACGTAATCGGTCCATTTTTCTGCGGAAACGCCCCTTTTTATGTGAATGCGCACAGCGCCTAATGAGGCAAGCCTGGATCGACAAATCAAGAAGATAACCACCGTCGTGATGCTCGTCATCTCTGGTTGGAGCTTTCGGTTTTGTCCAGCCAGCTCACCCAAAGAAAGCCTGGCTCTGCTGAGCTTCCTTCGTAGTACACCCCTCAGGGTGTGTGAGCTGGGAAATGAATAAGAAGTAAAAGGTGAATGAATGAAAGGAAATTTAACTCACCCAAAATATATTCGTACCTCCCTCGTTCTCCTCAGAGCTTCTTGGATCCTTCGATCCAATTATTTTTGCTTTTACCTGTTGTTTTTGTTATTCACATTCACAGCTCTCGTTGCATAATTTTTGGGCTTTGCCGGGAGCCAAAAACATACTTACACCAGAGCAAATATTGTACTTAAATATATATATCAGTTAGCCACAAAAATCTGTTCACTGAATGATGTCATTTCACATCTTCTGGATGTGCATATAAATGAAAGCGCCAAATCATAACAAATTTATATCAAGGCACTTTATACAGAGAGAAGGTCTAGACCAACGACCTTCTCAAATGGAAGTGTTGGAGACCCAACATATCCCTGCAAGAGCAAGCACTTGGTGACAGCGGCAAGGAAAAACTTCCTTTAAGGGGCAGAAACCTCAGACAGAAAGAGGCTCAGGGCGCGCTAGAGGTTGCACTAGACTTTCTCGTCATTTTGACGGACAGGTTAAAAAAAAAATCTGTCAATCTATTTTTGTCATTTTCTTTTCAAATATAATAAAGACATAGTCAATAGCATTTAATTTTCATTCATTCATTTTTAATGCCAATTCAATTAAAACAAGCTCAAATGATGCACTTATAAAGGCATGGGAGAAAACATTCATCATATCAACGCCACATTTCCCCGCAGTGACATCGGTGGCCACTAAAAACACCAACGGTGGGCATATGCCTAAATGAACAACGCAGTTTTACAACATTAAAAACTTGCAATTAAAATGTGAACAAACGTCTTAAGAAATCAGCTGAATTTACCTCAGTTCACCTGCTGCGGCCTGCAGCAGCCTCATTCACACCTTCCTCCTGCTGCGCATGGAGTGAGGTTGCTGCAGAGGTGATTGCCATAAAATCCTGTACCTTTGCCTCGGACGGACGGCTTCTCGTGGGTGTTTTGATATTGTTCCGAAGTAATTGCAACCCGTCAAAATGACAGATTGTTTTCAGATTTGTCCGTCAAATCTTAAAAAAAATAAAAATAAAAAATCTGTCGGTTAACGCAACCCCTTGGGGAGGGCAGCCGTCTGCCTCGACCGGTTGGGTTGAGAGGGGGAGAGATGGGGGGGCAGAGGGAGAAGCAGAGTACTCAGATTGGTCTAGGTCTAAATATCACAGCCAGCCCTCCCCCTCGACCTTTGGTACGAGGAATAGGAGTGGGAGGTGTAGATTCATTTATACCAACATACTCATTCTGCTGAAGCCAGGTTTCAGCGATACAGAATAAACCCATCATATGATCAGTGATCAGATCATTAACTAATAAGGCATTCGATGATTCTGATCTAATATTCAGTACTCCACATTTAATTTTTATAATTAGTTGTGAATAGAAGGTAGTTTTAATCACAATTAAGCTCCCGTGTTTAGCGCCTCTTCTGTTTCCTTTTGGTTAATTGAGCCACTAAATTTAGGCAGTGGGGGGGACAGACAGTTTTCTAGCAACATTGGTTCCATTCTGTGTTGGGCAGGCATTCACTCCGACTGCAGCTCTGCCTCCTGATCTGAACTCAGGAATGTTGTGCTTTTGACTCTCTGGTTAATTCAGTCAGACTCTTAGATATGAGAGCGAGGTTGGGCAGGCATTAGTTTTTTCAAAATTACACACCGACTCCACAGTAATCCGAACTGGTGTAGTTGGGTGCCGTTACTGCCAGCGTGAATTACCACTTTACCTCATTTACGCCCATCCTTAGCCAGCAGTTTCAGATAAGACCGGATGTCACCCGCTCTGGCCCCCAGGGATGATGCACTTAACTGCAGCCGCTGGTGTCGCTAACTTCGCGTTCCTCAGAATAGAATCACCGATCACTAGAGTCGGCTTTTCAGAGGGTGTGACGCTGAGTGGGGAGAACCTGTTGGAAACGTGAACTGGTTGGTGGCGAGCTGGGGGCCTACGACTATGCCTCTTGTCTCCGCCCTTACTAGATCCCGGCTGTTCGGGAGCTGCTGGGGAGAGGGGGAATAACTCTCCTATCATCTTTAGGATCTGGTCTAGGTCAGTCTGCACCCACTACAGGAGACCAGCTACACACACTAACATAAGACACGTAACGGGATAAGCAACAGTTACCTAATAAGCTCACCATTTGTTACAATATTCTTACATTTCCGCCTCTGACTGGCAGACACGATTTGTGTTCTCTGTGCTGCCTGTGGGCCTCCTCCACTGTTGTCCCACCTGCAAGGTGAAAGCAGCAGCAGCAGCAGCAGCCCTCGTTCCATCCTGAACGGGGACAGTTTTATCATTAACTGCAGAGCTGCTCAAAGTTAAGCAGCACATCATGGCTCCATGTGCTGACTAAGACAGCCCCACAAATGAAACTTCTTGCCTTGCAGTGCTGTTTCATCATGCTACCAGCACCCAATCCCAATGACACCTTTGGCTTAATATGTAAGGCATACAATATATATCTCTGATGCTATGGTGGTATAACGAGATTTATGACACACAACAAGCTATTAGGGAGCTGTATGCGGTGGGGTAATCAGAGGGGGAAATGGGGTGGAAATTCTCTTCTTCATGCCACGTTGATTCATCCTTCAATGAGAGAAACCTCCCCATTATGCACACCTCATCTAAAAGGGCCCTAGGATGATCATTGCAGGCCCACAGTAAACTGATCCCAGGTCTGATGTGAGGTCAACAGAGGTCTTCCCTCCAGCATCTCGACTCTCTAGGGCCTGCCTCATCTGTTTGATCCATGGAGTGTTGATAATATCACAGCATGAGCAAAGAGGGGGAGGTGCACCATCATGCACTGAGGGTAGAGGGAGGGAATCCTTTTGCACAACAAGAGGTTTCCACATTGTTTTGCATTTCTAACACGCACAATTGCTGTTTTTCTAACTGTCTAGTTTTTAGTTTCTTGATTGCACAACATGACAACCACCGAAAAGCAAATATAATCAAGATAACTCAATTCATTCAATTAATTACTAGCAGCAAATGTCATTCATAATTGCAAGTCCAGCAGGCCTGAACAATGCCAAAGCATGAGCTGAATCAATGTCATCTGTTTGTTTTAGTGACATATTCAATTATATTTTCCATTCATTTATTCATTTTTTACCGCTTATCCGTTTCCGAGTCACGGGGGTGCTGGAGCCAAAGTGAGGGCGGGGTCACCCTGGACAGGTCACCAGTCCATCACAGGGCCAACACACAGAGACAGACAGAGACCAACAACCACTCACACTCAGACCTACAGACAATTTAGGGTCACCAGTTAACCCAAACATCTTGTTGTTGTGGGGCAACATTGGCAACCATTATGCTGCCGTCCTATCTGACTCATAATTTAGCTAGCCCTCAGTAGCTGTAGACTGGAAGACTGAAACAAAATGTTCTGGAGGATTTTGGAGGATTTTGCTTTGCATTGTCAGCTGTGCAGCTACTGTCATTTATTTATTTATTTTTTTTCACAATTACTACTGAACAACTTGCTGCCAAATTATAAAAGTTGCAGTGTGTACATGAAGGGAAAACGGTGTCATGACTCTTTGTAGTGAAGTGTTCCTCCAAGGAACCAAACTTGGCACAGAGATATTCTTACTTTACTTCATTTCCATGGAAATCAAATCATGTCACTTTTAGAATAAAAAATGTGTTACCCCCAAATATTTTCTTCACAGTGTGGCTTTAAAGGAGTGATATGTTAATTTTACTATTGCTGCAGGACAAGCCAGCATGAATAGCTACTTAAGAAGAAATATTGCAAATTCAGCATCATATTTGATAAAAATCCACTTTTTTGCTTCTCTGACAACTTATTACGACTTAAATTGGCATGCTGACCAGCTAGCCTCGTCACGTTCCGATATCGAGTCACTTTTTAGCTATGACATAACTAAGATGCAGGCTCTAATGTTGCTATTATTTATATTGTCCCTCTTTTTATGCAGTTACAATGTTAATTTTTTTTTTTTATCCCGGACCATTGTCTTATGCACCAGGTGAGTGTGAATGTAGCTCATTTCATATTTCATTGACTCAGTTTTCAGCATATCCGCCGAGAAAGTAGCAGCAGTAAATCCACTTTTCCATTTCACTCAAAAACCTAAGCCCTGTGGTAAAAACCATTCTCCGTCCTCTCTGTTTGATTTGACATTTCATTTTATTATTTTTTGCCACTGGGCTCTTTGCACTGTGATGGCAGGCAACATAGAGGGGTAATGCTGGCACAAAGTGGCCCTCGAGTGCATCAGCGGCGGAAGCTCAAAACAGAGCAGTCGCTGCGGTCAAGGTTATGATGCAATGAAAGCCATTTGCCTCATATTCCTGTGCTTTAGGCCACTGTGGAACAATTCCAGGGAGGTGCTACTTTTTCACAGACCTCTAACATGTCATTTAAATTCTTACTGCAAAGCCAGATTGGTCAAAAGAACTGAAATCCATTCATCATCACAGGGTTTATCTTTTAGATATCAGTCGGATGACATCAGTTGCTACTGATGTTTTTAGTACAAAATGTCTCACTAATAATATTATTAAGATCCCTCGGCTTAATGTGATCTATTGTTGTTTCAATCACCCAGTTTGGAGCAGCTCAAATGTTTCTAAATGAACCTGATTTAAAGAGAAAAATCCTCAGAGTATCTGTAATTAATAGTTTAATTAATGTGAGAGGCAGCTTGAACATTTCCTGTTGTGTTTTAGTTGTTGTTGTGTTTTGTTTTGTTTTTTTTTGTTATTTTCAGTGCTTTTGATTTTTTTTTTTTTTTTTTTTTTTTATTGTAGTGGGTGAGATGACGCCTGGGTGTGGACTAAACTGCTACATGTAAAAACAACTCAAGTAGTTATTAAACTTCTGAAAGAGAGACTTTTGGCATCACAAAAATGACTTCAATGTTTAATGAGACTTGATTTAAAGTGAAATCCTGCAAAGCCTTTACTGCCAGTTTTAATCATGCAAGGACTCCAGATGCCGGCCTGTAAGAACTCTAATATCATCCCTTCAATTCCAACAAAGGGAAAAAAGATAAAATAATCTGTACATGATGCTTTTAACATTTTGAATAAGTGACTTTTACGTGCAAGCGTGTATTTTTACATTGTGACATTACAGCTTTTATTGCATTAATGTATTTAAAAGAAAATGCAAAGCATATTTTTCAAGAAAATTAAATCAATCAATTAAATCAATGTAATATCCTATTACATTTGAGCAATTAGGCTAATGAGGCCATAATTAAGCGATAAAAATAATTTGCATTTGTCGTGAACCATTTTCTACTCAGGTGTTTAATTTGTATGTAGGTGAGGAGGATAAGGTGCTCACACAACTGAAATCAAATTTCAGAGGTTGGAAACACTCTATACAAATTGCCCTACACACAATGTACACATCCATCAGATACAAACTAACTAACATCAGTCATTCATTCCCTGTCACCCAGAAGTCCATCATTCACTCATAGTCTGATACTCATCCAACATTCACTTTTCTTTTGTCTCCGTGTTGGTCCTAATCTGCCTATTTTAACAGCAAAAATAGATGGCAAAAGCCCAGTCTGTACTACAACAGCCATGCAATAAATTCTGCTTTCAAGAAGGTTATATTGCTCAGTTTTTTCAGAAGAGTAATTGAAGGTCCTTTTGGAGACTGCAGCTTGTAGTGCTGTTGAACTTTACTATGTTAAAGTGACATTTTTATTATGCCCACCCCATTTATATCAATGATGGCAGGCGAACAGAAACACCTCTGTGTATAATGTAATTCAGTACCACTTTGAGTTCACTTCGAGATGGACCTTTGTGCAGAGATCAGACAAACAATAATCAACTGTGATTTTAATGTAAGACATTAAATCAAGGTTTAGCAAAGAGAAAGGGAGGCTTTATTGCAAGAGGTCAATCATTAAATGAATATTTACACGGTCAGCAATATCGGTGATTAGTGCAAGCCTGGGAAGAAAGCAGTGGGATGATATACAAGAAAACTTCGATTTCAATCTCATAAAGAAAAAGACCTGTGAGCTGACAAGCGGCCAAAGGCTCTAAAAAAGGACAAGGCCCTCCATAAAAGAAATCTGTGACCCAGGGAAACGGCTCAGGGGGAACCAATCAAGTGTATAGTTTTCTTTGCCCCTAAACATGAATCCTTGTTATGGGAGAACAAGGCTTGATTGCAGAAAAAACTATTTACAGTACAGTACAGTACAAAGAGGGGGAAAAAAAAGCAAAAACAAAACCTGAGCCTCAAAGACAAGGCCGAGTGTTCAAATGTATTGCATTTATTGGGAGAATCTGCACAAGAGGAAAATGTACTGAGGGGAAGCCAAAGATCTCTTTCATCAGAAGCATTCATGAAAGGAAGTTTCAAACTAAGGTTTTATATACGTCGGATGCTTTGGAAATACACTTCAATACCTAAGGCTAGAACAGCGACTTAAATAATCTAAAAAAAAAGAGCTTTGAGTGGATAGTTTAAAAATACGGGGCAGAGAAGGCAGAAAAGAAGGTCCATCAAAAATTTTATGGAGGAGCTAAAGACTGGAGCTGACTGACACAAAGAGGGAGCAGCTCATTGTCTCAGAAATGGCCTAGGAGAAGGAAAAGAACCTTGAGCAGTTGATCAGGCTGTATTTGATCTGTGAGGGGAAAAAAAAAAAATAGGAAATCTGTTTTGAGAAGATAAAGGAAGAAAAAGTAGACCATAAATGAAGATGGATTCCGGTCTCCAACAAGGAAGCAAGCCTGAATCTTGACCTCTAGTGAAGTAGTCATAAGTTAGAATGTAGCAGAGCCTTGTATTGTGACAATGGCTGTGAAGATTCTCAGTCATCTGGGTCATGGCATATCTACGCGGTGCTTGAACGCACCTTAACTTTGAGGCTTTGGCAGATATTCCACTTCTTGGATCACCTGGCAGTGTTTGTATTGTGTCTCCGTTATGAACCTACATCTACAACAGCAGCTGCCCTTGATCCGGCCCTTTCGAGACAAGGCCAGCCTGACTGAGAATCTTCAGACTTACAGGATATGGCATGTTGGGTTGCACTCAACTTCACCAATAGTATCAATACATTCAGGCATCAAGATCACTTACTGAACTCATCCACACACTTAACTGTACCATAAGTAAAAAAAAAACATTGATAAAAGGGCTTTCTTTCTTATGTTTAGCAAATTCAATTTTGGATTTTTAAAGTCCTATTCAGTGCCTCAGAGAAAGTACTGGATAGCCAACACAGAACTTCACCGGTGAGAGAGGGATAACCAGAGGAGGCAATAAGCCCAATAACTACTAATGAAATGTAAAAATTTATTGATGGGCGAGCAATTTTTGTGAAGTTTTATTGAAGCCCAATATTTATTAAGTGCATCAATTAAAGTTGTACACAAAAAGGTATGTGAACTGGAATGGACGTGGAAGGCACAGTGAATCACTTCACTGCCAGAAATCACAACTTCAGACATCTTTTATATTATATTATGGGAAGTGTGAATAATTTTTCACTTAACTGTGGAACAAATGTAAATAATTAGTGTGAAACTGTGAGGTGACTATATAGACAACGAGAAAGGAGATTCTGTTTTAATCTAACATTGCGCAAATTGTAACAGCTGTATCTGAAATCAGGGGCTGCGGTCTACGAAGTTTGGTCCACGAGGGTTTTAGCTTATTGCCACCAGATGTACCAGCCCTATGATTAAGGGATCATGGGTTTAGAAAATGTGCTGAAGCACAATACTAACATTTCAAACGTGTAATCTTCTGGCTCCCTGGTAAATTATTTTCATCACTGTCCTGAGGTGCGACCGTGAGGAATCCATCATTTGGAAGGACAGATTTGATGGCCACAGGAGGGGAGGCTTTCAGAACGGTGCAGTCCAGTCGTACCAACCGTGACGCAACTATCTTCAAATGCAGCCTCCAAAGGATGGAACCTTAAATTGAGACGCATAAAGAATTTGCTGGCCTTCTGGAGCCTTCTCCTAATGTGCCACTGAAGTTGTTTCTACGCCTGAGGTGCTTTGTGAACTCTTGATGGAGGGCTTGTTGTGTCCCCGCCTATGGGAGACAGAGTCCTGCATCCTCGATGCAGATGATGCACTCTACAAAATGTGAATGTTTTCTGCTCACCTTTGACTGCAGGTATTAAGCTTCGATATATGCTGCCATATGCTGTGCCACCCTCAGGGAGGTGTGCCTCACACTCTAAAGACTGCTGGTTTTTGACCCCTTTCATTGGATTTATTGATGATAAATAAAGTGACTGACGTACTGAAGTATTAATAGTACTTCTTCCATACAATTTAAATGTCAGACTAAATTGCCATGAGGTGATAGGTCTTGTTCTAAAAGCAGGATTAAAGCGAGGCAAGTGGTTTGAAGCTGCTAAATTTGAGATTGAATTTGCATTTGTGGTCATACTCATCATGTGTCTCCTGCTGTGAGTGCCCTCTGTTTTGGAGCTGGCCTGCAGAGATTTATTTTTTAAACCAGGACCATAACTACAGCAGGAGTCTGTGAGGGGTTCCTGCCAAGCTGGAGAAGAACTATACCCGAGCTGTGCATGTTCACTGAGTTTTGTATCATTTTCAGGAGTAAACTCTAATTTCTAGGATCAGTCTGTGAATGGCAAGCAGGCATTTTTATTCTAACAAAAAGACAAAAATTCAGAGGTGTCATCTTAAAATTTTTTTGAGGAAAAATTCAATACTCAAATAACCTAGATCAAAGGTACGCGATGAAGTGAAGACACGTGTCTTACAGTTGCAGCAATGTGCTTTACACCTCTAACAATAAGTGTTAGAGAGAACGGAAATGTTTTTATAATCCTCAGAGCATGATTGAGCTAATTGGTGCATTCTATCTCGAGGAGGGAGCTTCAGGAAACACTGACGGTCATAAAATTCAAATGCGTTTCTCCCCCTTGAGAACACGAAAATTAAATGATAATTGCTTTCCTTGGTTATCAGTGTCTTGCGCACACGCAGACATTAAGGTCTGACCTGAAGTATTGAGGGAAAAATCAGGGAGAGTCCAAAACAAAGGGTCTTGTTGAGGCTCTAACCACATGAGATCTGGAAAGATGTGAGCAAATGCATATCTGTCCAAGACATTTGGATGTTTCTCGTGTAAAAGCAGAAGTTGTGATGTGTTGGTGGTGCAAGATGAAAGGTCAGGAATGAAAAAAGAGAAAAGATCGTGATCTGGGGAAACATGAGAGACTTCAAGTCCTTTGTGCGTTAGTGGAGTTCATCTTTCTCAGGTTTTCAGTGGGAAGGTCAGGGCTCAGTGGTGGACAGTTTAATTGAGGAGTTTTCCTCCCGAGCCATTCTTTTGTGTAACCGGATGAGAGCTTTGGGTTGTTTCTCTGCTGAACGATCCTAGACCTTTGCCTGAAACCTAGTTTTCTGGGCAAACCATTGCCCTCAAATGCCTTGGTAATCTCCTGATTTCATCTTTCCTTTGATAGATTCAATGTGTACGGTACCCGAGGCTGCAAAATAAAAATAGCCCTACAGAATGATTAAACCTCCACCACGTTTAACTGTTATTGGTGTTCTTTTCCTTGAGGACTTCGTTCCATCACCTCTCACCACAGCGATGCACTCTATTCCCAAAGAGCTTTACTTTGGTTTCATCTTTCCATAGAACATCATTTCTAAAAAGACTTTGGTGTAGTAGCAGTATAAACAAACACAAGTCTTGCCTTTTTTTTTTTACCTTTCTTTTAACAGTGATGTGTTCTTTGGCCTTTAACCTACTTGGTAGGCTGTACTTGGTTGCCCAATGTTGTCCTGAAGTTCTTTGGATTTTTTGTGAACTGTTTTTCCACAACCTTCAAGACTCCTGACACTCTTCATGTCTTTAGCGTCAAATCCTGGAAGCGTTCCAAAACATTTTTAAAACCGTGAAATATCTTTATAACATGAAAAACTATGGGATGTTCTTGCTGCCTTTGTTATTGTTGTGTTTTCTGAAAGCAATTTCTGATGCGCTCTTGTTTTGTTTTTGTTTTTTTTGCCAATGTTTAATATTCAACACTGACATTACAGTGTTGAATATTTCACAGACAGCAGAGATCTGCTAGGTATTTCGGTATGGTCGTACATGAATAAACAATAAACTTTTCAACCTGTTTCCTTTAGGAGGTGCCATCCTGAAAATTCAATCATGAATATGAGAAGATCTAGACTGTTGTATATGCTTTGGCAATGAAAAAAACATTATGTCAAATGTAAACACTCCCAATGTCACTCAGAGGTCCAGGCAAGTTTTAACTGGCTTTCGAATGAAGAGATTCCTTCCCGAGCTGAAGGAAAATGGCCACACATAAATAGACATTCTCTTCAATGAATAGACATGCGTGCTCTAATTTACAGGCCAATGACACATTGAATTAGGAAGCCCCAGCTTGATTTGGTTTAGTTTTGTTTGGTGTAGATTCGTTTAGTTTTGGTTTAGTTTTTTTTTTGGACTGGTTTATAAGTTGTTTTTAGGTCAAATCAAATCAAATCTAATTATACAGCAGCAAATCATAACACAGTTGCATCAAAGCACTTGTACATATAGAGCAGGTCGAGCCCAAACACTCGTTAAGAAATTAAATAAACCATGACAAATGTTTATTTCTAGCTCATTCTGCACCTCGCATTTTATTCGCACAGCACCAGTAGTATCAGGTTCAGTGCAAATGTATGCATGTAATTGTAAATGTGTTTTGGGACCTTCCTTAACATATGATTTATTTTGGTAAACCTGACCATACTGATTGATAGCTGTGTTTATTTATAAGCAAAACCATATGTTGTACCATCCCGGTAGCCACATACCCTATAATTGGTATTTTTTTTTTTTTTTTAACCTCCAATTATGTGAGAAAGAAATCTGCACCATTAAAAAGGGAAAGAGTTTCAGTAATGCACTTTGGTGATGCCTGAAATGTAGAATCATATTTATTATCATTCAGCATTGAAAATTGCCTTACGAACACTTTTGCTTCTGTCGACTTCTTAAAATTTTCATTCGGATGAGACGACGAGCTGTGTGATGCGAAATGCTTTTATGACATGCAGGGATACGTGAGAATGCATTTTCTAGAAAGCACCAAGCTTTGTCTCACATGTGGCTATCATTAGTACTCTTGCACAATGGGTTGCGTCTGATCTTCACACTTTCTACCAACAAAACCACATGGTGAGCTACAAGCATCACAGCATAGAGCTGTGCGTCACAAATTCCAGCTTTGTATTTATTTTTAAATGTGTGAAGGCTTTCAACCACCCTGCTTCAACAGTAGGAAGCCCACTGAGATCAGATCATATTCCTCATTTGACTTTTCATTGGTAAATGTTAGATCTTTTAACTGACTGGATGATTGGCTGTAGAATTAGGTGCACTGTAATTTATTGGGGGGGCATTTTGTTAATCATGCCCAAATGCAACATCCATCATCAGAAACATCCACATTCAGGCTTTGAAACTGCATTGCTAATCTATCATAAACATGCAGGAATTAAGAGGGAGCCATGTGCTCCTGGGGGTTCTACCAAGACAAAGTGGTCTCAGCCGAGGGGCCAGACAAAGAATGGTTCAACAGAGCTCATGAAAGATAGAGGAGGGAGGAAGGTTACCCTGCCCGGAGAAAGCCCGGACGCACATCTGGAGCCAGGCTTGGACGGAGGGCCCGTTAGCGAGCGCCTAGTCAGATATAGCCACAGTGGCCGGCTCTGGGGACGTGGACGCTGCCTCTCTGGTGGGGAAGGAGCCAGAGCTTGTGTGCACGGTGGCGCTCTGCATAAAAATTCCTGGATAGGGGGCAGGACGTTATTCTTCTCCAGAGTGGCCAAGGGTGCCAAGTGGGTGTGGGGAGACTCATAAGTCTCCAGCTGAGTGCCACCCGGTTGGAGTTCACTCCAGCAGACCAGAGGGTCACATCACCATGCTTTGAAGGCAGGTGGGAAAACTGTGCATATGCACCAAACAGATTGGTCAGTTTGAAAGATGTATTATGTCGTTTGAAGAAATAAGACATGATGTGAACTTGCTGTGCCGAGTTACCTGTTTGTTTTTGCTAATGGTATATAGCCAATGTTTGCATCAACAACTGTTTACTCACCAGCAGAGAGGAAACTAATTTAATTCTTTCACTCAGTAGGAACAGTCTCCAGTTGTGGAGAGCAACGACAATGCTAACTGTTTTGCTTTGCTTCTATTCTTCTAACACATCTTTTCTATTTCTGATACTGAGCCACTGTACTATCCTCTTTGCCTTCTTAAAAGGCAAAGCCTCTCATGTCAGTGTTAGCTATGCCGCAGTCGGATTTTTATTTTTATTTCATCATCATCAGCTTCATAAACTTATCCGGGGCCGGGTCGCGGGGCCAATAGGACCACATCATCTGCAAAAAGCAGGGAAGTAACCCTCAGCTCCCCGAACTGCAGCCCTCCTCCCCCATGAGTACGCCTCGATATCATGTCAATGAAAATCACAAACAGGAATGGTGACAAAGTGCAGCCCTGGTGGAGGCCAACCCCCACCTGAAACAAGTCCGATTTATTGCAGAGAACTCAGACACAGCTCTTGCTTTGGGAATACCCCCTCACCCCATACTCCCGCAGCACCTCCCACAACATATGCCGGGGAACCCAGATGTATGCCCTCGCCAAGTCCATAAAACACATGTAGACTGGACAGGCACACTCCCAGGCCCCCTCCAGGATACGTGCTAGAGTCAAGATCTGGTCCATTGTTCCACGACCAGGACGGAATTCGCAATGCTCCTCTTCAATCTGAGGTTCGACAATCGGTAGGACCCTCCTTTCCAGCAAATTGGATTCAGGAGTTCCTCAAAGCGCTCTTTCCACCTTCTGACTACCTCCTCATTCGAGGTCAACAGTGAACCGTCCTTGCCATAGATGACTTGGATGTTCGCCCGCTTTCCCCTCCTGAGATGCCGAACACTTTTCCAGAAACACCTTGGTGCCTCCCAAAAGTCCTTCTCCATGCGTTCTCCAAAATCCTCCCACACCTGCTGCTTTGCCTCCCTCACTGCAGCCCTTCGAGCCTGTCGGTACCATGCAACTGCCTCAGGAGTCCCCCTGGCTAACATGTCCTGGTAGGCCTCCTTTTTCAGTCGGACGGCTTCCCTGACCACCGGTGTCCACCACGGTGTCCAAGGGCTACCGCCCCTTAAGGCGCCCAGAACCTCGAGGCCACAGCTCCCCACGGTAACTTCGGCAATAGAAGTTTTAAACATCAACCTAACCTCCACAGGGATGCTAGAAAAGCTCTTCCGGAGGTGGGAGTTGAAGGTCTATTGGACAGGCCTCCTCGAGACGTTCCCAATTCACCCACACTACACGTTTGAGCTTGCCAGTTCTGTCCTGAGTCTTCCCCCGCCACCTAACCAAACTCACCACCAGGTGGCGATCAGTTGACAGTTGACTACGATGCTCTGGTACCAAGTGCACTTATGAGCATCCTTATGCTTGAACATGGTGTTCGTTATGGACAATCCATGGCTAGCACAGAAGTTCAACTACAAACCACCACTTGGGTTCAGATCAGCCAGGCCGTTCCTCCCAATCATGCCCCTCCAGATATCTCCATCATTGCCCGCATGCATGTTGAAGTCCCCCAATAGGACTATGGAGTCCACTACTGCAGCCCCATACAGGACCCGATTCAGGGTCTCCAAGAAGGCCAAATACTCCGAACTGCTGTTTGGTGCATACACAAAAACAACAGTCAGAGTTTTCCCTCCCACAACCCTGTGGCGTAGGGAGGCGACCCTCTCATCCACCGGGGAAAACTCCAAATAGTGGCGCACAGCTGTTAGGCTTGCGAGTACACAGCCCCCAGGTTCACGGGGGCACACAAACCTCCCCACCACGATAAGGTGATGGTTCTCCCGGGAGGCTATTTCCTCCCTGGAAGAACCTTATTTTATTTTATTTTATTTTTTTTTAACATAATCAAACCACTACTAGCCATAACAAAGGCTTGAAATGAGTTAATCGTCTCAAGTACACCTATGAAAGTATGCTGGTTCCACTGATGCGTGGAAAAAAAAAAATGTTTGTGCTGACTCTTGCCAGAGTGTCTGAGTTTGAGTATTACCCTGTCGTCTCTTAGAGATGCTCGGCACACTGAGGAGTCCTCCATTATACACGTTGAGGTAGAGTATATGATAAGCTCCCCATATTTAGCCAGGCCCTCTCTGCTCCCAAGATTGGTTATTGATCCTGCTTTCTTTACACATATTGCTATAGGCTCCTTTTCTCCTCTCTGCCCGGTGTTTTATGCTGGGACAGTGTTGCCATTGTGTACAGTCGTATCTTGTTGCATGAAAAACGCTGAATAGGATGAACTGTGTCATCTTCTCCACCCCCTGCCCCACCACCTTAAATAATGATATTTTCAGAGGCCCATCAATTTAGCTTTGTAGGGCAATATTTTCAAAAGCATTTATTTTTCCAATTCAATAGATCCTCATATTTCATTACCTGGAGCTGATTTTTTTTTTTTTTTTCTTCTTCTTGTCTGAAAAAGTGAAGGCATGGACATGTGGCCATATTCCCCAGCACGACAAAACACAATCAATAAGCATGATAAAGGATACTTCAATCAATCACTTCCAGTTTTTCCTGGCATCTATCGCATTATAAGAGCACTATCTGGTTAATCTAAGATGACTTCTTGCAAATGGTCACATTATTAAGCATTTCGTACAGAGAATGAACCTTATGCATTCCAGCACAATACCACCTTTGAATTTATTTATTTATTTATTTTTGTTTGTTTCCGTATCACAGTCTGCTGGGAATAATTTTTTTTGAGTTTCAAACTTTAATTATAACACAATATCTTTTATCATCATCTAGCAAGAACTATTTACAGCAGTAAGCTTAAATGGAGTGTAACTGTATTGTTTTTTATCCCTCTAATGATCATCTGTACTTAAAATGAGCTATGAAGTTGTGTGCGGGGGAATGCTGTAGCATTCTGATATTACTCTGCTTCACTGTACTTCAAGCATTAACTGAAATAAAGACAGTGATTTGATGCTAGTGATTCAAGAGCTCCACTGCATTGCAAGTAGCTTGACTTGATGGACATGAAATAATTAATAAATTGGAGTTGTTGAATAGCTGAGGCCAGTGTTTTATCTCACTACCGTGGGATTATTTTTTTTTCTCTCAGCAAACAAAAAGGATAAAGAAAAATGTCTGAATGTCGGCTCCACATTTGTCGTGAGGCAAAACGGTCTTTGCTGGAAAATGAGTGAAGAGGGATTTTAGTGAGTGCTACAGTTTCACCTTGCAAATGTGGGCGGATTTTTCTTTGTTTTAAGCACAGGCACTCATATATCATTCATCCATCCCCTCTGACAGGCAGCCAGCTGTGTCCATGTCAGTATTCTGTCAGAACAGCTGTTTTCTTCAATCAATCATCTGATTACTCATTCCAGTGTTTCCAAGACGAAAATGATGTGGTGAACTAGATCGGTATCAGCATCTCTGGTAGAATTAGCGAGTGCTTGAAGGCACCAACCCCACGCCACCCTCAAAACATGGGGGGGTGGGGGGGGTGGGCTGCAACTGGCCTGGCAACGCTGGCTTATTATAAAAACATAATTAGGCGGCTGTGACACTTCACAGCGGCCCCACTCTGTTTGTGGAGGACTCGTGAGGAATGTCGGTGATGAGGCAAAGCCCTGCCTTGTGTCTTTCGCTGTTGTACAACAAAATCAATGGTTCGTAAACAGCGCTCGGTGACCCGCAGCACAGCACTCAGTTGCTGGGTGTCAGTTAGGCACCCCTGCTGCAGCATTCAATACAGTTATTCATGGCCAAATGAACACTCATTCACCTCGATAAAAATGTGCAACATGAAACACACTCAGGAGCCGCGGCACCGGTCAGTAATTACTTGATCATACCGTTCACAGACTTTGGTAGCACACAGGCAGTGAGCCACCCACACGCCCATAGGGTGAATGATAGCTCTAATGCACAGTGTGGAGTTCCATACTGAGCAGCCGCTGTGCTTCATCTCTCCTCCTAGTGACTCTCAAAAGTCCTTTGCGCATCCTAAGTTACCCTAGCTGACAGACCTATTCACACACAGTAACACAGATACTCCCCCTTTTTTCTCTCTAAGACCCCGGAGGAGCAGAGGTCTGGCAAATGCTGCTCTATGTTGAAAGGGATTAAAAAGATTTGCAAGCGCTCAAGCCGACTCCTTCATGTCAGGATTGCAGCGGTAGCTGGAGGGCTGCGGTCTGACTCCTTTTTTAAATACAGCATGAGTGAGATTTTTTTTTGGCTTGCTTTTCTTGGCCATCCTGCTGGGGCTAATGTGAGACAGAGAAGCAGCCATTCAGAGCCCCGAATACCTCCTAGCCCTGGCCCTTTACAGCTGTGTCCACTGTCATTGGTGGATCTCTTTTTTTTCTGTGGGCTTATGAAACTATTAAGACATTTTTCCTGCCGTAAAGTGGCCATGCACAGTCTAAATAGTCTTTTCAGCTCTAACTGTATTATTCCTCCCTGTGGAACTGTGATCAGTTACAAGTATTGTAGAAAATTTTCAATTTTACAAATCCTAAAATAGTTCATGTACCCCGAAAAAAAAAAAAGTAGGATGTTATGAATGGCAGGAAAATATCAAATCTATCTTACAGTCGCAGAAAGCTAGATTTATTCCGACAGAAGCACTCTTGTCCGCATCTCGCCGAAATCAAACGATTATATGTGCACCAAGAAAACCCATTTGTTTCCCCTCACGCTAATGGTCCTACCCATAGCTCTTTCCGGCCCTGTGATCACAACCTTCAATTTCATACATGGCTTTCTGCAACAGCAAAGGTTGTATGAATAGCACGGGTCAGGTACATCCCATCCAGCGTTTCATTATTCATTGTTCTCATTTTCCATGAGAGATTCATTTCTTTCAGGAAGTCATCTAGAAAGCCGTGAATGCCTATTTCCTGCTGGCCAATGTGTGGGGGAGGCGGGGGGAGGGGGCGGGTATGGAAATCTAGCAAATAGAGCTGACACAAAAAGGCTGCCTCTACACAAATTGCCTGCATTTTGCGTTGATAGGAATCGCGGCATGTTTTTGTTGACCATGGTTGTTTATTTATACGAGGCGAGATATCCATGCACCCTAATACCTGAGTTACTTCATCTCCCCCCCCATCCCCTCCCCTTTACATTCTCCGCCAGAGACTGTATTTTTTATATTTATGAAAAGAACCCAAACAGGGTTGGCAATAATATATTGGCTTGGTCAGCAGGATCATTTTGAGATTGCCTCCAGGGAGCTGAACAGTATTAGGCTGATTTGCCACTTTTGCGCACTTATTGACAGTGAGACAGTGGCACACGTGTGTCAGGGATATATGTGTAGTCAGTGGCATGTCAGAGATATACAGCTTAACCTAACTTCAGCGCAGACACACACGGCATGCACCTCACAAGTATTTCATAAGCAGCAGTTGTATTTCACCGGGTGCCTAATTTAGTTAAAGAAGGTTGTAGTTAGAAGCAGCTGGGTTGTTAATCTATGAGGCCATATGTAGGCATATAATAAACACATCACTGCTCTATTGCTCAGTGTATTAACTCCTGATACATTCCTGCTTTGCAGACTTCTTCAGCTTCTATCTGAAGTGTCTGAAGTGTCATCGTCGTGTCAAGATTTTATCATATCAAGCCCAAAAAAGCAAAACAGAACAAAACAAAAGAAATCAGATGATTGTGGTGAATTTTTGTTATTTTCACTGGTGAATGGAAAAATTCTCATGAATGGCAAACAAAATGTTGCTAACCAAGGTCCAAAGTTTAGCAGCTCTCGCCCTCTCTACTATTTATAATAAGTAATGTGGAATTATCTTGGACAGGGTAACCATGGCCTGAAATTCATTTGTCTGCTCTCTAATGTTTTACCTTTTGCAAACTGTAAAACTGCAATTGCAATATTAAAAATTTGACGTTGACATTACTGATCTCATTATTTTGCTGGCTCACTGCCCTTCAGGTAAAAGTAAAAGTTGGTAAAAGTTTGGTCTCCCTGCATCTTCTTGTGACAATAAGAAAGATTCCTGTGGTTGTTAATGTGACAAAAAGAACATATTCATCTATGTCATTGTTGGTTTGGTTTCCAGGCACATGAAAAATGGAAAATGTACAATGAAAAGGTTCCTTATTGTAATTAGAACTTGCTTTAACCCTGCCCAAGAGGAGGTCCAGTGGTACTGCACTGCACTGGTCAGGTACTGACTCAAGAGGGAAAGCAGGTCCCCTGTTGATCGCAGGACACTCACCTGGCGTGTTGATGTGTCCAACAGAGGGAATGGATGAATTAGAGGAGCTGCCCACCTGTTGCCAACTGTTAAAAACAGCCACTATTACACACAACGGTCATAGGCCTCGTCCAGGTGATGGGTTTGCCTACAGGTGGACTCACTGGTCCCCTGGTTTGGTCACCTGGAGCTAAATCCGTTCAAGACTGTGGAGCTGACAGTGGATTTCAGGAGGAACCCGCCCACAGTCCTCCACAGAACAGTGTATATTGTGGACTCATTCAAGTTCCTGGGAACCACAGTCTCCCGGGACCTGAAGTGGACCTCCCACATAGACTGTCAGGAAGAAGGCCCAGCAGAGGTTGTACTTTCTGCGTCAGCTGAGAAAAGTTCAACCTGCCTCAGGAGCTGCTGGTCATCTTCGACTGTACACCGCCATCATCCAGTCCGTTCTCTGCACTTCCATCACTGTCTGCTTTGGATCGGCCACCAAGCAGGACAGGAACAGACTGCAACGGACTATAAGGTCTGCAGATAAGATCACTGGGGCTGACCTGCCACCCATCCTGGACCAGATTCAGGAACCAGGCAGGTACCATCGCTGCAGACCCCTCACATCCCAGCCACAAACTGTTCAGACTGCTTCCCTCTGCTCGCCAAAACTAGCAGACTTGAAAACAGTGTCTTCCCCCAGGCGGTCTCCCAGATCTCCCATAAGGCCAACGGACAACCTTGTGAACATTGCCCCGTTACTTCACTGTTGCACTATTTGCACATTATTCCACTGCAATTTCTATGTATATATATTTATATATAAATTGCCTTTTTTATTTTTTATTTTTTATTTCTGACTTTCCCTTGTCCAAGTTTGAAAGTCAAAATCCTAGTCTGTCTGCACATACCTGGCAATAAAACTGTTTCTGCTTCTGATTCTGATTCTGCTGCTACTACAGGACATCGTTCAAATAGAGGCCAGCTTTTGGAGGGCTACATGAAATTCAAAAACTGTAGAAGTGTGGAAATATGGAAAATATTCCAAGCAGCGCAAAATTTCCGGGGAGCCTTTCCTTTGTGGCAACCATGTGTCATAAAGAGAGCCCCTCTTCCCTCTTTTTGCCCTGCTACTTCATTTGTCATTGCTATTTTGGCTGACAATTTTCACACTTTTATAGTCATAGCTGCTTGCTGCTCACAGCCTGGCATGTGACCATTAGCGATAAAGGCGTCTTTACCCTCGCAGGTAAATTGCTCTTGTTGTGTCTGCTGCGGCTAAATGATCTGAAAACAGAAAGAGCTTGATGACTGTAGCTTTAAAAGATCCTTCTTACACAATGGTGGGAAACTGCATTTCAGTTTTTCACTTCGGCAAAAGCAGAATTGCCATGCTGTAAAATTCCTACAAGTAAAACAATTTAAAGTCACAGTCATGTATCACGTTGCAATAGGGGACATGTAAAGCAGTAAAAACAAGGAAATAAAAAGCTCCTGCGAGTGTTATAGTATTGCATTCTTGATATTATTACTGGTGTACTTCATATGCTATTGGGCAGCTCCTGTTCTGCAATGCATCATCATCCCATTAGGTCTGTGTGAAAAATATTTATTTGTAAAGTGACTGCATCAAAGTATGACATTTCTCTGTAAAATTGACAGGAATTCAAGTATTTGAAGCCTATAATGAAGGCCTTGAGTAGAGTGTATGTAAATTTATACTTGTGTCAGTCCACGCCTGCCATTTGATTTGTCTGGCTGCTGAGATCATTAGCATTGCTTGAAATGCCCATTCGCAGAATTAGATTTTTGTCCCTAAACTCTGTCACTTCTGGCCCATTAGAAATGGATCATTTCATACTAGCAGCCGATATCTCTTCCATCACAAATGGCATGTGACTTTTTCAGAAAAGGGCTTCAGATATTATCTTTGTCATCATACATCATGGATGAATAAACAACATTTATAATATGAATACGTCATTAAAGGCGCTGAAAGGTGATGTGATCAGATGGGGGAGAAATCCGAGTCTATTGTCTAACAAGAACATGGAAACTAAACAATGTTGTTCCTTTCTTTTTTTTTGACGAAATAATTTAAAACAAACTAAAAAAAATACACTCACGAGGTAAAATCAATCTTTTGACCCTGCCTTGCAAAGCGCCCTCTACATGTACTGTATGGGTATGTATGGGTAATGTAATGAGATGTAGCCATTTGTTGTGCGATTTTCCATGTGAACATAGTACCTGGGGATTCTGGACAAATAAAGTTGTATGGTGAAGGGTGGCTCTGTGTCGATAAATGCAGCTGGTTAATACTGCCACGCTGCCATCGATTCAAAACACAGAGTGCTGACTACTTACTGTCAAAGCACCTTCACCCTGAGGTGAAAAATGACTTTCAAGAAAGAAGTGCCATGTCTTTTTTGCACATGCTCTTTTCCAGGATAAATGGTGATGGACTTCAAGTTTCCTGCAGCCATCAGGTTCATGTTCAAATATATATATTTCAAATATTCTTCCCTTAGAGCCTCAACTTTTACTATCATGCCACTGAAGGAAATCAAAACTCAGCAGAGCCATTTTCACCCATTTGTGGGTGAAAAATGGACACACACACACACACAAAAAAAAAAAAAGGATATCAGAATGAGAGCAAAGTGGCTCATAGTTGGTTTGTCACAGTGTAGGACGCATCCCTGCAGGGTGGACTGATCTGTCAGGAGCGAATGACTCCATTCACTTCCTTTGATCTACAGAGCACGACATATAGTGGATGGGCAGATGGAACAGGTGTGGAGTGTTGTGGTGCCATCACAAGGCAATGCTGGTGACTCGCAGGTAACCAAAACCCCTCAAGGGTCGGCTTTTTGGCCTGTCAACTAGACAACAGCACGGATCTGATATCAATCAAAGTCACATTGAAAACAATCAGCTGATATGATACACCTTGCACAGACCGCAGGAGAGATTGGAAGAAGAGGCTCCCAACATGTCGCAGGTATCAGACGTGGTGTGGGATCCATTATCACATCTCCGCTTCAGAGGATGTCACCTGCCATTTTACACTACTCAGGGTATCGATCATTTTGCACCACATTTAGAGGAAATTCCACCCAAGGTGACACGAGAAAGCACCAGAGAGAGGGAAGGACTTTATCCTCCCCTTTGCTAATGAGCTCTTAGATGAGTTAATTTAATCCCTGGACTAAACAAATTACACTTAGGACATATCATGTTCCCTGCCAGGTCCTAATGGCCTCATCGTTTCCGAAGCACCACGTGAGAACGGAAGAGTCCCTCAGCACTGGCTCATAAAATGCCCCCACAACAGGCAGGTGAGTCGCTCTCTCATCCATTAGTCACAATGCTCTGTCTAATGGATACTTCTCAAATATATCCGGCAGCCAGTGTTTAAGGGTAAACAGACTTTATGTTTGTTCATCTAATGAACGGCTACATAAAGTTTAGTCATTGTTTTATCATGGGAAATGGCACAAACTGTTACTGCCAGCCAGATAATGCGCTGAGATCCCACCAGTGCCAACACAGAAAAGCTTATTTTATTTTTTTTCTCTTGGAAAATTGCTGTTAGTTATAACTATCTAACCGTTATACTATATAACTATCTAGTTATAATGATCTTGTTATGAGCAGAAATTCTGCAGGGTTTTATTTTGTGAATTTGATTCCAATTTTTCAGCTTCCTCTTTTGTTTTTCTGCTTAAATGAAGGAGACAGTGTCTTCAGAGAAATGAATATATACGCAGCCATCAAACATCTGTGACTTTGCAATGTCTGAGTAAATCAGTCACCACCCTCAGTGTTTTTATTGGATCATTATTTTTGGTCTGGGACCTCTTGTTCACGGAGCTTGGAGAGATGCATCAGACATGGAATGCAAAACTATAATGAGATTACGATCACGTCGCTCCTACATGCACGTCTAAATTTGAGGCTTCTCTTACCTTGAAGTAGTTCTTTGACAATATAGAGTCGCTTTTCCTTGACTCAATAGTTAATTTGATTAATCAGCATCAGACTTTCTCCTCCTCCTTTAGCTCCCTCTGATGTCAGTCAGCTAGTGACAAGTGATGGACAAGCATTTGTGCGGTGCAAAGGAAGCGTGCGTATAATCTTAGTGGGCCCTTTCTTAAAATAGAACTTCCCCAGTTCAGCGTCACATACCTATTTATTAGTCACAGTCATGATGGAAAGCTTCCAAAAAAAAAAAAAAAAAGATTTAAACGAGAAGAAGTCAGCTAAGACTCCGCACCCCCAGTTTCTTTTCTTTTTCAGTATTGTAGTCTCAGTTGTCACTGACTCCAGCGACACTTTTATTTTTTTTCAAAACATTACAAAATTATCTCAGTTGACTTTGATGTCTAAAATTATTTCTTTAGTACATCCATAACTATCCGTTAAGTACATAAACCTGTGGTTGTTGCAAAAGGAAACTCTGCAACATTTCATGTTAATGGATATTTCCCCTCAGACTGCTAGTTTCTTTCCACTTATTTTACTCTTTTGGTTGCCTGACTTCACCATTTTTGGGGAAGATGGTCTATTTCAGAGCATGGTGGTCGAGTCTTGTCTGAGGCTAAATTAAATCAACTTTAACGCTGTATTTGTGACACTAGTTTTTGAGGTACTGGATATACTGGATATCAGACTTCATTTATTACGTTTGGAGAACAGCTCCTTCTTCAGTGTTATCCCAAATAAAGGGTGCCAGAGCTCAGAAGCATCTACACGCTCTTGAAAGCACTCAGAGTCTTTCTTGAGTGCCCCGGAATAACCAGTAATTCCTTCAGAAAGACAGCGGTGATCTGAGAGAAAACAAAAAAGTGAACACCGTGTTGTTATCCTCTGTGACAGTGGGAGTGAACATGTAGAGTCGGTGTGCTGATGGTTGCTGCAACTAGCCACTGCAAAACGTGCCTGCTGGGAGAATGCAATACAGTCCATTTTTGAGGCAAGATCATCAGCGAGATGTTGATGGAAGTGAACAAACCAAGATGGCTGGGAGCTTGTTGTTTTGTGCCTAGCTCTGGCAGACTGCGCTGGAGTTTTCTGTCGAAGGTTGCGCAGCTGTTACTGCATGACGGTGGCTGCTCGATGATTTTCATGAGGGTTTGTCAGGTTGTGTGATCGCTCCTTTGGTGATCAGTTCAGCGTGTTTAGACTATCAGCGTGGGACTTAGTGAAAGAATGAGGTCTTTGGCTTCAAAATGAATCACTTAGAAATATTTAAAACCTTGTTCCTTTACCATTATTGGGATAACATATTTAATGAGAAACGTTTAATGAAAAGAACATATTTAAAGAACATTTAAAGGAGTTATTTATGAATTCTGTTACTGTTACATTGATACACTCCATTGCCAGTCCTGGGGAAAGAGCATCAAACATGTCTGTTATCAAAAGTGGGGGGGAAAAAAAAAAAAAAAAAAAAAAAAAAAATCACCAACCTGAACTGATGCCATTTATTTTCTTCTGCTGAAGCCAGCACACCAACTGGTTTGCCTCACCCATCTCATCACTTTCTGATAGCAGCTCACTGTAGACTCCAGTAGTGCTGCTCAGAGGGCGTGTTACAACCTCCTGTACCCTCAACACAATAATAGCCAAAGGTCTCGAGCAACAATCACCAAAACCCTCTCACAGCAAGAAACCACATTCGGTGGCAGGAAAAAAAAACAAAAAACAACAACAACATACAAACACCCCCCCCTAAATTTATTTCAAAGCTTTGGCTTTGAACTAAATATTATTGGCACTGTCAGACTGAGCAGATGCAACCTGATAAGCTTGATTTCATACTGAGGAGTAATGGGACAGACAGTAACCAAGGCTGCCTTGAGTTTGATGATGCCTTTTTTTATACATCTGGTTATATCACAAGTAACGACATCAGGGGAAAGAATGGCAGGTAGTGCAGCATGCTTTTCGCCTTTCTAACCATAGAATGATTTCTAGATGGTCTTGGCGGAAGAATACTGTGAGATTTCATGCTTTCATTCCCTTCACTGAATATATGTTTGCATTTTGCGATTTTCTTTTCTGGTATAATTTCCTTGCTCACATTTTCAGTTTTCTGTCCACCGATGTTCACAACGTATGAGGAAGTCTTCAGACTGTACCTTATACAATTAATGGCTTCATATTAGAGCAGCTTGGGCAGTATGTAAGGCCTTCACCTGCACCTTTAGTCCTAAGGCAAGAATTCACAAATAGACACCTCAGCCTCCTCAAAATGTCACTGCCTGACAACTTTAAGCAGCTTTCAGTATCTTTTTTCACAAGTGAGCTGACACCTGTCATCTTGATTAAAGGACTAAATCAGCCACTCATATTCTAAAAATATGCCGAATGAATGTAACTGCTGCTTTGCAAGATCTATAATTAATGTGGTCACATCCAGTGCGGGAAGAGGAAATCTGATGTTCCCCTTCTTCTCTCCTTCCCTCTCTCTCCAGCACCGTCCTCAGCAACCCAATAATCCCTTAGAGAACAAAGCGAGCTGTGAAAGCATAAATATAACCGGAGTATCAAAACTTTCAAATCTCTGCCATTACTTTTCTGACAGGTGCCTGCACTAATTAGCTTTCAAAGGTCTCCCTTGTCCACCAGCAGCTAACGCAAGTATCATCGCTGTCATGGCCTGTTTTTGTGTCCACCTTTTGTGCCTCTTATATGGGCAAATGAAGGTACAGATAAAAGGCAGAAAACATGCACACCTCCGCATCTCACATACGGGCCACAGCCTCTGGACGAGGAGGTATGATACGAGCAGAGAGAGGAAGGTAAACGGAATTACATTATTACAGGTTTATTGGGCTTTTCCGGAAACAATGATATGTGTAACCGCTTTCTTTGTCATGGATTGTTAATCTGACAATGTGAATCACTGTCAGTCCGAGCAAGGCGAAAGCGTATTATTTGTTTGGTTTGACTTTATCAAAGTGTCTCCTGCTGCGACAGGTAGACCGTATCCCTTACATTTGTCACTGATGATAAATATGGCCCATTTAATTCTAGTTATCCCACGGAAACTGTGGAACTGAGGAAGACAAACGATGCCAAATCTTTCTATCTCTCTGCGCCTGACATCATTTTGTTTGGTGGGGTACAGGTGGTGATTTACCTAACTCAATTTGCTCATTAAAATCCTCAGAACGGTTGGGGCCATGGGGAAGACGAGAAAAAAAAAGAAAAAAGAAAAGGGGGGGTTGGGGGGAGGGTATTAAATCAGTGGCAACTCAGCTTCTTGGCTTCCAGGACCCACTTTATCACCCTCCAAAGCCTCCCATCTTAACAACTGTCACTTTCTATCAAAAAGGCCCACAGACAAACTGATCAATTATGTAAATAGTGAATAATAGATTAAATACAGCATGAATTTCTCAACAGTACATTACACTGACTGAGAGGCTGTGGAACTCCTGTTGTTTGGTTTGCAACTGGCAACAGCTAATAAAAGAATGTAGACAACAGTATTTAACTGAGCTTGTTTGATGCAGCAGTGAAGACAGAAGTCATGACATGAAATCCAAGAGCTTTCCAGGTATTATCTGGAATGCTATTGCATTCTTTTTTAAGCTAATGCACTCTATTCAGCTTTTCTTCTTTTTTCGCCATCTGGCTACGTACCAAATCTCTCCTTCATAATGTCAAGCTGCAGACAACAGTCAGTGCAATTAATAGCTGAGCGAGTTAATGTCCCCCTTGGCCCTCTATTATTCTCATACATGTCCTCCCAGGCTTTATGCTTTTATACTTAGCACATTACAATGTGTTGACAAATCAACTTTTGAGAGCTTAATGGCAAACAAGATGATTTCACACAAAAATAATGTCAAACACACTGAAAAATACCAGTTCTAGGAAGGATTCTCTGCTACATGGTGCAGTGGGCAGAATATGTTGGTATCAGAGGAGCTGGACATAATTTTCAGGTGGTATTTGTCATAATTAAATGCTAAGCGTAGCCTATTCATATAGTACAGTACAAACACAATAAAAACCAAGACAACAATAATTAGCATAAATCATATCTTGACTGCACAATTATTGTGAAAAAAATCCCTCAGTGGGCTGTTGTTATTAGCTGGCTCGTAAACAATTAGCATTTTGGCGATTGCAAACATAATACATTAATTCTGGTTCCAATATCTAATTCTAAACTACGAGAAAAATACCAAATAATGTCTTCATGTGCCATCTCGTTAGGTTTTTTTTTTTTTTTCCAAATGCTTTGGTCTCCTCCAGTCCTGTAAAATTGGACTCATTGGACATTTACTTGGCTAGCTCCTAATTTATAACTCGTGGCAGTGGCAGAAGGTAAAGTTAATGCTAAGAAACTGATTATTTTCAACAACCACGCAACAGCTAAATTAGGACAATTGCATAGTCTTTTGTTCACTGTGCAGACACAGACATGGTACTTTTAAATATCGAGCCCATTCCTACAGATGTCTGCAACTGAATGCCATGCATGCATCACTGACATCTTGTTTCCAATCTTCCCTTCAGATACCAAAGTAAAATTCTGCTGTAAAATAAAGTGCTTTTGTTTTTTTTTTTTGTTGTTTTTTTTTTTTTTTTGTGTGTGTGTGGGGGGGGGGGGGGGGGTTATTTTTTCATGGAATTGCAGGTTTATCCACAGCTAGAAAAAAATATAAAACATTATATTACTTCCCAGCTAGTAAAATGTTTTTGTTTACAGTCACAGTAACTTGAGAATTCAGAGCTTGAACATTAGTTCAAAAACTGGCAGGGTGAAGTGAGAGAAATGCGTGTGGGGGTTATCAACTGGTAAGGAAAAGGAGAGCAATATTTTTTTTTTTTTCCGATTAAAAGTAGTAGTAAGTAAACAAAGGCCAAGCCTCATCCACCGACAACATCCTAGGAGAGCGTGAATTACCATCAAACACGCAGATCCTTGTTTATTCTCTTGTAACTAGCAGCCCTCAACCGCCTCTGCAAAGGTGCAGCACTGAACTCCTTTCCTGAGAGAGTGGATGAAGCTTTTGAGAAAATAAAAGCCATCGCATCGCGGTGTAAGATGACGCTGCCTCATTTGCTTCAGAGGTGAATGACCTTGGCAGTCGTGTTCCTGAGGAGAGCTGAATTAATAGCCGACCTTTTGGATCATTGTCCCTGTTTCTTTCGATGTTTTTTTGTTTGTTTGTTTGTTTGTTTTTCCACACGTGTTTACTTTTACATATAGTAATCTAATCTAACTGGAAATGTTCCAAAGGTTTACATCCCAATGAGCTGTACAGCACTTACCGAGCTGGAAGTAGTAAAAATAAATGGAAGTTTTATAAATGTAAATTAGCCAATTAATCAAACATGATTTATATTTGAAACCAAACTTAAAACAGGTGGGGTGGTGGGGGTCTGGGAGCGAATTAATGCGGTGTAAATGTTAATAGCTCTAGTGGAAATGAATTAGGAGGCTTTCAGTGATGGAGACAGGTTGGAATGGCTGAAAGGGCAACATGAAATGATTTCTCTTGAAAAACTGGAGGGTGGGTACCTATTGGGAGGAGGCCCAGACGAATGAAGAAAAAGTTAGTCTGAAAGTTTCAATGCAAAAGTTTTTCACAAAAAAAATTGTGTCAGTGTGTCATAATGTGTGATGACAAAAAGTTGTGCAATGAGAGAAGGCCCAATGAAGAAGGAATTATTGTTGAGTATCGATGATATTTATTAACTCAGAGGACAAATTTTGGCTTAAGTGACTTGCCTTTTTTTGTTTTGTGAGCAGTATCAGAAAAATGAAAATGTCTTGATTTACAAATCATTGAGAGGAGAGTGGGAACTTTCAGGCACTGATGCTGTGGAAATCTTTCTATCTATCTCAACATAGCGCAACAGCAGGAGGACTGCAGACTCTGATCCAGGTCTCCAGACATCTAAACTTATAACATATAAACCAGTGAGGAATATTCCCCAACTTTTCTGGTCTTTACGGCACTGCGTCACATATTCACATATCTTGACTGAGTGATAATATGTAAATAATACATGAGGTGTTTAGATCAAGCTCTCTGTATTTAGGGTTTTCTCTAAGCAACCAAAAACTTTGAAGTGCTATATGTCAAAACTAAAATGCAGATAGAACCCAATGATTGGAAGGAGATGAATGCTCATGTGATGGTCCTCATCCAATCATTGCAACGCGAGTCACTGAGTAACAGCCACACCGTGAGATGAGAGACGAGAAATAAAGCAATATTAAAGCTGCTAATATGTGAGTTAGGATGTAAGAACTGTTAGCGAGAAAGAGAAAATGAACACATGCACAATTCATAGGAACTATGAATGGAAAAGCTATTGGCAAAAACATGATAACCTTCCGGGCCATGCATACATTTTTGAGATATTTCAGCTCATCTGTTCTGAGGTTGTTCAAGGTGCAAGGTTGTAATATTAAATCATAAAACTGTATACTGATCCGCCCAACAAATCTGATGAAGGGCATGATGAAAGGTTTTTCTTTTGATCTAGAGCCTGAACACAATACACGTACACCTTCAAGGTTTTGGCCTACAGTCCATTTGCCTACATGAATGTTATCACTGTGAGCAAAGAGCTGAATTTCCATTAAGTGTTTTTTTTTTTTTATATACTTTTAAAATGATATAAGGATATTCATTACAGATGCACCGGAAATCTTCTAAGAGTACATTTCACAGCCCATAACGATTAGATTTGAAGAAACTGTGACATTAGAGATCATTTGTGTTTGACATCTTTTACATCTGCTTTTAGGTCTTCAACTCCATATCTAATGTATTTATATTTGATTAAATGTCTACTAGCAATGTGTCTCTGTGTTTTTAGCAGCTTAGAGCTACAGAGCCACAGTGATTTGTCTTATTTCTCCTTTCCTCTTGGAAGTGTGGCTCCTGACTCCCAACGCTCAGACCATAATGCCTCTGTCACTCAGAATACTGATTCAATTTACTCTCATTTCCTGGTATCTGGATATCAAGGGCATAAGAGAGGATCAGATTAGTCCAGTGCCAAGTGTCTCAGAGCAATCAAAAAGCACAGTTTACCTGCGCAATATCAAATGGGAGCAGAAACTGTCACTTCTCCACATGGCGGAAAACAAAGCGAGGGTTGACATATGTGTCACAGCAAGCCACAGTACACTGAAACAAGCTTTGATGGAGGAATATCAGGATGTTTCTGCCTCTCAGGTCTGCAACAGCCTTCACTGAGACAGCGTGGGAATCACACCATGCCCCACTGTTTGCTATAAATATTGAGTTTGCTCTTATTGTCAATATTTTATTGATGTGTCACTGTTCCAAGGTGTGGTGGGGTTGATCTTAAAATGAGAAACTGGGGTGGACCTGGGGTGAAACTGAGTTCATAACCTGCAAAACTGCATCCATTATTCAGCCGTTTCCATCCAAAGCCATACAGTCATACTTTATTTCGACGGGTTGTTATCCTTCATGATTTTTCATCGTGGGGTGATCCAGCTTCTTAATTTTCCCATAGTATTGTTCTGCACAAAAATGTTTATGAGGAAATCTTTTGCCCTAACCCTTTTATGAGGAAGCTAGTGTGATAGCGGATGAGGGTTATAGTCAGACACGCTTTCCCTGCTCTCTACTTCTCATGAACCATGGGAGACATTTGCATAACATTGCTGTCCGTGGTGTCGGGCTCAGATGAGCTGGAGGTCCTGCTTGGTGAAGTGAAGTGTGAAATGAAGCAGCAGATGACACTTTGTTGTCTTGCAGTGGGTGTGAGGGAGGACGGAGCTCGTGGATGTGGGGTTTGAAGATTCTGTGACTGTCACAAGAGGCACCAGAAATAAGAAGGAGAGCAAGTCTGTGTGTGTGTGTGTGTCTGTCTCTTATTAAAGCAGAGAAAACAGTGGGAGGAGGAATTTTTGGTGGTCACATTTTCACCGTATGGACTCTTGGAGTGAATGTAATAAATCACTGTACATTTTGCACAAACATCAGCAGCGATGATGCTGGACGAACAGTAGCAAAGATATTTTTATCCAACTATGAAATGAGTCATGAGGGAGAGATGTTGAAATCTTAGTGTGGTTTAGTTGTGCTGTCTGCTTGAATCACCCTTGAAGATCATATCGTAGTAACTCATTAATCATATCAGCAACTCCACTACACCCCGATATAGAGTCCCTAAAGCGTCAAAATGCAGTTTCACACATATTTCCAATATACGGGCGAACCCTGATAGCTAGATGACAATGGTGGTGCTAAGCTAGCAGTGTCATCAGGCTAACTTAACCACATGGTCATCCAACTGCTCCACTGAACACACATAAAGGAAAATTCAAGCAAAAGAAGTTTTTCACTTAGATTTTGCCATTAAAGCTATATATCCTTTTCCAGTTAATGTTATTATTTAACGGATTTAATTTCTGTTTTATATCTCTATGTATAGTGTGATATAGGCCTTTTTAAGACACTTTGTTGCCGTTCAGTTGTACGGTTGTGTTCTGTATGCATACATAAATAAATAAAATATGAAATATAAAGGTAGGTGCAGAGAACTGGCAAGCAGTGCAAAAACAATAATAAAAAGTAAATACATTTAGATTACACCACTTAGATACATTGTAAATGAAAATTATGACCCTCTGCCATTTGTTCTTTGGGTTGAAAGGAAAGAGTGGAGTTTTTCCACAAGAAAAAAGTGCAAGGGCCTCTCACAAAGGCATCAGTCTGTAATTAAAGAGTCAGTGGTATCAATCACCCTGTAGAGGCAAGCTAATTTTTTCATCATCAATTACCTTGAACACTTTGGACGTTGATCAGACGAGACCCGTCTTAAACCCACTGCAGAGCTGTCATTTACACTAATGGAATTTTAAATCTTCTTTCACAGTGGAGCACTGCTTAAGTGCAAGTCCCAATTATGGGGAGGGCAATTTAGCTAATCTCCTTGAAAAGAGACGATAGGCTGCAATCAATATCAAAATATGTGCCCTGCTTAGGAGGCAACAATTTCCCTCCATTCTGACACGTAGGGTTGTCACTTAAGAGCTCAGTGGCTACTGCAAAGGGGCAACTTACCTCTACCTGGGACTAAAAAATCAAATCAAATGTGGTTTCTGGATTTTTTTCTCTTCAGCTAACTGAATAATACCATGAACACAGGTCTTATATGCAGGATGTTGGCTGTCAGACCTTAGAACTCTTCTCCAATTTCAATTGGCCGGATAATCAAAAAAAAAAAAAAATGGTAGGAGAATCTTTGGTCTCTTTCTTAAAGACAAACATTGTTCCATATTAAAAAAAATGAAAAATCCATGTTGGGTGACTTTTATTAAATTTTTATAACTATGGAATTGTAAGATATTGCATACTGTATGCACAGCAAATGTTATGTCTTACACCTGCATAATTATTACACTGACACAATATCTAAATAATATTCTTGGTTGTAAAAAAGTCCCATTCATGCCATATAGCACATCTATATGCCCACGTACTAAAACACAAAACTGAATTTGATGAGTTCCTGTGGAGAGACAGGTATGTACATAAACTCGATCTAACAGACTATGATTTGTTTCCTTGCCCATTGCAGACAGGCTGAGAGTCAGCGGTGGTGGTCAGAGTCACACAGTATCACTGTACAAAAAAAATCGTGGAACATGGATCTTTAAAAAAATATGGGAGAAAGTGCGTTCCATATCATTTCATTTTCAGTAAAGTCGGCCTCGTCACTTTCTGATAGCAACGCACCGAAACATCAAGTCTGCCCTTAACACCCACCTTTTCTCTTGACAACACACACCAATAGCCAAAGCTCTTGTCAAGCAACAGCCATCGCCCAGCGAAGGCAAAGAAAAGCTTTTCAGAATGACAAAATCATCAACATCGCACGCCCTCTGTAGTCCAACTTTCTATTTCTCTTGAATGCAGTAACTTGCCATGAACAGCACAGCCTTGGTGTGCTGCTCTTGGTGAGGCTTGAGATTCTTCGCCTTGTGAATATCATTTTATCTTGATTTGATCTGATATTAATCATTTACAACTTATAGCATTGAAATTTTATAAGCTACTCAATTTGGTAGCTATTACATTCCCTATCCCTCAAAATGACAAGCTCCTACAACGCTTCCCTCCAAGAATAGAAGTCATATCATCTCTCATCTCTATTTCTGTTCACCCTTTAACTTAGCATCAAGATTCATTCGATACAGATGCACGGCTGAATATGTTTTTGGCTGAATATTGTAACTTGCAACCAACAACCTCAGATAATGAATTGATTTAATATTCTCAGCTTTAATTACTTAGTCCAGACTCATTCTGCTGCCTTATGCCAATACAAGATGTCACTTGCTTCCAGATGGGAATCATCATTAGGTTTTACAAAATTTTAGCAATTGAGCAACTGGCTCCACTTCAGTTAAAATGTTATTCAGGTTAACCTGTGTCTCAATTGCCACAAATTATTATTTGTTATGTTACAAATATTTCCATCCTCCCGTTTGACGAAATGATCGCTGACTCTTTATGCATTGGGATTGAGTTATGTGGTTTTCTTGGGATGACAGTGACGCCTCAGCAATTCTGGGCATTCTTGAATGGATGATAACTACATTAGACTGACAAAATAATCTCACCGCAAGAGCTGTTTGGGAGCTTTATGCCATTTCAAATGAACTTAAGTACATTGCAGTGTTCACTGTCAAGACTGTACTTTCATGTTGAACTTGTAGGCAGGATGAAGCTCCTGCAATTTTGTATTTCACTGTTGCTTTCAAGGTCCACAATGATATCCAGTATTAATGGATTTTTAACTTAGACACCAGTGGGATTATTTATTCACACCTACTATTAGCATGGCCAGCAGTAAAAACAACATTGACATTTCTTCAGAACCAAGTTAAGTCAGAAGTTGTTGTGATGCACAGAGAGGGAGAGTCAAGGAGGAAGTGTGAAATATGGGGCCATAATTTATGTCTATCAGATTATTCTGACCTAATAATTGTTTTCGACTAATCTAGTGGTCCTACTGTAGTAATGATGACTGGAGCACAGTGCAAAGTGCAGCGATGCCACTTATGGCGTCGACATTCTCTCTCTTTGTTTGGGTGGCGAGCTTTAGTTGGAGCTCATGAGTTACCGTAATGGCTGTGAGAGAACTCAGCGGGTCCCGGCGACAGATCCCGAGCCGTTGCGGCAGTCCCTTCTCCAGCGACACTCCTCGCTCCAACTGGCTCCAACTCGCTGACCCAGCCAAACTTTTTTTTTCCTCCCAGAAGTGTAATGTCTCAAAGGTCATGAACTCTCGTAATATAACGCATCGTAACGTAACGATTTCACAAAAAAAAAAAAAAAAGCAAACAAACATTCAAAACCCATGAAATTCAATAATTTTAAACAGAAATTATACATTTTAATATTTTATTTCTCAGTATTATTTATGTAAATTTCGACTTCACCCTGATTGGCATTTTATCTTTAATTCACTCCCTTAAGAGAAAACATAAAATAAATACAATTCCAGAGTATTACACACGGAACAGCAGTCTTCGATCCCCATGTGAAAGTAGCATGTTTAAATTGTTTCCATTTTCCAGGACTGGCAAAGGTAGGGTTACGTTGTAACCATGACAACAAAGAATAGCTGCTGTTAATGGAATACTTATTTTAAAACAAATCATGATGTCTTTCTCCTCCTAACCAGGTACTTATGTTCAGTGTATGTTTGTTGCTGTCACTATGATGTCCGAGGTGCGCTGCATCATTAAGGTCGCTCGCAGGCCGTAAAACCAATATCATGAGCCCAAAGAGGCCAAAACACTGTAAAGATAAGGCAAATGTTCCTCTAGGTGATAATCCTCTGTAGATTTCAGATTACACTTCTGATTCATCTGAATGGTTTTTCTAAAAAGAAGTATTGATTCCAAACGCTCTACAGCATGTGTGTTCAAAATCCACTTTGGTGCATAGTACTACAACGAAATGCACAAATCAATAAATAGACAATCCGCTCAATCCTGTTATTGATTACCTGTGATGGTCTTTCCACTAAGTCTTGCGGGGCTTTTTCTTGCTACTTTCATGCTGAAAACCAAGTTGTGGTTATTATTTCATGAGAATTCCGCCGCATTTGTCTCGCCTCTTCCTGAGTGGAAGAGAACCAACAGTCCCAGCCGCCTGAACTGACACTGCTTTACAATTTAGCTGAATTTCATATTAAAATATCACTAAGTATTTCTGAATCTAGTGAAAAAGCTAAAAGCTATTATTTTTCTTTGCCCGCTCGTGGTTTTCTCACAATTTTCCAATCATGTCTCACCCTCACCTGCCGTAATGGTACTATACAGTATACTGTATGTCATCATCTAGCTGGCTTCTGGTAAAGTAGACCAGTGGCAGGTTAAACCAGACTAACCCAGTAGCTGTTTTCTTATGATTTTATTAGATTACATTTTTTTGGTCGGAAAACAGGCTTGATGAAGCGCCACCAAGTAGCATTTTAATAGCATGTTCCTGCACTACTGCAGGGGGTGGTACGAAAAATGTCCGCCCCTGGGCTACCTGTTGGGATAGCCCATCTTGGATGACAGGAATTTTATTGTAATCTCTTCCACCGCTGCTGTGACTCCATGCGCTTTATGCACGACACATTTTCTCAGTCATGCACAAAAGGTTCTGCTCACAATGTCAACATGAATGTGTTTAAAGACGTTAATTAAAAGCACACACGTGAGCTTACACACCAACAATGCGTGCACTTAGAAAATCGTCTTTCTGGCATTTACTCATCATGAAGCAGAAATTCAGGAGAATCTCAGTGACCTTTTTTTTTTTTTTTTTTTTTCACGCTTTGGACTTTTTGATGCATTTGTATATTGATTTGGCTGCTGCCAATTGTCGAATTGAAACCAGAGCAACAGTTACACACCAATTAAATGTGTCCACTGTAAGAAAGGTTGTGTTTGTCATTTGTAATTAGCTTTGAAGCTGTGAAATTAATCATAAATTGAAGATGCTTCATGTGATAATCCTCACTCTACAGACTGTTTTCCCCATTCCTCTTTTACCATGTGTTGCAACACATAGCTGTGTTGCTGATAATAGTAAATGGTGCTTCATGGGATGCTGCCTGTCTCGCTTTTAAACACACACAGTGACAGATCAAAACAGCGACTGCTTTTCGTACGCGCAAAACCTGGATTATCGAATCCTCTGACCTGTTTGTGTGGCACACCCTCCTCTTAGCTCAAAAGTATGTCATTTAATAGGCCTTGGGCTATAAATTAAACGTTGCTGAAATCAGGCATGCGTCTCAGGAAGGTGTATCTCATGCTGGGACAGGCAAAGTACAGAGAAAAACATTACATCAGTTTTAGCAGAGCAGCGATCGAGGCGAGGAAACCTCACACAGCGGAGCTCTATCGAGAATAGAAACAGTGAAAAGCTCACTCCAAACATGCTCCAAAGGTATTATTATACATTGCCTGCTATCATAATCTCCATTATTTTATTAATGGAGACTTGGGTGGACTTCTGATTAAAATGTCAGTGCCAAGAAGGCAAAACCTTGCCATGACCTGCCTGAATTTGAATTAATGAGACATTTAGACTGTGGTTTTCTTTCCCTACTGCCCCAAGGGCTACGTGATTATCCTAAGCTGTGGAGTACATCTGTGTCTATTAATTTTCATCTGACACTAAGTAGGCAGGCACATATTCTGCAGACATGCTGGTCACACGTAGTGGAGCTTTCAACCTGCAGTCAGCTTGATAAAGCCGAGGAGCTCCTGAACTGATAGCCACTGTGACATTTTTGTACGCCGAGTACTGCACTGTAGCTTGTAGCTGACTTAATTAAGAAAACGTCTTGTCACCTTTTGAGGATTGCATTGCTCGGCTGTCATATGCTTCTTATTTGTGCTCACAATACGGTACTAAATTAATGATAAGAAGAGAGAGACTTCAAAGTTGCTCTGTAATGTACATTCCAGAGAAACTTTTTCACAAAGGATTCAGTGTGGAGGTAAAACCGTGTTGGGCCATGTTCCATTACAAAACCGAGCGTGGTTTGCCTCCTCCCTGGCACTTATAAAAATCGCAAAAAAAAGAGCCCACTAAAAGAAATTTATCGTGGAATGAAATCATAAATTTATTTCTTGCTTGGAGTGACATCATTAATGCTGCAATTTGTCTTCCCTCTATGTTCCGCCTGCATAATAAACCTGCAAAACTGCCCAGAGTCTGTGATCACTGCATGGTGCCACTTATCCTCAAATTTCTATATGGCTCTGCAGCACATTGCATTTGTAAATATTAATGAAGATTTCCCTCTCTGACATGAAGCCCATAGCTGTAAGGATTCACCAAAAAGAACAAGAGAATTCCCCTGAAAGCTAAATAAATACAATGTAAACCTAGTTATAAATTTAAACTGCTCCTTAAACTGCTGATTTGGATCACATCTGTCGCTGACACTCATTCACATAACTAACATACAACATATCATGGAAAACACGCCCACTGTTGTGTATTTATTTTTCCAAAGCAGTATTCTTCAAGGCTGGGTAAAGAGTTTAAGATTGAAACCCTGACATAAAACTGCAGAGGATCTGGACAGGATTAGATTTTATGGTCCTAGTTTTCTTGTGTTTCTGTGTGCCCTTCCCCTGCGGAGTTGGCGTGGCCCCTTCCCTCCTCCGCACCTGATTCTCATCTTGCCATCCACTCCACCCCCTGCTGGCGTATAAAAGGGTCGGTTTAACTCGTCCTTCTTTGCCAGAACTGTCAGCCACTCTCAGCGGTGTGGCGCTGCAACCAACTGCTCTTGGAAAGTTTTGTTTTGTTTTTGGGGAATTTTATTAACCAGAGCCATCTTCTGTGCTTCAGGTCCAGCATTCTGTCTCTTCTTTTTGAACCGCAACCAGCTCTGCTTGTCTGCTAGTCCAGTTTTGTGTCTGTCCGTCTGTTGAGTCGTGTGATTGCTGCGCTCACGCACCAACCTCTTTCTCTCCTGGGGCCACTGCATCATCCAGTAAGGAGCCCATTCCCCTCCTCGCTGCCTTCAGCCACAGCCCAATCTCTCTCCCCAACAACTGCTCTGCCCCTGGACAATTCCACTCTCCGTCATCTTGATGCCAACCCCCCACCCCCACACCCTTCATCACCCCCAGCAGAAATCCCCCCTTTCCGATATCACAATGAAAACTATATTCATTACCTTGTCTGTAATGAAGCGCATTGCTCCAGTGCCGGAAAAATAAAGCCAGTGTCACATTATAATGTGTGCGTTGAGACACGGGGAGATTCTATTATGACTCAAATGTCCCCTCTGTCCTGCTGTAGTACAGTAGACCACAAACTAAATCTTGGATTTCATCTTAGTGAGCGTCGCTCTGAGCTGGAGGGCCGTGAGTGCAGCCAGCTGTGAGTCTGGCGCACAGGAACATCTATAAAGTGCACCGCCAAAAAACAAAACGTCTTCTGCAATGATATTTCTTCTCATATACTAACGTGACAAAAGTCACTGCATACATGTCCTCTTGGTTGCACTGGAACGCTTTGTAGAAAAGAAATGTAGCTTTTTCATGATTTGTGGAAAATGCATGTTGCGTGTCTGTGTTCCGGATCGTGATATTGATCATTTCAACATTTTGATAGATCATGTCAGTATGATGAAAGGATCCTAAGGCATACTGTAAGAGCTGCTGCTTTTTTTTTTTTTTTTTTTTTTTAACGCCAACTTTAACCAAACTGTTTTCAAAGTCCAATGACACTGAGAGTGCAGACCAGCCAGTCTGACCCTTCCTTACAGCTGCAGTTTGGTATATTCGTTCATTTTCATTCGTTCAGTTTATTACTTCACAACTGAGAAAAAACAGGGCATAGAACAGCTAATTTGTCTCCTCCTAAATGTACCGGGAGCAACATTATGTTCTTGCATGTGTTTCAAAAATAATAGTTAAGAGATGTGGATGAAAGACTTTCTCTTCTCAGTTTTCTCTTCAATTCTCAAGTCATTTCTGAGCTTGTTTTGCATTTCAATTGCATTATTTTAAAACTCTCTCCTACAGTCACAAAGGGCAGCTTTATAAAATCAATATCACAACAGGTAACAGGATAGAAGTCTTTGTTTTGTTTTGCTTTTTTATATGATGGCTTCACGGCTCATATACTGTACCCTTCTTCAGGATGAAAGCCTTTGAAGATGCAAAGCAGTGCAGCGTAACATTATGATCAATTAAACAAAAGAGGACCCAAAAAAAGGGGACTCAAATCACATTACGTAAAGCTTTTCACATTGTATTTTGGACAACAGTAGATTCCTGTATCATGTAAAATAAAGCAGAAATAGTTCTGTGTGCATGTGTGTGTACTTAATTAGAAAATCTAGATTTCATCTGAATTTGAACACCAACTAATTGGATGAAATGCAAGTGACCATGTGTTCTCTTCAAGGTGTCAGTGTAGTTTATTAAATCCTAATTCTTATGTTAATCACATATTAATACCAAGGTATTCCAATAAATTCAGTTAAATGAAATTGCTCTATAAATAAAAAGAATATTGTGGGGTAGAAAATCCATAATGCAATGTAACTTTCACCCGTTCAATCAAAAAATATATCTCTGAAATAGTAAAGTTACACAGTCCCGGCCCCTTTGTCTATTGATTTCCCTGTGGATGCTAACACAGTAAATTTAATACAATTCATTTTCTGAAGTGGGAATCAAAGGAAAGCAGATAAAGAGCAGGAACCAAATGGAGGGAAGGAGTCAGAGAGGAAAAAACAAGCCTCAGCAATACTGATGCTGGTTGCTTTGGTTTTCCAGTAACATCGTCTGAGATACTGAAGACTTCCTTTGGTATTTTGCAGTGTGTCAAATTGCCCAAATGGAGGGGACCTCAAATGGCTTGTGAAACAATGAACCAGGCAATTTATTGTGTTTTCCAGACTCTGGACTCTTTGACTTTGGATTCTGCAATGGTGAGAATAGGTATGAAGGTGAATGTATAATTTGTATGAAAGCACAGATAGAGGTTCTCTTGTTAATCCCAAAAGGCTAAAAAACAAAGAAAAAGAAATGATTGGAGCATGAAATCAAAGGAGTTCCAGAAGAAAACGAGCCGCTTGACTCATTTACCTGACTGGCTGGCTCACAGTGGGAAGGACAAAGGGGCAGCAAATCCTTATTGAGACTTATATGAGTGATTGGAAAATATAATCATTTTTAAATTGCTTTATTCAATTTAGTCCTGACTAGCACTCACTGTACATAATACATGAATACTACCATAAAATGAAAGAAATTACCATCGTTTAAATGTTAGCTGAATTTCAATGCCAGTGTCGGTAACCTGCAGCTCATTCCTTCCTCTGGCTCCCTGTGGCCTGGGGAAAATAATGTGAATAAATAATGGCTATTTCGTTTCAATAAATTTCACTCTATTTATTTATGTTTTCAATGTAATAGTCATAATTCTGGAGATTTAGGTGATCTTGTGATATATATATATATATATATATATACACATTACAGGCCAAAAGTTTGGACACACTTTCCTATTCATTTGAATGAGAAGGTGTGTCCAAACTTTTGGCCTGTACTGTATACATGCATCCCACCTTGTTTGCATCATCTGTTGCCGACAGGCTGGTGAGCTATTTTGAGCTCTTGACCTCCCAGTAAGCTAACCAAAACATCCAACATCCAAAAGATGAAAGTTTCTGAGGAAAACAGAATGTAGTTCTTTTAAAAAAAAATATATACAGTTCTTATATCCACAGCATAACTTTGTGAAACTATCTTCATTATAACGGTTTTATGCCTCCAGGTGGGTTTTATTCGGTGGGAATCACATCCAAATGGCTCTTTTAATGCTGAAGGTTTGGCAACCCCTGGCCTATGTAAACATGGATATGAAACACACAAACTCGCAAGCTCACAGTGATGAACTGAGAATTATCATTCATATTTACACTATGTGTAATAGATGGGGTACAAACTAGTTACTCATCCTAATGTTTAGGCTGGCTCTGAATTGCTTCTGAGTGTGAGAGAAAAGTATCCTCACAGAGAGCAGACTGCCATGCTGATCGCTGAACAGAGCTGAGCCTTCAAGTGTCTGAAAGTGAATGTAGACCCACAAAGTCCTTTGTGACTCAGACAGTCCGACTGTCTGCCCACCCACAAACATCCAGATAACAGGGCTGAGTCAGAGCTCAGATTATGGAATGAATACCATATTTCTCTGTCTCCATTTCTTCTTTTCCTTTAACAGCGATGGAGATATAAACTGTATCAGTTCAGTGGATGCTAAGGTAAAAGGTTTGGGGGTTGATAACTGGCTTTATGAAGAAGCTGCATTCTGCTCTGTTCTCCACTGTCTTTTTTTACTCTTTTAATCTTCTCTTTAAATTGTATATTATTAGTTTTGTCTTTTTATTCTCATTTTAGCTCATTTCATTTTGATGTGGATATCTGTCTTTACGCTCTGTCTCGTATGTCTCTGTTTTTATTTCAAGTATCTGTTGTCTGTGAAGCTTATTGCCTGGCCTCTCTGTATGATAATGTGTTATCATACATTTGAAGAATAAGAACATTCAGCATCAACTGAAAAAAACTGTCAGAACTAAAATACAAAAGTAATCTAAGAAACAGTTTTTCTTTCTCTTTCAGGCCAAGGGCATGATGTAATTAAATAACCATTTTCCAACTCTGTGAATATTATTCTTTGTGGTCTGATCAATAAACAGGAAAAATGAGTAAAAGAAGACCATTTTGGCAACAAAAACAGGGATGATGAGGTCGGTCTGATGAAAATGTTTATTTATAATCTTTGAAAGTATTTTATAGTGGGTAGATATAAATTGTAATCGTAGACATCAGAGGGCTTTTTTTTTTTTTTGTTTGTTTGTTTTGTTTTTGTATTTTTCATCACAGTCTCCCCATGTTATCCCAAGCAGCATTGATAATAGGAGAGTAAAAGCACTAACACAGCCAGGTATCCTGTCGGGATTTGAATAATCTTTGTTCAATTAAAATGAAGCTGCAACGGCTAATAGGAATTCATATGGTGTGTTTAACTAGTGTGGAAAAAGTCAAACAGTATGACTGTTACTGATTTATAAAAGCATTTATGGCTCTTTGCTTTATTGTCAACTTTTTTTGTTGTTTCTGTAGAAATGATAATTAATAATGAAGTGTTCCGTAATTTGGCTGTTTTGACAAAATGTTGGTGTGAAGTTCAGGTCAGGACATCAGCACGATTACACTCAGTGCACTAACTTCAAAGTACAGGCCTCGGTTCACTGAAACTGTGAAAACGTTTTTTTTTTTTGTTGCTGTTTTGTTTTGTGTCTGTGTGTATTCGGGCCTCATTGTTGTGCAAGTAGAAATCCACTTCCTGAACAGAAGCTGTCTTGTGTGTTGGTGTTTTTCTGTTTTGTGTCAACTTCGCAAACTTGTTTCCACAAATGCTGTGATTTCATGAATGCTCGACAACAAAATTTGTAAACTTGGCTTCCACATGTTTTGTCTGTTTTTATAAAGCCACTTGTTTTTTTATGTACATCGTAAGAACAGTGTCACTGTTACAGAGAAGTGATAAATAATAGTTCCTAACGCTTTGATGTTGCACTGAATTTAACACACTTAATTCTTCACCAACGAAAGCCTAACATTTAGGATAAAATGGACAAGATTTCAAGCATTAAGTGTCATCACTTGCTCATGGGCACTCTGACTCTAAATCCCTTAATCCACCTAAAGCTGTAGATACCGCAGCAGTTTAACAGATCTGAACCATAAACCGTCCAGTCCACTGAGCTGGAGTGAAATAAAGCCCATATTATTCAATCCCAGGATGACATTTAAAGGTTTATTTTCACATCAACGAAGCAATAAGCATGTTTGAATTAATACCACATGGCTCTTATTCTAATTACATATAGCATGCTGCCCTCACCCAGTGTGAAGATGAGTTTTAGAAAATGAGTGAGTGAGTTAGTGATTCAACAAATCATAAAAAAGAAAAAAAAAAAAAAAATCACCTGCAAACTCCACACTGATGGGACCCTGGCCCCGGGAATCAAACCCATGAGCTTTCTGGTTGTGAGGCAACAGTGCAAACCACTATGCCGCCCTGCTCCGGTTATTCTCAAAGCAAATTACTTTGGCACTCCTTTAAGAATGTGCCGCGCTCTGCTTAAAGAGGATGGTGATAATAGTTTATTAATGACAGGAGTGGTTGCATACGCTTGTGCTCCTACAGTAAAAAAAAAAAAAAATATATATATATATATATACGTCTTTATTTCCTAACAGCTTTTCATCTAAACCATTTGACTGTTTATTTGTGAGCTAATGTGATTCTCTCTCTAGTCCAGAGAGCAGAGTATTTATTGAGTTACTCAAATAGAAATTGAACAAAGTGTCCTAAATTGCAGAGAGATGGGCAACTTAACTGAAGGTCACATTTGCATACATTTCCCCCTATTGACTTGTAACCTGAACAACGGCGTCTCAGAGAGGTGAGAATTCCCACTGACAGCAGAAACGTGCTTGAGTGCGGGCGCGGAAGCCCTGAGCTACGTAGAGATTGCCCCGAAAGTGTTTGTCACACATGCTAAGGCTCATCTTTCCCAGGCGTCAAGCTTTCCTCTCTTGAGCGCCACAAAAATAAAAAAAAAAACAACAACACACACACACACACACACACAAAAAAAGTGCCTTTGGTGTAGAAATGTCATGCAAATTGTCTCAACGCCAATTATGGAGCATACAGCTGTAATCGCACGGGTTGGGTTTAAAAAGGTGCAGAAAGGCAACACATTTACACTGTGTGTGTGTGTGTGTGCGTGTGTGTGTGTGTGTACAGATGAAAAATGGGGCATTAATGGCCAGTGCCCTCCATCTCTTCTTGACACAGTTGGAACCTAAAATTATGCTCCTGAAGTGTCTTGACTTTGGAATAGCACACTGGGATGATTCAAATGTTCTTAAATTCTCCATAATCACCCAGGGATTTATTTCTCCCTTTATCTATTTATTTTTCTTTCACTCAGAAATGTATTTTAGTATTCTTGCCCACAACAAGCGCTTTATGACCAGCTCCCTTTCATTTAATCATACACTTCACCTATTGTACTTCTGGGGTCAGGGCCCATTATAAATACAGTTTTTTCTATTCATGCACTCAGGGATTCCCTGCAGGTTTGAAGAGTAAGTGATTAATTTGATTGGCTTTCCCCTCCGGCGCTACAGCCTCAGACTTTTTTTTTTTTTTTTTTTTACTGTGCTGGGCAGATGGGAACTGCTTCTGTGTTCCTGATGAAATTTTATGAATCTCACAAACAGATTGTCAAACAAATTTTTTGTTTTTTTTGTCATTTTTTTCCCTCATGGCTAGTTCTGTAATATTTCAAATAACCAAATACTTTAATTGCTTTGAGAATTTATGAATTGAGATTAAGCAGCAACACCTTTTACCCTTTAACAGTACATAAATAATAAATCACCAGATTTACAGCATTTCATAGGGTTGTTGTGATGACCAGATAACTATTTTAAGAGCTTTTTAATGTAAAGGAAGAATTGCACAACAGTTACATATTACAAAATAGCTGCAATCCTGAAGTGTATTTGCATCCCGTCCAGCAGTTTTAAATATGGCTGTGGATGATGTATAGATAGTGAATAAACAAATAATAATACAATATGTAAGTCTTTTCAGTGAATAAATTTGTGACTTGTAATTGGTTAAAAAATAGCAAATCCATTATAACCAATTTTATTCCCCTTTTAAAAAAGGTTATCAATTAATAACTGCACTAATGACTCCCATCCAGCACATATGTCCAATCTAAGATTTCTTCCTTTTGACACAACAGCAACAAGCATAACACAACCGAGGCTTTGACTGCACTCCCAGCTGTCCATTTGTACTGTGGGTAACGTATACAAATGGTTTTGGAAAAGCCACGTTTCTAAGAGTTTCTACAGCATCATTTGAAGAAAGTGCGGCTGTAGCTGAACTGGTTCAATCATATGTAAATGCTATGATGTAATAAAAAAATTTAAATCATTTAAAAACTTAACTGTGCTCATTCGTTAATAATTACCAACATTAGGTTTATTGTTGAATTGCCTTCATAGTCCTGTTCTGGTGGTTAAGGGGTTTCAGGTTTTATTCAGCAAACCTGCTTCCTGAGATAGGCTGTACTGCTAAACATACGGTGCAGGGGTGTGATGAGAAAAAAAAACAAAAACAAAACAACACACACACACACACACAGTGGCACACACACAGTGGCACATAAATAATCAATGTCCAACAGCTGAACAACAGCGATAACTCATATTCCTAGTGATTCATTGACGAGCATTGGCCCCCTGAGAAATTGAATGAATGGATAGATGGACACGGGACCTCAATGAGAGTTTAAGTTGTCCACTGATATAAACATCAAGGTGAAAGGCACAATAGTACAGGTTAGGCACATGCACAATCCTTTTGTGGGTTGGGGTCTAGAGTTAATTGGAAGATTATATTTATGTGATTATAGCTTTCCTTTAAGCGTTTATTTCCTGTTCATGCTTGCTATGAACAGTTTATAGAAGGAATTATATTAGCAAGGATGTAAGCATATAAAATGGTTCATTGATTTTCCATTTTCTGTGGGAAAATATTAAGCAAGGAAAAAAAAAAGAAAAGTTTTCCAGATTCAAAATTTTAGAGAATCTTCTGGGTTTTACATTTTATCATGCGTCAGTTTGCTTAACCTACAAAAGTCACTGCGTTGAAATTCCAAAGAGATGCCCTGCGTAATGTGACACCTTCAATGTCAACCCACAGAGACGGAGAAACCTGCGTCTCTGCATATCCCATTAATCTTATTATAGTCCCATCCTCTCTCTTATTGTTAAATATGCATTAAAAAGAATGGAGTCATTGAGTATATTTGGCATATAAAAAATACAGGCTCATCATTAAAAATCCATGTAAGCCCTTTAAAGCTGAAGAGTGCTGATTTCATGCTTGGCTGCATCATCTCATAGGTGATACACTCCACCACAACCGCCGCCATCGCCGCCACCACAACACAAAACACACACAGTGGAACACACGCTGGATCAGACGGTGACGTCCTTGGCTCTGCCTCCCCCGTGCGAGGCTCGGCGGGATGGATGTGGTGTCTGAACTAATGGAGCAGGGAGAACACGGGCTGGCTGCGAATAGAAGGAGGTGGAGGAGAGATCAGGGTGCTCTTGAAGCACCTCTTTGCATTTGCACAACAGCAGGTTACTGTCATCATGGGGAGGATGAGCAGAGAAATATTAAGTGGTGATCGCCGCTGGATCTGTCCCCGGGTGACGGAGCGGGAAACACTCCCTCCTGACTGTTTGGGGCTGCAATTTAAGGGCCCTTTCCTTTTATTTACATGCGACTTCACACTCATACATCAAGTCGTTGCTGGAAATATGCTGCAAAATCAGACTTGTGTGCTAATGATACAAATGTGCCAAACAGTCCCCTAAAGAACATCTGCGGTTCCATAACCATAAAAACATTTTGCCTCTGATTAATGTGGTATTCTTAGGCTCATGGCTCTCCTTAGCAGACCACCAGACGAGATGTTCAATCAACTATGCATGACTTGACCTTAATGGATTTTTCACTAGGAGGCTTGGGTTGGTTATTAGAGAACCAGCTCATGTGGAACAACCTTGTCCCCTTGGGAGGGGAATTACACCAGTTCAGAGGAAACCCACATTATGGCAGGAGGAGAATAGAGGAAAGCAACATTTCCTCTCAGCTTGCATATATCTCAGTTTAAAATGTGCCAACTGTGTGATCTCAAAAGAATATTTTCCATCTGCTGCTTGATTATGAATTCCCTGTCCTATTCTCTTTACTTTACAGTGAGCGCCGCGAGCCCTTTGACGGTGACACTCTTTGTCCTCCGCCATTTAATGTCATCTTGCCACTATATGCTCTACTTGCCGAATATTTGACCAAGGAAACAGGCAATAAATTCTGCTCCTCATTAAATGCACTTATACAAAAGTGCTTGTGATTGGCTGAAATTTACCTGCACATCAGACCTTACACGTTTTAAAAGTTTCTGTGAAAATGAAAAGGCCGCATTGTGCGCCTTGTCAAAACAATGGCCGTCGCTGCAGCGCCAACCAGGAGCCTTGATCACCGTGCTCTGTTTACCCGATTTCAATTCGCACACATCAGTAAATAAACAAACAAAATGACCCAGTGTGGAATTAATTTTCTCCCCCAGCTGTGTACTCTAATTGGAATAATAAGCTGAAAGGTTATCAACACTCCACGAGGCATTATTCAAGCACCTAGCCTAATCTCTGTTCCCCCTCCCCTCCCTTCCTTCGGCAGCACTGATGTACATGTGCACCACAAAGTGGGAAATTAAACATTATCTATGTATGTATCTGATGCAATTCAGCCACGACAATGAAAGTTCAAGCGGTGAAACATTATGAACTGCTGCACCGATTTAATTTGAAAACTATGAATCAGCTCAAAGTAAATCTTTCTGCTTCCCTTTTATTTATTTATTTATTTATTTTTTTTCATTTTTAATTTTTTACATTGACTACAAAACTAAGAATTGTTTCAGTGGCTGTGATTGAACTTTAGAAAAAGTATACGAGCTAATGAACTGGACGCGCACTGTACAGTTCTGGTCTGCTTCTTGAGACTTATTTTCGGCTTCGTCATGTGTGCTATACGTGGGCGGTGAGAAGCATTTGGCCGCTCTTAGTCGGCGTCTCGCATGGCTAAAGCGATGGCACGGTTTGATTTGGCAATGTCGCTTTGTTTTGTTTTCTTTCCCCCACTGCACCTCCACAAAGTAGCATACAGAGTGAATGTGAGCCCAGGACCCATGACGGAAAACACGGAGAGCCAGTTTGCTGGTTGAACTGTGGCAGTAGCAGACTTTCCTCCGGGGCCTAGTTAACGTGCATTGTTGGCAGTCAGATTGTACAGAGTGGGCACAGGAATTGTGAACCTTGGCTTTACGTGGCAGTGAACTCAATTCAACAACAACATTTATAGAGCTGTGCATTGTCCAGCTTCAGGCAAAAAAAAAAAAAAAAATGTTTTAATAAGTGAATATTAAATGGACAGAAACATAATTACCACAAGTCATTGCCTTTAATTTATTCCTTCTTCAATTATATAACAGCACAGAATAGCTCCGGGTCTGGTGACCCATTCATGAGTTAAAATTACAATACACTTCGTTTCATTATATCTCGACAATGACATTACAATTGTGATGTATTAATTGAGGCTGTTGCTCTTGCCTCATCACTGCTCTCCATGTGAGCATCATCAGGGCTGTTTACAGGTTGTGCTCTTCTTGCTGAACCGAGTCCAGGTTCACACGAATAAACGCGCACGCCATCTAATTAGACCATGATATATAACAGCACAACGGATTTAGAGAAGAGCAAAACTCTGCAGCCAGTCTGGTTCAGACTGTGAGGTTGTAATGTTATACTGCATAATACAAAAGAAAGTCAGCAGATGCATGTAAACTGCGCCAGTCCCTGCGGTGGGGCATGTTTAAGTGTTAAAAATGATGACATTACACATTTTAGCACTAACAAATGAGCATCGTTGGAATGAGTATACGAGTAAATAGTAGAAAGCCAAAATTTTTAATTTGTAATCTACAGCTTTTCCTTTTCCAGGTCGCGGGTGATGCTGCTGCCAATCCCACCTCACACTGGGCGAAGGCAGGGCACCTAGACGGCACCTAACACTGAGATATAGTGGTGTCACATCAAGAAGGTCGTGGGTTCGGCTCCTGGCTGTGTGGAGTTTACATGTCCTCCCTGTTCCTGCTCCTGTGCCCGGTTTCCTCCCACCATCCAAAGACATCATGTTTGGGTTAACTGGTGACTCTAAATTGTCCGTAGGTCTGAGTGTGAGTGGTTGTTGGACGGTGGGAGACAGTGGGAGAACACAACCATGTTGCTGTGAGGCAACAGCGTTACCCACCGTGCTGCTCCTTAAATCATTTTAATCAACATTTTAAATATAATAAATGCAACCTCTTGGCTCTGCAGCATCAGACTTTCTCAACTCAATTTACCAAATCTGCATTTTGCCAGCCTCAGCTACACTTTGAATCTACTGGCACTGCCAAATTTGCAAAACACTGGTATTAATTTTTATGTTTTTTTTTTTTTCAGAGCTGCTATATCAATTTATATGCAATTGTGTTCACTCCGTCTTGTGAATAACTATCGACGGCACATCTGTTTCACGAAGCGATGTTAATATGATAACAGACCACCCAAAATGAGGTACATAACTTATGAAAAGAATATAAGCTCAGTTGCATTACATGATACAGATCAGAGACATGGCATTCCCCAGCCACTCTAATTATGCACCGCAATGGTGCCAATGCATTTAAAGTAGCTACATTATTACAACTGACAGTAGACTCATCGCTTCATCACTTATTCAGTGTGAGGCAATTTTCCAATGCTTCCCCAGATGGTTGTCAATTTTATGCAAAATGGAAAAGAGATTCAGTCCAGCCAAGCTCAAATTGATATCGCCAGGCCTCAGGTTGGGTAGTTATTTTCAGGCCTTGAAATAAAGTAAGGGTTGTGGTTTCATATGTCTGGCAAAAGTGACAAAGAAAAATCATGATTCTCTGAGATATTTTTCAAGGAGGATGACAAAACATCCTAGAACGAGTTTTATGGAACCATTTATTACGACTTTGCCATCACTCACACTTCTGCGGGTCTTTCCGGTTGCCTTAAATGTGGCCATTAGCCGAGCTTTGAGAGACAGGGACCTCTTTTGCGAAGAGAAACACTTCATACAAAGCGCTTTTCCTCGTCCGATCTTCTGTCTAAATGCAGTACTTCAGGCCTAAAACAAACACATCAAGCAGGGTTAAATTATAATGTGTCCGGATAACAGTTTGAAATGCATTAACACCACCGGCATCAAGTGCGTCCACTCTACAGCCTATTATTATTAAACAGGACTCTCTCACACAATGCAGTGCTTCATTATCAATATAAAACCCCACAACTGTCCTGTTGTGCCATTCAAGCACATCCCGTGCGTACTTTATGACTGTTTGGTTCCTTTGTGTTTGTTTAACTGTTCGTTTGATGCGTTTTTTGAGTCCACAATGAATAAGATGGACTGAACGTCTGCACCATTGCAACAATATATTAAATTTCATTTTGTTTAATTTATATGGAACCAAACATATTATACAGCAAGTATTTATAACAGTTTTAGAGCTCATACAAAGAGTTTACGAAAGCAGCCAGTGAGTACCAGAGTCTTCATTGGGAAAGTAGCTGTGATCATAAAAAATAAATAAAGCATATACCCCTATGGACAGCAGAAAATGAACAGCAGCAATCCTCCAAAATATGGGAGAGTTAGACTGATTTTCTGGCTTATTCTTTTCTGAACAAGCAATATTTGGTGACCTTATGAATATGCTTTTTTAGTCTTGTATTAATTTGTTTTCCTCTGTGGCAGCAGAGCAATTTACTAAGAAAATCCAGCAGGTTATACTGCCAAAAAAGTTTGAAAGACGGCAATGTTACGAACACTTGGTGTTAACATGTCGTTGTCAAATTTTTATTTTATTTGTTTAGTCAGGAAAAGCCTCAGTGAGATTAAAAATCTCTACCCTGACAATAAGCAGCCATACACAGTACAGGCCAACAGTTTGGACACACTATTGTATTCATATGAATGAGTATATAAGAAATATAAGATGACCCCTTATTTTAAAATTTCCAGAAGAAAGTCTCAGTTTATATTCAGGTCATTTCAGACGCCTGCTTTTTTCCAGTGCCATTAACTTGAAGATGCAATTGCACATGGCTGGCCCCAAATACAATTCACTTTTTGTACTCTTGAGCCAATCCATTCTTCATAAATTCGGTAGTTTAAGTTTGGGGAATTCTCAGAGTCATGTATAATTGAGGTCATGGCTGTTTTGGGGAATCTTTGGTATTGGTTGGGCGCGAGGAGGATTCAGGTGATGGGGGAGAGGCCCACTCGGAACGTCAAAACTGCCCTTTAGAAATCCGTCACAGAGGCTACATCCGTCTCTGGTCCACACATTGCTGAATGCTCCTGTGGTATGCCTTTCAGTGATATCTGTTACAAGGGATGTCATCACACCATGGCACATGCAAACCATACTAACAGAGTAGAATACAATATGAAAGACAATCCTGTGCTCACCTGCACGTATTATACAGCCAGTGTGGACAGAGACTTGTTTTATTCTCTGTTTTGTTTCGGTGCTGCAACATAGTGAAAGACTCTGCTGAGAGCACAGAGGTTTAAATTGATGTAAAGACTGTAAAAGATGCGGTACCCTTTCCTTTGATTTATTAGCCACTGCTCAATGTAACTGTACCCACATTTGAAAGGTACATATTGGTCGCAGCCCGCTATCGATTTTTCCACAGTTAAATGGATGGCTTTGTTTAGCAGTGAAAAAGCGAGCAATTTTACCCGCACTAGCAAGCTGTTTAATAGTCCCAAATCTATATTTCATTAAAATGATGACACATTGCACCCCTGGCCTTCTCCTAACTCTTGTTCTATTGATCTCCAACAGTTTGGGCCTTGTAGAGGATAATAAATTGTCCTGGCATCAGTGGCACTCTTTTTAAACACTCACCTTCCATTATATTTGTAATGAAATACAGGAATTACGCGCTGACATGAGGGAATTTGAGGTCGCAGCACTATGAATCTTTATCATTCCAAATGTGTTAAAAAGCAGCGTCGTCCTCACCACTGCCATATGTGGCAGACGGACGGTGAATACGATCCATGAATGTTCTCACATGATATACTGAACGCTCTCCAACACAGGCGGAGAAACGGGTGAATCCATCTCACTTAGATGCTCACGTTTTCCCAATTTTTTTTCTTTTTATTTATTTATTTATTTATTTATTGATTGTCAACAATAGCAAGTAGCACCGAAATCAATTGCATTTTCTTAAAAAAAAAAAAAAATTCTATTCACATGATCCCTAACTGATCCCGGGGGGGGGGGGGTAATCCTGCCTCATGGGCTAGCAACGCATCATCATTCATGAGAAGATGACCTTTACTGTCCCTAAACACCACGTAGTGTTTAGCCGGAAAAGGCAGCGCTGGAATATTTCCTGCGTCTCTTTTTCCTACATTTTATTTTCACACAATTAAACCCAAGTACGGGGCCAGAGCAACTCAAAATGGGATGAGAGAATGTTTCAGTAATGGGAACCTGTTGTGTTTATGATGAATACTGGCCAATCTGTCTGCCTCTGGAGGGTAAACAAGTTTGACATTTGGTGGTGACCTTATCCCTTCTATTAGGCTGCTTGTTTTTCTGACAGAGATGGATAAGGGTGCTTTTTCTCATTTCATCATATACAATGATGCTGGTTAACAAGGTGTCCTTGTTAGGTCAAAGCGTGTTCGCATTTACATGTTTCACTGGGACTGTCACATTTGAGGTGAGCTCATAATGAACACAGGCTGCTCCGGCCACTGGCGCACTAAAGCAAAGGCACTGTATAAAACCCACCTCTGTTCTATTTTTGTGTCTGCGCACTTAATATTATGTGACATTTTCAGATCAATACATGTCTATCGATGCTCTCCATTAACGCAGTAATGAATCAGTATATAACTGGTTTATAATGCTGGCAGAGGAAAAGAAAAAAAAAAAACAAAATGTTACCATGGCTGAACAGTAAAAGAAAAAGAGCGCTGGCATCCACATAAACTCAAAGAGTAAATTAAAGAGACGTCACAAAACTGAACGATGCTTGACTGGCAAGTGACCTCAAGGGAGGCAACAAGATGCTACTTAGGAGCAGCAGCTGGGATCCGTGGTGTGCAGTAAGATCGTGATAATAGATTAGAGGTGGAAATTTGACCCAGTGTGACCCAGACGTGCTTTTGGGTGTCCTTCATACACCCGACAAAGCAGAGTACAGCCGGAACAAAGTCTCATTAGAGCTTGTTGTGACAACAGCAGTCGCATGTCCAAAGAAAAAGCATACAAAACATTATTTCTGAGGGTTTGATTAAAAGTATTCTCGCAACACAACCACTCTTTGATGGTGGATTCTGCCTTAATGAAGTTTGCAGGGAGGACTGAATAGTGAAATGTTATTAATTTGTGACCTTTTCACATTCAAACTGAATTAACCCGCCAGTCGAATGTAGAACATACTGGCAACTATCTAACACACAGCTATTTTTTTTTTTTTTCCCCCTTCCACCGTGTCTTCGTTGCTGGACTCACACTATGGTGAGTCGGGTAGATCACTGTGCCAGTAAATCTTCAGCTGTTCTATATTGCCCCAGCTTGCATAAAAGAGTCATCTTTGTTTTTCAGCTATAATCCACTGCAGTTCTCTTGACTGATATTTGATTGTTTCGACCGAGCTAGGAGCTTCTGAAAGCCATGAGGTTATTTCAGTATTAAACAATACAACTGACAATAAAACAGAGGTACACTCTACTTAGGAACATCTGTTTTACGAACAGACAGAGCTGCAAGTTAAAATAGTCTTCGGAACGCACAATTTTTTTGAATGTGCCTTTTGTAACTAGTATGACTTTCACTGCTACGCATATTGTGCAGCTCCAGTATCAGCATGTGTTCGTGCTGAGACTGGTTCTGTTATGAACAAGCAACTTCTTAGGAAAAACATAACTCGTTCATAAGTTGGGAGTGTGTCGATGCTCACTAAACAGAACTGATCTGACACTGATCCCGTGATCCTGATGTTGGCTGTGTTCGCATCATTCAGCTTCCTGAGTCTCTGGTTCTTCATCTTTCTTCTGTCAGTTCACAGACTCCTAGACCTGTGAGAACACATTACAAGGCCTGTGCCTCCACCTGTACCGTGGCTTTGATTACAGCAAAGAGCAGGTGTGAATTAAGCGGGTGCAACAGGATCGCTTCGTGTGAATAAATGCATTTTGATTATGAGCAAACATTGCCCTCCTTTGGCCCTCATTATGTAAATGAGGAATTGTATTTTAGGGAGAGGGAAGGGACGGAAGGCCAGGGTGATTTGTTTGCAGGAGGATTTTGTGCAGCCTGGCAGTCATATGCTGTTGATTAACGGACTAATGGACAGGCAGCAGAGTGGGGTGAAGTAATTTCATACCAATCACTATTCATTACTTAATGAGAGATGATAACTCGGGGGCACTCTTCAGCTCAAATAGCAGCAAAAGGCAAAGTTGATGAATCGTAATAAAAAAATCATATCATTATTTACCTCTTTAAATTCACAGGGGCCACGGAACATAATTAAGAGATGCACAGGAGCAAGATGGAACCGTTTTTTTCAAAGGCAGACAATCATTTATCATGACCTAATAGGATTTTTGTTTACAACTTCAGAATAGGCGCAGTCTCTACCTGTTGAACCAAAATATAATCAAATCAAATAAGCATCCACAATATAGCTCACTTTTGTGATGCAGCCCGACAAATGCACGGCTTCCCGTTTTCCCTACGGATGAGTGAAACGGAGAGAGTCGTCTCTACATGATGATTTGACTTCATTAAATTTTATTGATTTCTTTCTTTTTTAATGATATGCTATTTCTGTCATTTTGTTTTGGTTAAACAATGACACAAGAAAATATGTCTTTTTTATGTTTTTTGTTCGTTTGTTTGTGTTTTTGGCCCCTGGAAGCTTTGGGACTCAAAGACCAAAGTTGAAGTGTGATGATAGATGAATTATGGATTAGAGCTGGGCTCTACATTATTTCTTAATTACATGAGGCTCCGTCTGGTTTCGGTCCTCTGTAAAACCTTGCATAAGCTTTAACATTATTTTAAATATGGCACAATAAGTCTTACGGAAACAAATCTGTCTCAGCAGATTTTGAAATCGTAAAAACTCTGAATTTCAAAAATTTCAAGATTTCAAGATTTTCTTTTCGACAATGTGTATTTCATATTTTAAATTTCCCTGAATTCAACTCCCGACATTGTAAAGAAATTAAAATTTGTTCATAAATACAGAATGAAATGACATGACAAATTCTGTTTGCTTTGTTTTTCTTACACCTAGAGCCAGCAACAATGTGAGTCATCGTGATGCAGTTTTATCAGTGTATGACACATACGCACTACACAGCAAACTGGTGTCTTTGCAAATATTAAGAGTGAGTCATATTTTTGTCATGGCATAAGTTCAAAGGTGTGACTTCTCTCTACGTGGCATTATTACAAAATGTAATAACATGATAGTCACAAACATTCAGGAGAAGTCTCACTCTTCTCTCTCCTTGCAGTTCTCGTGGCAGTTAATCCTTGTTGCTGTTGCCGTGGATGCAGAGACAAAGACAAACAACACGTTCTCATCTGAGCTTAATTGCTGTAAAATATTCTGAAATTTAGGCTAAACGCTGGAAATAACTAGTAAATACAAAATGAAAATCGAGCAACTTGCAAACAAAACTAAAACGCACTTATTTGCCGCACAAGAGGATGTTTTAACAAAAGCACTAAGCGGTTGCACGATTCTAATATTCATTTAATGAACAGAAAAAAGGTGGGAGAATCAAGTCAGAATATTTCAGAAGCTCCAAAGGATGATTATCATCGTTTGATGCACTGTTTGTGCATAAGTGAATTCTTATGAGAACTATTGCCACATCATTGTTCGCCAATAGACACATCAACATCGGATGTTACAGATCAAATTATGATAAATGTGGCGGCCACTGTGACTGACCTTCCCCAGTGAGACAAACATGTGTTCAGACCAGCTGTGTGTCTCTCTGTTGTGTTACACCTCTATCTCTCTAGGAGTTTGTAGAATGCTTGAATGTTGGATCCTTCTTATCATTGAATTTATTTGCAGTTATTCAGAAAGCCTACAAAAACCTCCCCATTTTCAAACGGAGCTCCTAAAACTGCCAAACAACATATTTATTATTTACATTTATTATTCAGATTCAGCCGAGACACAGAGAATGTACTGTAATTGGTGCCGGGCTTATGTGATGTCATGATGTCAAGATGACTATTATCAGGTCTCCTCTGTCACGCAGGCAGTCTGTCTGCTCTAACACGAACGCTGAATTGAAAACCAAGATATTCTGCAGCTGTCGAGCTCCAAATGCATTCCTGGTATAATGCAGTAAATGTCTTGTGCTGACAACCCATCTGCATCTTACACGTCAAAAAAATTAGGTTTCAGCTTTGCCGCCGTCGCAAAAAATTATTCATTAGCCACACGCCACAGTTTTGCTTGTTAAAGGTCTACAAGTGATACTTTTGCATAAATGTATGGGGACGTGTTTACCTCTTTTCAGAAGTACTTTTATTTTTCTTCAGAAGGCTGTGATAGGAGCTAAGATGTCTAACTGATGTACAGAAGTGCATATGGCCCAATGATCTAATCCATATGTTTGAAGTTTTTCCTCGTGTAAACATCCAATTAAATATGCTCTCTCATTCTCTTCTCAGTGTTGATCTTTCATTACTGAACAGGTGCTGTTTGAATAGAAGACTGTGTAAATGTTGGCGCTTGCCGAAATTCTCCTCTCCCTCGCCAGTTGGTGAGCCCGTGTGTGCTTGTGAATGCGTGTGCAGAAAGAAATGGAAGTCATATTTCAGACCACTTCACCAATGTGCAATATTGTCCTGTGGGACGGAGACGGCGCCGCCCACGCTGGATTGATTTTGGTCATTGCACTAGATCACATTGCAGCCTCAATAAATCTGAATTATTCTACCACAGTGTAAGACTCAGACGGCTCCCTGCTGTGTGGCCACGAGCTCCTAAAGGTCTATTAGTAATAATGATCATGGCGCTTCCATAATTGTATCTTTATAACTGTAACACACTAACATCTACGGGTTTTCACGGCTAGATTAATGTTTCATTACATGATAAGAATAGAAATCCATAAAGAAAATTCAACACAAATTAGTCTGTATGTGTGTCAGTCGATCGATGTGTAATTGTCAAGGCTGGTGCAAGTCAGAGGAGAATGGTCAGAACTAGCTGAACCAACAACTGACAGAAAGGTGACAGTAACTCAGGTGATTATTCTTTACAACTGTGTGAGGAAGAAGAAAGAAAGCAACACTGAGGTTCTACGCCTGTCAGCCAAAAGCAGAGTTTACAGCCGCAGTGGGCACAAGCTCAACAAAACTGAACTGCTGAAGGATGGAAACATGCCGACTCATCTGATGAATCTGGAATTCTGCTGAGGTGCACAGATGGTAAGGTCAGACAGCTTGAATCAATGGACCCAACTTGTCTTATGTCAACAGCCCAGGCTAAAGGTGGCAGTGTAACGGTCTGGGGAAGAATTTCCTGGCACAGTTTCAGCCCCTTAATACCAATCAATCATCATGGACTTCAGTGGCTTTCTCAATCTCCTGATCTGAATCCAGCAGAGCACCTCCGGGATTTAGTACAACAGGAAATGCACAGCATGAACGCGCAGCGGACCAACGTGCAGAAATGATGTCGTGCAGTCCCGTCAACGGAGCAGAATCTCACAGGAGAGAAAAGGTTTCGACATCCTCTGGAAGCAATGCCATCGAAGAACCGAGTCATGGGAGGAAGCACCGTGTGTCAGTGTTTCGTTTCGAGTGAAATGCTTATTTTGAATAAGGTTGCACGCATAACTTAACGTTTGTCAGATTTGATTTTGAAAAAGCACATTGAAAGATTACGCATCATTTATTTATCAGCATTTATTAACATTATCCCTAAATTTAGCTGATTTCGAAAGCGCTGCTGCCCAAATTGTCACAAATGTAAGTAAACAGAGAAGTAACACGCAGCCGAATAATACGCCGTGCGTGCAGCACTTCTGTAGGGCAGAGCGGATGCTACCATGAGTGTCAAAAACGGACAAGAGCTGTCAGGGTTTCCTGAGGCCGTCGAACTGGCAAAATAGTTGAAGAAAAGTGCTCCTGGTGTGTAAAGCATGAAAGTCTGATGGTGAACTTCCAACTTTCCTTCTAAACTGCGAACTCAGCTCAATAATCCAATAATTAAAGCTCACAATGTCTCAGAAGCAAAACTAATAAATAGCTCCCTTAATCTCGTTTTAGCCCAAAACAAACAAAACAGCAGTCAAACACTGGCTCTCTTTGAAAAATGATTTAGCTTTAATATTATTGCTCCATATTGACTTGCGTCAACAGGAAACGGGCCTGCATGTGTTCATCCATCCTAACTTCGGTTCAGCTCTGCAGCGCCAGTTTTTGACATCCTCCCACTGTTGGATAATGAAAAATGCATCACCATTGATCTCCTCTCAGTTGCATATCTTGCACAACGTCAACTCTCCAGAACAAATCGTCCTCTTATATTTCTGTTATTCCTCCCTTTGGCCTACCTGGTCTCCTTTAAAATATAATCCTGACAGTAAGATACCGAAAAATCAAAGCCGCCGGCATCGCTTCTACCAAAAGGCGTCCTTTCAATTAAACCCGACTCCTTACTGTTCTTCGTTGGGCTTCCTGCGTTCATGTAACACTTTCATCACCTTCTCCTCATCAATTCACCTCACAGGGTTTTCTCTGCTTTTCTTCTTCTCCTGGTTGCCGGCTTTCTGTTGTCGCGCTGCCTCACGTCGACGGCACTGTAGGCTTGAAATGATAATGGAACAGAGAGTGGTCACAAACACTGTCCACATCAAATGCAAGCGCACACAATGTTGGCAACACCTCACACGACATGCTTGAACAAAACCCGTTAAATCAGCAGTTTCCTGCAGGGAGATTTGCTCTGCAGAGGTTAGCATGAAACCAAATTTTTTTTTTTTTTCCCCCTTATTCCAGATGAAGTGCTCTGCCCCTCTCTGGGTGCTGACATTCATGCCTGCTCTGAGGTGGACTAAAACTTCTGAGGCCATATCTCCATTCGATCCATTTAAAAAGCTTTTGTATCAGGCTGAAATCATACATCTCCTAAAGATGACATTTAAAAGTATTGCCTGGCAAAAAAAAATAAATAAAATAAAATCTTTTGTCTCAATGATCTTTACCAAGAAACTACATCTGCTAGTAATTAAACGGCTGAGTGGCTTTAAAAATTAGCTCAGATTCATAATACTTTTTATTAATAGACTTTCTCCCTCTTAGTCTGGAGAGAGAAAAGTATATCTCTGTAAAATGAAAAAGATGAATAGCCAACTTCTCAATTCAATTCTGAAATGTAATCAAATTGCCAATTAACTGTATTAACAAGGGAGGCTACATGTTTAGAATTGATGGATCCCAGTTGCTCCTCGTCCTTGCTCTTAATGAAACTATAAAGCAAATGAAATCTTCTGAGAATGACCTTCGTCTCCTAATCTTCTAATTAACTTTGAATTAGACTTCGATGCCTAATTTTTTTTTTTTTTTTTACCTGCGTATGTACAGTGAAATGTTCGCTGAATATGCGGGGGAAGAGCATAAATAAAAATGAGCAAATTTGTGTACCGTGTCTTATTATCAGGTCCTGCAGACATGACTAGCCCAGCAAAGCAACAGAAACAGGCAGCTATTATGCCCATCCTCCCCGATCTATCCCTCCATTCATCTCAATCCACCCTTCCCCCACTTATCCATCCAAACCGCAGCGAGAGATGCATCCACGAAGAAAATCAAGAAATGCTACGTCAAGATTTTTCTTTCTTCCCAGAATCTTTTGTGGACCTACGCTCTGCATTATTTTACACAAAAATGCCAGCCTGATAAGCCTGAATCACAAAAACCAAACAGACCACCACAGTTAATAGGTCCACATATCTTCACAAGTCCACCTTACATTTTCTCTCTCTCTCTCTCTCTCTCTTTTTTTAATTAAACAAGTAGGTTTTGCATTAATGAGACTTTCTCTGTTTATAGATACACAATTTTCTGGGTGCAAATATAATATAAGGTTTCATTGAATGTACATGGAATGTAATTGCACTTCTCAATTTGGACAAAGTGACGTGAACACCTCTTATTACTATGATTTGTGAGGGAAACCTTTCCTGTGCTTTCATCATTTTAGTACCTTCCCCAAGAAACAGAGCAATACTTTACATTTGCTTTACGTCATATCCTTTACATGTGTACAAACACACTGATGAAGTATGGGAGAAAGGCAGCCGAAGGATCTACCACCCGCTGTGAGGATCAGCTGCAGTTGTCCTCCCAGTCTACCAGACATGCTGCTGATGCTCTCGCTGCCTTGATGGTTTTCCCGGCCAACCTCAGCAGACAGTTGGTTGACATGGGATGGTTGTCAGCTGATGCAGGGTGTCTGGGCATTCTGGACTACAAAAGCTGGCCCGTGTGCTCATTCGCTCTCTCCCCTATATTTGCTGGCATCCATTGATTTTGGCCTGGCTGAGATTTGCACATATAAAACCTCCACAGCACATTTCCACTCATCCATGCACCGCTGTCATGAATACATTTGCTGGTAGCTGAAGGGAAGACTCCCCTCATGTCACTGTTTGTGACAGTAGCAAACCTTCCTTTACTCTCCAAGAGTTGTCACCAGGAGTGGAGAGCCTGGTTATCCTACTGAAGTATGGTATGCTAACAGGTTAGATCTGGTCCCGCTGGCCCCTGTTGTCAATTTCTGAGACAGAGCCAGAGCGGTGTCCTATCTGCCCTGGAGAAGAGGAGCTGCTAAGAGGACTATTAAACCACTACTAAACCTAAAGCCTTCATGAAACGACCATCCATAGCTGGCAAAACACTGAGCATTACCATTAGTTTACTCACAAACAGGAAAACACCTTGAGTTTGGTATATAACTTCATTCCTTTAGCTCACCAGGAGTGTTAATCCCCCTGACCAACAGCTCCCGCTTTAACACCTAAAACAGATGATAGTTCCAATTACAGATTCAAATCTAATATGTGCTCTCTACCACTAATTGTCAAAAATGCACTATTTAGATTTTTGCCCAAAATTTCTGTTAACATTATTATGGTTATATTAATATTCCTGTTGAAAGTATTCAAAGAAATGGCAGGGGAATCGCTCTCTGAACGTGCTCGGAAGAATCGATGCCTTAGAAATTCTGCCCATCATGTGAAGCAGAAATACGCCAAACGGTGGGATAAAAAAAAAGTTGACTGGTGTTGAAGTTTTGAAATGCTTATTGGATGATACTGGAGGAGAATATTAGCCTTTAGGAGATGACGACATCATTCATAATGACAATGTTGCATGGTGATGTCGTGGCCATCTTTTGCATTCAAATTTGATAAATAATATCTCGGAGCAGATTTCGTAATTAATATGGATAATATTGTTAGAATTATAGTATAGCAGTAGTGGTATGGTATAGTGAATTTAACTACTCTATTCCCATTCATTTGTTATGACTGTGTATAAAATGATAAATGCTGTCGTTATATGGTCATTATCAGGTAAGCTAATTTAATCCCTCCATAAATTTTCCCAATTTTATTCTCATTTACAGGCTGCCCTAATATCCAATCACTTTCAAGCCGCATTCTTTTGAAATCTTGATGTCTGTTAAACACCAGTGCTAAAATGATCATTTCTGTTTTATTTCTATCGCCTCTTTCTGTCCGTTGAAGTTCGCAGGCCTTCCACCAACTGGCAGTTTGGCGACGATCGATCTGACAGCATGCTGCTGTAGCCTCCAGTCTGCCCAAAAGATGGGGGCTCAGAGGCCCTCCAAAAAACGTCTCACCCTGTAAACAACAATAGCCAAAAGTCTTGTGAAACAACAATCAACACATCCTGGCAAAAAAAAAAAAAAATTATAGAAAAGATATTTAGGGATGTACAGTGCAGACTGGGCAGCATGGCGGTGTAGTGGTTACACAAGAAAAGGACCCGGCCTGAGGCCTTTCTGTGTGGAGTTTGCATGTTCTCCCCGTGTCTGCATGGGTTTCCTCCCACCGTCCAAAGACGTCATGTTTGGGTTAACTGGCGACGTTAACATTGACAGCGTGAATGCGAACGTGAGTGGTTGTTGGTCTCTGTCTGTCTCTGTGTGTTGGCCCTGAGATGGACTGGTGACCTGTCCAGGGTGTAACCTGCCCCTCGCCCGATGTGAGCTGGGTCCAGCAGCCCCGCGACCCGGAAACGGGAAAAAGCGAGTGAGTGAGTGAGCTAGTTAGTTAGTTAGTTAGTTAGTTAGTTAGTTGCCGAAGGTTGAGTAAGAAGAAACCATTCTCAAGTCTGTCCATTCAGAATGAAGCTGCAGCCAGAAAGGATTTTAACTAAACATAAAGGAACCCTCAAGTATTTAGATGTGATTAAAACGATTGACGGAAGAAAACTCATGATTTGCAAATTCATCCCTTATGGCTACATTCGCACAGATTAGCTATTTTTATGGTGCAGATTTTGGATTTTATTCGAAAAAAAGTATCGGGTATAGCTCTTTGTCGTATCCCCAGGCAGTGTCAAATCAAAATTCCGGGAAAAACAAACTGGATTCATCAACATTAGCTCTGTTGTCTCTTTGAACCCTTTGGCATCCTTTATGTATGAAATATAAAATTTATATAGAAAACAACATAAGCCAGAGTCCTGTTTTGATTTGCTTTGAGGTTCCAGCATCTCACTCACTTCTCTCTGTCTTCTCTGCATGAATAAAAGAGGGCGACATGCCTATATTGTTATGAAGTTATCAAGTCTTCATTTTGAACGTGAAACCATACTTTACTTTCACCCGCATCCCTTCAAAAGGTAAAGGCTGGGCCACAAGGCTCGAGTGTACACCTTGTGCCGCGCGTGCATTGTCGGAAGAAGAAGAAACAGGTTTAGGCTGGAGCAAGAAACACAAGTAAACAAGAGTGTATCTCGAGGACAAATGTTGTGCGAGAAAAAGCATCTGATGCTGCCTCGGAGGAGCTGTGTGATGTTCTGTGGAGGATTGCGGCGGCGCCTGACATCTGAGGACAGCGTTGTTGATTCCCAGCAGTCTTCGCACTGCTCCAGATCAGGAGACAGATCCTGATGTGGGGAGGGGGGGTGAATGCATATGAGAACATGGTGCTGTGATGGTGGATTTGGATGCGTTTCAGAGAAGACCACACCATATGCACTTGTCAGTGAGTGTGTAATCCCGAGTTATGCTGGATCAAGGTTAATCTGTTGTTAAAAATGAATTTAAACTTTTAGTTTTAGTGAACTGCCGAAGTCACGATGACTGATTTGAGAGTCCGAACGTGTAGCTCAAGTAGATATTTTCTCCCTGCGCAGCATATCCTCCTCACCTGTCTTTCACGGCCTTTGTTTTTTTTTTTTTTTTTTGCATGATAGGGTGGACCTTTATAAGGATCATCTATCATTACATGGGATTACCATTTCTTTGCATGCTGGGATCTCTTAGGATTACAGGGAGATTACTTCATATTTCTAAAACCCCTGTGCCAGATCTGCCTTTATCGTTTCCATCCGGCAGTTTTTGGTAAGATGCTGGATGGCTCTGAGAAAATTCATTTCCACACTCTCCACATTTTGAAAAAACCTGTGATTTCTGTGCCTCATTGTCGCGATTTCCGAGAACCCTCCAAACCAAATAAATGTGTTGATGAATCTTTCCATTTTTTTAATACCCATTAACAAAACAAGCTGTATAATTCCTTCACTCATGGTGTCGCTTGCTTTGTGTCCCTGCGGGTTTGGTGGAGATGTGCTCTGCGGGAAATGACGCTACGTTATTAACAACACAGCGAACTATAATGGGTAAATATGAAGGTCATGTTCTGGTGATACCGTCATAATTGAAATTGTATTTTTAGAATTCGGTGACCAATCTGGCACCAAACAGCCAAGTCAAGCTTTGAAATATAGATTAGATGAAAGAGCTTTTTAGAACCAGAGAAAAGTGTTATTAAGATTAGAATATTTATTTCTGCATTGCTGGCGGAATAACAGAGTTAGTAATTTGTTCAGCCTACCTGAGGAAAAAAGACTGGAGGAAAAGTCAAACAGCTTATGATTATTTTCACTTATCATCTCCATCGTGGATATTTGGGAAATGTGAATTTAGGAAAACAAAGCCTTTCAGTTAAGCAGCTTAAGTTTCCAAGCTTTCCTGCTACACATAAATCGTATGTAAATCATTTCATATGCATGTCTGATCAAAAGCAGATACAAAAAATTGCCCTCTGAAATGACTGTTGAGGCCATTATTTGGTTCAATCAACAACATCAAGTTTCCTGAATTTTTACATGAAAGAACGTGAAAGTGGAAAGGAAACTATGGCAAAGCTACAATTATTATGGTGATAGGAATTGATTTGGAATAAAAAATGCACAAAGACGGTGCTCTTGTTCTTTCATGAAATGATCACAGCCATTCCATCTAACTGTTCGTCAAGACGAAAGCTTGATTTGCAATTTTAAATAAAGCGTGAGACACATTCGTCTCCTGTGTATATAGCTTATTGCTAAGCATATTGTCCATTGCCTGCAGTATCTATGCTAAGCCACATAAAACATGAGCTGGTGTTTGTACCAACAACCTTCTTTGAATGGACATCATAGTTTGTCTGGGTTACAAGCTGGATGACAAAGACTGCATTTCTCTGTTCCACAGTTAAAATAAAGGCTGGAATTTTACACTTATTTTAGTGCTATCGGTTCTCATGTCCTCTTCTCACCATCATTATGTGACATAACATGGAACTAAACATAAACACTGGCTGTGTTTTTGGCTATTCTGCAGCCCTTTCTGATTGAACCTGTCAGTATACTGACGGCTAGCTGTCCTACCAAAGAAACGGGCTTTCCTGAAACTGCAGGAGACTGACTCTGTTCTCATAAGGAGCCCGGAAATGTTGTACGATTCCTCAGCCTATACAAAACTTAGTACACTTAACAGTCCAAGTTTAATTTTGAATAGCATGGTTATCCTGGAATAAGCCTCCTAATTCGGCAATCTTCTAAATTCACAAATCATTGTTTTCCTGTTTATTTCGGCTGAAAGACAAAAAGCTGCACCGTGTGATAGTCACATTGAAGCCCGGTGCAGCCACTGAGACACCCTGAGTAGGGTGGAGAGGTTTCCTTCAGCAAACAAAAACTGGCTCAGGGGCTGATGGGCGGAAAAAACTTGGGAGTCCAGACAAATCTGCAGAGATCCAGAACTACGGGTAAGAAAACCACAGGGAATTTCTTGTGCGCTGGAAAAGAAACAGGAACACACACAGACAAACTTTCAACAAACAAAAGGAACTGATGGGAATGGAAGAGAGCTGATTGGGGAGGTAGGAGGGGATGTGTCGGTAGGTGAAGCAGATCTGGTGATTGGGACTGATGAGGTGAGAGTCGGGGACAGGAGGGGGAAGCCCTGTAAACTGTGGGGGCCGGATGTAAAAGCAGCACGGGGCCTGGGGTAGAATGCCTGAAAGGAACAGGACTGAGGCAGGAAACAGTCTATGGGCAGGAGTTTTTAGAGTAATCAACTTTACAGGTATAATAAGGCCTGTTATTGCACAAGCTATTTCCCCTGACTCTGGTTATTATTATGCAAAACGCACTCATTTCTGGTGCCTGTTATGGGAAAAAAAAAAAATGTAAAAAAAAAAAATCCCTATTTCCTCACTTTTTTTTTCTCTCTCTCTTCAAATGCTCTTCAGGGTTACTTTATTTTTTTAGCCATATGTTCTTTCTCCCTCTTCCTCTGAGCATCTCTCTCACTCTTTCTTGAAAGCCTGTCATCTGTGGCGGATATAAGTGTCTGTTTCAGGACTCCCCCGACCTCCGCGCTTACAGCCCACCCCAGCTGTGAAATAATATGGATGTGACTGGTAAAGTGGGCTCTATGCTCTCCAGCAGTATTACAGAATTTGGGGGTGCTGTCAGAATCACAAGCTGACTTGGTCACCTTGAGGGAAGGTGAAAGGAAACATTCACTTAAGGGTTTCTCTTTGGTTTTCTTAAATCCAAGCTGAACGGACCGTCCTGTCATTAATCAGAAGTTACTCCCCGTGGTATTAACACTTACTGGAGAGATGAGGAGGCAGCTTGACACTTTATTGCCAGTGCGGACGCTACAGTAAAGGTCTCCGGATCAATACTGTTGCCCTTACGTCTGCACTGTCTCTCACGCTGCACTGCTCATTAGGGATGCGTCTGACCTATAGGTTTACATCAGCTCTCTGCCAGCAGGTAGGGACACCTGTGAGCCCGCCTTCAGTACACAGCAACACAAGCATGTTACAGGATCCACCTAAACGCAGTGCCGTAGGACGAGCTATCGCTTTTATAACGTGTTGTGTAACTTATTTCTCCTCTCACCATCAATGACAAACTCATATTACTGACAAAATGGCTTCATTGCTGAACGTTTTAATAACCAGAGCCAGCAGGCAGGAAGAGAGATCACACCACCATCTGCTGGAGAGATCCATCATAACAAGAAATAGGCATTGAAAGTGAAGAAACAGGAGAGATAATGCTTATCAGAAGAATGTTTAGGTCTTTATATATTGTAGCATATAGTGAGCTGGGATTGGCTCCAGCATCCTCCATAACCCAGAAATGGATCAGTGGTCGCAGATGAATAAATGAATGAACGAAGAGTGCGAGCAAATTTAAAGATTAATGTCTCTGGTTATTAGAGGCCATCTCTGAGATTGCAGTTTTTTTGTAAAAGCACGCTGGCATCTCCTGACACTAATTGTGGGGAAGACATGGGTTTCTCTCTGAGGGGACCTCAGCCCATCAGTTGAAGATGAAACTCATGGAGATGAAAGACACATTCCCAATGCTAATCAGAAGACAAGCAGTGAAAAGAATCGGGACTAGACTTGATGTTTTACTTTTCATTTAAGATGTACCACAGTTTGCATCAAATTCGGTTCAAAGTTATGTTCTGTAGAGCAGTTACAGCAAATCTTTTTTGGCTGTAAAGCAGCTTTGTTAATTGCGAGAAAATGAAATGGTTGAGCTCAGCTTTTAGTCATTGTTTTGTTTAATTTTTGCGGTTTGTGTGACAGCGGTCCTATACAGCCAAAACACTTTTCTGGGGTTGGAGAGAACGCAATAAACGAGAAAGTTGCAATCAAGTGATTTTACAGCTTGACACTTGTTAAAAAGCGAAAGTAAGGACGCCTCTGGCTGCCCTTCAGTTGCAGTGCGTGGCTAAACGTTGGACTGCTCGGAAGACTTATTTGAAAATGACAATTCCATTTTTCTGAATGTGTGTCACATCCTACCAACCATCTGACTGAAAAAGTACAAAACAAAACAAAACTTAGCTTGCTTTATTTTTTAAAAAGGAAAATATTCTTGCATAATTTCACAAGAACATCTAAACTCTTAATGCTGTTGCATGACAATACAAACCAGATCTTTTGCTATTTCCACAACTCTGCTGATGGTAATATTATTATTATTGATATTATTTAGATATTTATGGTCCCCAGAGGATGAATCCTTCCTTGTGCTGTTCATCCGGTTCAACTGCCAAACCAAAGCTTGTCCTATAATTTGGTTGGGTTAGGTGAAGTTCTGGTCGCAGATATTTGGATGTTCTCTGTCTGCAGAGCACAAATTCCAATGATTTCAGTGATCCCAGTGAAGTTTAGCTGATAAGCAGCAATATCCCTGAGTGTCATTTCCTGCTGGTGAGCAGAACCTTGATCAGAAATGGTTTGGTTTTTACTGCGTGGCAGACAGAATGGTTTCTCATGGTACATGGGAGTCTGCTGATCAGCGCTTTCAAGAAATTCTCCCCACTGTCAGTTGCTCATAACAATACACCAAAGTTGTCTTTGAAAACAAGTGCTTTGTGGCAGGTTGTTATTGTCCTCTGCTGGGATGTGCCCTCAAAGAGAAATCTGCCAAACTATATAAACATGATTGTGCACAGAGATTGGTAATGATCCGCTTTCCCCCTCCATGGCATTTAGTATACTTCAAGACTTAGCAGAAAAAACTGAAAGGTCTCACTCAAAGCTGTCCTGAAAGTCCAGTTCTGCTGCTTTTGTGCTGTTTTATGTTCCTGATCCTCGGGTGTGAAATCCTCATCAGTGTCATGGGAGATAATGAGACCATGTGAGATCTTATTACCTTCCAGCACAGTTTCATGCAGCAATAATTACTCCCACCGGCGGCATGCTTACTGACGCCGTCTGCCCAAAGTATCACTCTGGGAATAATTGTTTCCCTCTTTCACAAGGCAAACAATAGAATGCACACCACTTCAATCAGATGAGAGTGATGGATTTAATGACAAAACCATTTTCCCTCCACTTTATGGCCAAGGAGGAGCGACACATGCAGAATCAGACAGGTCTCAGAGGGGATGTGTTTGCACGAGATCTGAGCAGTAAACAAGCATTCGCCTTTTATTTGCTGTGATTTTGGTGCGTTTGATGATAACTGAATGTGACCAACCAATTGCTGTTAACTTGCAGGCAAATGAAATGCATTACTGTGTGTGAGCGCGGCTCTCTCATCAGTTTTCAGCGACAGAGTGATGTCTTTAGGGTTGGTGTGGAAGAATGAGCACTATTGATTTCAGGCAGGAAAGAAAGAGGAGGAAAAAGCAAGTAGAGGGACTCCAACTACCCTCAGTTGGATCATGAGTTCAACATGCAGTGACAAATGGACGGTGGAATGAGAAGGAACACCCTGAAATCAAATTGAGTATGGATTGTTGTAGCCTGGATTTATAGCTGTGGGGTATCTTAGACCTGGAAGCCATAAATTGATGCAGTTGAAATGGGGCATCAGTGGGGGATTGCCGCTATGATTCGTTTACCGCACGTGCTAGCGGCGGACAATACAAATGGCGGGTCCTGTTGTCCAACAACAGGGCTTGTTAATAGAATATACAAAGACAGGAGTTACAGGCCGTGACAAATCTGCCTCTGTGGACCGAGGCAGAGCACAGCCACATATCTACACGCAGCACCGCTCAGGGACACTGACAGGAAGACAGCCATAGTGAGGCCAATACGTTAGGTAGTCGTCCCTGTCCGTCTTCTAGGAGTCTTAAATATCAGTCAACTCTCTGATGGCTGAGCTGGTAGTTTTAAGATTTGGTAATTATATACAGCACCCAATGCAGAATCGATTCAATACACCATCATTTTGTAAAAAGGTTTTAGATCAGAACTAGAAAACTAATATAATGTTCTTTATAATAATCAGAATGATGATTTTCCTTGCAAACTATTTGCATGATATATTGATGGCATATCTTGTCCAAGAAAGTTTAATTAAAGTTTTGGAAGGTTGAGAATGTTATTTTTTTTATTTCAAACATGTGCTGAAGTGGACTTTTCTGGATGAAGCCTATAATTATTTAATGTGTGTCAGAATGGACACTCGGTCTAAAATGGTTTGAGCTAGAAATCTAATCAAGAAAATATAATAAAACAAAACAAAAAAAAACAAACAAACCAAAACATGTGAAAAATAAGATAAAATAATTAGTAAACAGGAAACAAAAATTATGCAAAAGAACATTTTATTATAACGTCATATCATAATAATTCTATGATATATATATATACATATACATATATATATATATATATATATATATATATTCACACAAGCTACTAAGGAGTACATACAGTACAGTCAGCAACATAGAAAAATATTTGAGTAATATTGGCACAGATGAAGTAGTATTTACTGTACTTTACATGTTATACATTCAGCAAAAGAACTGCAGAATGAAATAAATACATCTTCCTCACAGTGCAGTCAAACATTTTTTACATTCAGTTAAACCCAAGAAGGATGTTCCAGTGATGAGCTAACAATGATGGCACACCTCCGTCCACACACACACTCAAACACGCATACACAACTCAGGCACACCTACCCTACAAATGAACATGACTCTCAGTAAAGGGCAATCGAATACAAAAAGGTTCAAGTCAGCTAGTTTTGAAGGTTGACAGCACTTGCAAGGATCTATTGGATTTATGGATCACATCTGAATTCGCTCTCAGTTACGGAAGCAGCTTTATCATACATTTTACAAGCCCGGAGACATATTTAGTCAAAGAAAAAATAAGTAATTTGCCATTTTATCTGAATGGAGTTTAGTATTATGTAGATGCAATAGCTCTTCTAATACTTGAAGTGAAACAATTTCCAGGATAGCAATATATCTCAGGAAACAATTGCAACCCAGTATTTGCCCTTAAAGGTGCTAACCCCAATATCACAACACTTTCTTCGCCCATCGATTCGCGCTGACCCCTTTGAGTAAACACACATGGCCTTAAAAGCACACTCGAAGGAAAAGCAAATAAGCTACAGCCTCATCCATTCACAGTAAATGTGTGTGTGTGTGTGTGTGTGGGGCGTTCAGTAATGATGCATGATGCATGGCAGCTCCTACAGTTGCAGCTTTGCTTAGCGGCTTTTGGAGAGTGATCCCTGTGTCCTGAAGGGGCTCATTTGATTAGAGTCATTCACCATGACACTCTGCTTACAGTGTACTACCACAGCACCAGTTTCCACACACAGAAAAGGGCACTTTGCAACGCCATCAGTTGTCTAGACAGCACAGGCTGAAGACAATACTATGCTTGAATGGCTGCGACGGACAGCTAAGAGCGAGTGTGGGGCACAGCATTCAGATGTAAAGAGGCGGTGCATGGATGGAACAAAGCAAAAATAAGGAACATGGGAAGAAATAGCTGTTTGGGTGTTGTAAAGCTAACAGGGGTTGATCCAAGGTTGTTAATAAAGTACACTTGACATCAAACCAGTGCAAAGGTTAGGTATAGCGCTCTACGTGTACATAAGTACTATATGCAGTACAGCCACCGCTGGAAATGAGACATTTATGATAACAGTTCGCTGATACCCAAATGTAAACACCATTTGATGGACAGCACGGTGATGAGGAAAAAGCCCTCACCGGTATGCTAGAAAAGTGCCCCTTTCCCGTCACGCTTCAAAGTGACAGCAAAGGTTGTGGAGGATAAAAATAAAAAAGAATTATTTACAAAACATTGTTGATTTAGTTCTCGAGATGAAAAAAGAATCGCATTGTGTACAGCAAATTACACAACATGAGTCTGCTACGATGGTACTTCCCTGCTGTCATCATGCATCATATTGATCGTTGTTCGTAGAAGCTGACAGCGCGTTCGGTAAAGTCTTGGCAGTTGGTCCATAGTATGCGAAATAATCCAGGTTTCCAGCAAACAAACAAAAAAAATAAAATGAATACACGGAAACCCTGATTCACGGCATTTGAGAAATAACACAAGTAAAAGTTTCCTGTGAACTCTTTGTGTTCTAATCTACAGAGCTGTTCATCAAGAAAGCCATGCAGTACGCACCGTGTGTAGTGTGTTTTATTTTCCCATTTTATGCAGGCCTACAGAATGCTTTCATGTTGATGACGTGAGTAAACCAGCTTTAAGCCTCCTCGCATTATTAAACGCATGAAAAAGGAATTATTTGTCTTTCTTAGTTGGGTAATTCTGTTCATTTACTTAAATACTTATCCTGCAAGTACCACAATTGCGAGCATGTCTTCCTGAACATGCTAGTAGCATATTCTGTAGCAAGTTTACTACTTAGGGCAATAAAAAATCTGACTTTTGGATAACTTGCACCCGATATGAGAAAGGTTTTGATGGTATTGTGTTAGCAAAATGCATTCACAGTCATATTTAGGTGTAAGCATGCTGCTTGAAAATGTGGCTGTCTGTATGCTAAGCAGTGACAAACCAGAGTAAAAATCTCCATCATGCAATCAACAGAACAACAAGAATCAACAGAACATTTTCAAGCAACTCCTGGCTCTAAAATTAACTTTGCTAGCTACTAATTACAAAGCCAATTAGCAAGTTCTCACGTCTTATGTGTTGGTTTCATGCAAATGGGAGAATTAGTGCACACCAGTCCTAATGTGACCATCTCCTAATGTTTGCATAACTGTAGGGGATGGAAATGTGCAATAATCAATGCTTTTTATTCTTTTGATTTTCACTGAAAATTGGAATGGAAATTTTGCCATTGCAGTTATATATAGGGTGGTGCATGGAGAATGTTACTTCATAAATACTCCACCTTTTCAATCAGTGCAAACAGTCGGTTTAAGGGCTAATGTTTTCAGTAGAGTCATTTGGTATCAGAGATAATTAAAAATTCTAATTTTCCTAATGTTAGGCTAATCAGGGTCAGTGATTAGTGAAATGAATAGATAGTAATTACATGAAAAAGTTGACTATATTGAATTATAGGCTACATAACACTTCCACCTGCATTGTATCATAAACATCTCATTTGACAGGTGTTAATGACACACAAACAACACAAAAAAAAAAACACAATTAGATGGAGTACTTCCACTAACATATATAAGCAGATAAAAAATAAATTATTTGAAACAATATACTTTTCTGTATAAAGGAATATAGATGCTTTGTACAACAAAATACTTCATGTACAATCAAAGGGGATAAATGCTATGCATCTGTTGCCTCAGTATGAAGGATAATGCAGGACTATCATCAGTGTAACCCTTAAAGAGGAATTAAATCAACCAGTGTTTCTAAAGGCTAAACCAACTCTAAAGGGAAAGTAGTTAAATGCTTTAAACCACAATTAGCATCTGTTAGTGTTCTGTCTGAGAGGTTATTCATAAGGCCTTCAAAACATCTACAGTCATTCCTGCGATAGATGTAAGATGTTTTGTCTTGCATGGCTACACGCCAAACTCAGTCTTCTGAGTCAGCTATTTAAACAGTCACAATACACAGATTTTTTTCTTTCTTATTCTTCTTCTTTTTTTTTTTTTTTTTTTACAGCTGCTAACAATCCTAACCGATGGGATATACAGGTCTTGCCTCTTGGATACCAGGGATTATATACACTATACCGTACAAGGTGAAGATAAGGACCTTTTCCTCTAAATAGGCTCGGTCAGTCACCTGTCCCGTCAGCCCGCAGTGCTAGCACCTTTACTTGAAATAGTTGAGCCCTGCCACTAAGAAGAACTTCTCCAGGAAAAGCTCAGAGTCCAAGACGGCGATGTGGGCCGCGCGGCCAATCAGAGTGTTCGCTGTGTTGGGCAGAGCATGGAAAACATTCTGGCGGATCAGCCGGCATTCTTTGGCCTCTGCAACGGGTTGCAAAAGGTTGTTGATCATCTCAGTGTACACGGGCCCTGCAGAGCGAAAAAGCTGAAATTTAAAACGAGTCCTGGGATATTTAGGAAACATCTTTTATATACAAATGAAGGAATAAGTGAATTAATCAGATATGCAATCTTAAACAGGACTTCTTTTGTTCATTTCGAACCAAGAATAACAGAGCAGCAAATTTACATCCATTCTGCCATTTTTTGGGGTTTTTTGACACGGCCGTTAATATTAGGAAGATGTTTTTGGGAAAAAAATGTTCTTGCAAAAAATTTGATACAATTTGTGGTTTTGTATCATCCTGTGTTACTACTTAAAAGACTGAAACTACAACTTTTAATTCTTCTTTTTCATTCTTTGATGGTTTTAATAGGAGAGGTTTAGAGGTGCCCCAAGTGGAGTGCTGCGTATGTGTTTTCTATGATGTACCTTGCAAGGGCAAATTGTGACTTGTTTAACTTGATTAACATGTCCGGGGATGCCACAAATGCATTTGCTCTTTTCGAACAACCGAGGCTTGGCTTGGAGCCAATATCGTCAGATGGTGTCCAACCTTCACTGGGTGTTTCGACCGGGTTGGCGGGTCCACAGTGGCGGCCACATCACTGCACATCAACTCCAGGCCTCCAGCTTTCTTCCTCCCTTTTAAGCCACAACCAACAAGAGGCTCTCTCCGCCACCTCTCCCATCCTGCAGTAAGCATTGCCCACACAGATTGCACTCATTGGCTTCGTCATACCCTTCCCCCAATGGGACAGTCAATTCCACTATGGCCTTCTTGCGTGTGTAAGCAATCACCGTGGACACCTTGGCATGTTGCAGCCATCCAAGATGTGAGTGAGTAAGCACTTCTTCTCCTATAGTCTGCACAAAGGGTATTCCCTCATGCCCCACCTTGCCAGGTTTTCTGGAGATGGGAGCATGCCATACACAAGTCTAAGGAGGAAGTTTATGAAGGGTCTAGCCTCCAAAGTTCAGCCCATGAGACTCTTCTTTTTGGGAGATCCCATCTGGTCCATGTCCCCTTGGTTGCAAGTTCAAAAGCTTTTGCCTTCCTCACTTCCTCAATCTGCTGCCGTACTTTTGCCTGTTGACTTGCCTTGCCCCACTGATGGAAATGGGAAGTTCCCAGCCTTTGCCACCTTGTGCAGAGACTACAAATAATGTCTCTCAACATCAGGGAGCTCTCAGCCCGCTTCACCACAGTTTCTGCTGCCCACTATGGGCCTGACCTTTTTGTTATCCCAGCTCCACAGACTAGCTCATCTCTGTAATCTCTGAACATCATTGCCAGCCTCCAAGTCCCACCTTGAAAGTGAAAGTTGGAGCTGGGCTTATCTAATATAAATCAGAATCGGAATCAGAATCTCCTTTATTGTCATTGTACAGCAGTTGTAACATTGAAATTGCTTTGGGATTCTCTCTTCCCCTAGTGCAAATCTGTCAAAAGATAGATATTGCAATTAAAAAAAACTATAAAAAATATAAAACTTAAACTACTTAAAGGAAGCTATAAACACACATTTACACAGTCTATAGCACATCATTGTTGAGGAACCGTTTCTGAGCCAGTTTGCTCTTCCCACAACCCTGTATCTTCTGCCTGAGGGCAGAAGGTTGAAGAGGCCTTGGCTAGGGTGGGATGGGTCAGACAGGATCTTTGTTGCCGTTTAGCCCCCCAGAGTCTGCAATGACCTCCATTGAGGGCAGGGATCAGCCGATGATCTTTTGTGCCAACTTTTATGTCCCCCTGCAGGACTTTCCTCTCCTTGGGTGTGCAGCTGGCACACCACACTGTCATGCAGTTTATCAGCACACTGCATTGTGGAGCAATACAAATTGTGCAACGTATTGATCTCCAGATGGCAATTTTTCAATTCTTAAAAAGTGGAGTCTCTGCTGAACCTTTCAAACCACAGCTGTAGTGTTGGTGCCACGTCAGGTCGTCAGCCACATTTACACCAAAGGAACCAGAAATAGGAGACTCTCCACACAGACACTATTTATCAGTAGTGGGGTGGTGTCTACTCTCTTCCTCTGCCAATCCAACACCATCTTATTGGTTTGACAATGATGCTTGAGTGGTGGTAGGGGACGCAGCCATGTGTGTACAGGCCGTGCAGGAAGGGGCTCAGCACACAGCCCTGAGTAGAGCCCGTCCTGAGTCTTCTGGTGGAGGATGTGGGGGTCCCAACCTTCAATGTCTATGGGTGGTTCATCAGCGAGCTGTGAATACAGTCACAAATGAGGGGTGGGAAGTCCAGATCAGTCAGCTTCCTGATGAGAATGTTCACAAAATGTCCACGAAAAGCATCCTGACTTAATTTCCTTGTTTCGTGGTTCCTGGCAATGTGGAGAAGAGGAGCGATGGCATCAGGTCTTGACTTGCTTGCTTTGTAACTGTTGCTGGTCGAAGTAATGGGGGAGGCAGGACTTGGTGGAAGTGGACAGGAAGTGGTGTAGGACTCGCCTCTTGAAGCACTTCATGACCACAGTGGTCAGTGCCACCAGTCTGTAGTCATTAAGGCTGCTTATGGTGTTCTTTTTGGGGGCGGGAGTGATGGTGGCTGCTTTCAGGCAGGGTGGGTAAGACTGTGATCCTTGTTAGGACCACTGACAGCTGGTCTGCACAGTCCCTCAGTACTTTGCAGAGTACCCCATCTTGGCACTTTGTGTGGGTTTACAGCCTTCAGAACCCCTCTCACCTGATGTTCCCGAAGCTCCAGCAGATGGGTGCTGGTGCTAGAAGACCATGCTGCCTTAAAGCTGCCAAGCCATTTCCTCAGATGTTTAACGACTCTTTTCTCCACTGCATCTTCCACAGTCATGGGTATCTCATAGTCAGCAGTCACGTTAGCCTTGGTAGCAGCCGTGCTGGTAGATCCAGGACTTGAATTTGCCAGGCTGTCCGGTCCCTTTGATGTTCCTCAGCCGCTCATCTGCCTGTTCTGCCAGTTCTGTAAATACTGTTCCTATCACTAAGGGTGTCATCATACCATTTTCCCAGGCATTTGATTGGGTTCTTCCTGATTGTTGGGATTTCTTCTCTTTGGACACGGAGCTTGAAAACATCAGTCATCTTCCCCTTCCTTATCGCCATGCTCAGTAACTTGCTGGGCTTGAAGTCCATCCTTGCCCGTGTAGCCACATCCCCCAGAGTTTTCAGGATTCTACTTGCCTGCACATGTGACGTAGTTGTTATAAGGAGGTCTTCCATGAATCCTCTTACTGGGGTTTATCTACCTGGTGCTACGGTCGCTGGCCCATTGGCCTCTGCTGCAGCTGCTGTAATAATAAGGTTCATTCCCATGATGAACAAGATGGGTGAGACTGTACATGCTGTTGCAAACTCCTTTTTCTAGGGCCTGCCATGTGGTGGTAAATTAAAACGAAATACTTTTCATATTTAAGGAAATCTGTTATTATAGATGCATTGATACGGTGGATTTGTGTTTTGCTCCAGGTTTTGACCTTATTAAAGGGATTGAGTATTGTCTAGATGACACTAATCCCCTTTAATTACCAGCACAGCCCTTACAGTAATAGTGGCCACAACTTGACTGGATGAATCTCAAAAATTTCTGAAATAATTTTTTTGGTAAAAAGCTTACACATAAGTATATGGTAATATAACTACAGTCATATGTTCCACTCATATTTTAAACATTCAGATTTAACTTTTGATGAATGACAGCCACATATGGCCAATAAAGGAGTACTGCATGTTAAAAAAAAAAAAAGAAACAACTAATCGACAGATAAGAGAATAAAGTAGAACATTAATATAAAGAATGCACTCCTGACCTGTGGTTCTGTCTTTGAGAGCAGTTTTGCACATCTCTATTCTAGCAGAGTGGAAAGGAACATATCGGTCCTGTGGAGATGCCACCAACACCACATTCTTGAAGAACTGGAGCCCTGAAAGGACACAAGACAAACCAAAAAGTGAGTCTGCAGAGCGTGCACAAGCCCGTCTGTGTGAGGGATAGAGAGACCAAGGAAAGGAGTGAAATTGTTGTAAAATGCAAGGTACAGTCGCTAAGTACAATGACAGGCTTGATATGATAAAACTATGTTTTTTCTCCAGTCTCCTGTCTGTGAGCCTTTTAAAAGAGTGCACTGGTGGGTTTTCAATGACAGGGTTTGGATCATTTTGTCAGGCTGCCACAGCTCTGAAGGGGGAAAAAAGCGTTTTCAGGCTTATCGTCTTCAAGCCCGCTTGACAAACGAGTGCTTTGTTCCACTCACACAGTGGGGAGGCCCCTTGCAGGCCTCTCTCAGCTCACTGGCAGGGGTTTGAATTTTAGCGTGCTGACATACACAGAAATTTGACATAAAAGACAAGATGACGGCATTTTTATGAATATTTGAATAGGCTGTCTTTCAAATAATCGTCTTTAAAGTGAAACAGTCAATACAGTGCCTGTTCCTAATTCAGCCGCTTTCAAAACTTACCTGGTTTCTGACTCAGGAGATAGAGGAATGTTTTCCGCGGATCAACGTGATCTCTGAAGGTGAGCTGCAGTAAGGACCCTGATTTCTTCAGCTTTTGCATTAACCACAGACCTAAGAAACACGCCAACACATATGCATACACTATCAGGCCCTTGCTGCCGGGGTAGGCACTGAGCAGTATGGATGGTATTCTCAGACAAAAAATAAACATAAGGAGCTGAGGACAGCACATCTGCAGTGTGCACAGTGGCCTTACCTGTGCTGACCAATGTGCTGTTGTTGTACAGTGTTCCCAAGTGTGGGCCTGACAGTGAGAGGAAAGTGTGCAGTTTGGGCAAATAGCAGCGGAAACGAGGCCTAGTCAGCACTGAGCGGATGATGATGTTCCCCAGAGAGTGGCCGATGAAGCTGTTGGCCGAAGACAAACAACTTTCAGATAGATAAACTTGCAACTTGAGTGGGCGACTGGAAAAACAGTCCCTCCAACGCTACTGACCTCTGACACAGTGCAATATATTATCATATACTCCTCAGAATAAGTTCCACCGGATTCGATTTTTTAAATTTAAGCTAAAACATTGGCAATTACAGAAAATGTGATTAACTTGCTAAATGTTTCAACATTCTCAAAGGAAATGACAACTTGCTAACATAGAAAACGCACCATGTCAATTAATTGCATCTCCCCAGCACTGGGAAATATTATCTATGTGATGCTATGTCTGTCATTTAGTTTAATTACTGTACTGCTACAGCTCTCCACAAAATCCCTTATCATAGGTCTACACCTTCTCATCTGTCCCCCACCAAACTGAATCTAGAGGTAATGTGGAGAGAAACAGATGCTGTTTTGGCAGTCCATTGCGTTTTGTCTTTGATTCTTTCCCTCAGGAGAATATGCCGCAATAGAAAGTAAACAAACTTTGGAAGAAAGTCCTACAAAAAATTAATAAATAAATAAGACAAATAAATTGGCACATTGAGGGCAATTAAACAGGAAGATGAATAGCTTAATTTGGTAAGAACTCAGCAACACAGCACTGTATAAACTGCCACATAGTCTCTAAAGTGGAAAGTCAGAAACCTATTGTTACAGTATTGAAAGACATTTTCATAAATTTTGTGCTGCTTATCTATTTAGGGTCTGTACTGTACAGTCGATATTTTATCACCAAACAGTGTTCAGGCATCAATGGCATACTGAAGTACTGATGCACAGACTCTGCTGCCATCTACTGACCAAGCCAAATGCTTCCTACATTGATGGTTGTATCGGCTCTTGGCTTTGTTTGTAACAATCAAAATCAACCAAAAGGGGAGTTGTCACTTCTCATGTGTATGTTAAATTGGAACGACTGACCTTATCCTGCCGATGGTAAGATTGTAGAGCTGGATATGCTGGATGATCTCATCCAGCAGCCTGTCTGTCATGGTGTCAAAATCTGCAAACGTGTCGGTCTGCAGGGAAATGGCAAAAGACAAAAAACACAGCCGTCAGCGCTACAATTTTCCTTAAAGCACTTTCACAGAATGTGACTGCGCACGTTCATCAATTTGCTTCTGTCGCTGTCATCTCCAAATGTACCTGGTTCCTCTCAGACATAAGGAAGTCGAGCCTGGATCCTGGCAACCCTAACTCAATAAAAGTCTTCACTAGCCGAAGGTCTGCGCTGTTTCCTGGAAGCAGAGAGGAAATTATGTACACACTTTTTTGCTCAGCTCTAGTGAAGAGCGCTCATTAATCATTAAAGACACACTTTGAATGTTTTAAGAAATTAGTATTCACGGGTTATACGCTGCAGTGTGATATTTTAAGCTTGCAGGACATACGCTCAGAGATTTACAACGCTAATAGGACACTGAAGTAAAAAAGAAAAAGTTGTACAGTACGCTATAATGTTCTTGAAGTTATGCTGCAGGGAGACTCACCATCAAGGCCATGGACACACACTACGAGGTGTATGCCATCATCAAACTCCTCATCGTCCTCCTCAGGGGGGAAGTAGGGTAGATCTGATGCCAGGAGAGGAAGGTCGCTGTAAAGGCTGGCCTGAAAGCTCAACTCTTTGAACAGCTCCTCTTTTGCTTTGTAGAAACTGGAGAAAAAGGGAAATTATGATTTAAAAAAAAAAAAAGAATATATTCAGGATTAGGAAATCAAAGGAAAGAACATTCCAGTAATGTGCAAAGACAAGAAACTAATGCAAGCCTTAGTTGCATAATGGGTTAAACTAAAAGCTAACTAAAGCTGAATCCGTTTACGGTTTTCTCCCCTTCCATCTAAAAGGGTGACATCTAAAAGAGAATAGAACTTTTCTTGCATTTTTTTGCATTTAACTACTTGCACTTCACTTAGCTGACTTTCTTGGAAACCAAAGCTTATGACCAAAAGTCTCACAGAATTCGCTGCTCTAAGTTTGATTAGCCTGTCATCCAGCCAGGTTACAGATTTTAGTCATGCTGGAGTCAAAACAAATCCGATTCCAGCTCCTGTACTTTGGGGTAATCATGATGGATTTGTCTGCACACTCTTTGATGTGATTTAATACACGCAGGAGGCATTTCACCTCATCTTGACTTTTCTCACTTCAAATTTGCCCTCACTTCATTTTGTTATGCCAGGCTTTCTGAGTATGAGTAACTGCCATCTCCAGCACCAGATGTCAACGGCTGTCTCTGCACACCCAGAAAACCTTTAGCTTTGGCCTTATTTCCTGAAAGTTGCTGTGCATTATTATGTCAGTCCTACAAAGTTTCTGTAGTCTCTCTGCATCTTCAGAAACATTAGTTATTGACAGCCAGATCCAAAAGTCATTAAACAAACATCACTAACGCATATAAATCTGCTTGAAAAAAAGAGTTAATATTTACTTATCACTGAGAAGAAAAGAAAACATCTTTGGAGATGCATCAAACATGCTTGGATCCTCTTAGCCTGACTGGGAAGGCAGACAGGACTCTGACACATAGTGTTTGTTTCTTAACTGAGTGTGACATATAAACCTTTAGCTATTGGACTTATACACTAGAAACTGGGCAGCTCCCCTTTTGATAGCAGCAGTAATTGTATTTAAGAAAAAGTACAAAAAATGTTGTATCTTAACTAGCATCTCGAAATTTGCAGGTAAAGTTACTTTAGCATTCGTTCGTTGGTTTCCTCGTCCATGTTAAGGGGGTTCAGTGAAGAAGAGGAGATGATGCCAAAGGAGCCCAGGGGTTGGTGGGTGATAGGTGAGGTTGCCTGGCGCGTGGACATGCCGCTGATGGACGGAGAGTCTCTCAGAACAGAAGAAAATGGCAGACAGGTCGGGGCACAAGACACTGACATGTTCACCACCTCAATCATCTTCTTATTCACAAAGGCCAGCCCCGAGTTGGGGATCTTCGAGTTCTTACTCTGGCACTCCAAAGGCTCTTTTTCACTGGGTAACAGCCCATTTGGGTCAAAAGATGATGTATCACTGGCTGTCAGTCCTGTTAAGTCATTGGGCCTTTGCGTGGTGGTGGTACTGTTGGGAGGGTCGCTGGAGTGTTGAAGCCCCGAAGGCTCTAAAGGTGTTTGGGAGGGAGCCAAACCCTCGTTGTCCTTAACACCAAGTAGCTCAGTCTGATGCAAATGGTGGCACTCCTCTCCAGAGTTAATTCTCTCCTCATCTGCTGCACTTTTATGCACACATGGTTTATTTCCACAGCCACAGGGCACTGCTTCCGATTCAATGAGATGCACATCCTCCACTGAGGCGCTCACTCCACTGATGTGTGTTTGATGGTTAATATTCTCCCTACAGCTGCCAATAACAGTACTCTCCTCCACATGAGGGCTTTTGACAGACTCTTGTGGAAGCAACACTTCGGATACACCACAAAACACTTTCTTGGGTCTGTATGTCTCTGACAAGCACTGTGGAGGATTGGACTTTTCTGAGCTACTCTCACAGAGAATATGGCCAAGATTTGTAATTAAACTCTTGTCTAAGAAGGATGATTCCGATTGCTCTGAATCCAAGTTGCTAATCAAAGAAGAGCAGGCTTGGTGTTGCACAAAGCTCTTAGTATCTGCTTCCTGGTTTAGCAGCACATGGTCCTCCTCAATGTCTTCTGGGCTACTTATCTGTGGCGCTGAGACTGACTTGGTCAGTTTGCTGAGCTGTCTCTGCTGCTGGTCCTCCTCATAGGGCAGGGAGCTAATCGAGGTGAGTGAGGCCTGTATACCTGCACTTGGAAGGCTGCCATTACTCTCCATCTGAAGGCCTTCCAGAGAGCTGCGGTGTACAGGGTGGCGACACACTATTTGCTGTGGGAACTCCCGTTCACTGGAAAAGTCTAGAGGAGGTCGACCACGCAGTGCAACCTCCACAGGCCACGCTACTGAGCTGGGCTCACTCTCAATACCTGAGTCAGAAATAACAGAGGATGAACGTTTCATGATTTTGGATCCCATCAGGCCTCCACGGTGAGTCATCTCTTTCCTGAGATCACCACGAATGGGAGATATAGCTGAATGCCCATGGCTTGAAGGTAAGCTAATGAGAGGGGTGTCCTCACTCTCCTCCTCCATGGAGTGGTTTAATGGCATTGCAATGTCAGACTCCTCTTCATTGTTTGCAACCTCCCTTGCATTGCTTTCTTTTGTGGTGTCACAAGGTTCAGTGGTATTTTCTGTTATAATATGAACAGGGGACTCTTCATAGGTGTTGGCAGAGTCAGTGAGGAGCTTATGGTTTAAGGTGTGAACCAGAGCTGCTTCCCCTTTGTATGGATCCACATCAGAAGCCTTACCCGGGATGTACCTTGACCCCGTACTACAGTTTTGCTCAACCTGGTCTTGAGTTTCTGTTGGCCCCTTCAAGTTTTCTGCTTCTGCTTGAAAGAGTTCAGCTCTGTTTTCGGGAGGAATGGGGCTCTGTATACTTCTGATCCTAGTCTTACTCTCTTCTGCAATCAAGGAGACATATGTTGGCATGTCCATGCAGTCATCACTATCCAAAGGATCCAAGGGTATTGCTGGTGATCTGGCTCCTTGGCTGCGTTCAAGAATCCTGTTGGAAGGAGTGATGGGGGGATCTGAGTTGGTCTGCTCCTCAGTAGTCGCAGGCAATGGTACATGTGATTGCAAATCTGAAATAAAAAGGAATGTTACAGTCCTGATGTGATACCATGGCCGTGACAAGCAGATGTCAGTGTGTAGGACAACAGTTTAAGTGATACTTTCATCCTACCTGTTTGTGGAGACTCCACATATCTGTCTTCAAAGATGATGGGTAGGCTGTTCCAGTCTCCATCAATGTCCAGGCACTCAACAGGTAAAGGAGGCATCTTGGTCAAGTAGTCTGAGCTCCGCACTTCTGCAGCTATCTGGCCGTGTCTGTTAATTCTGAATTAGGAGAGTGATATAAATACTCCTCTCTGCATATGTAATTATTCCATCTTTTTCTGAAAGGAAATGACTTACAGTTCCTCTTGAAAAGTTAACGATATCTCTTTTGGGTGTTCGGTGAAGAAGTACGCCTCAGAGAATCTCCTGACCTGGAGACAGACAAAGTACTTGTATTCTTAGCAGAGCCTCAGTCCCATACTTACAGGCATTAAAAGATGGGACGATTACAACATTCAGTTAAAATGAGTCAAGGATTCAAGGTCCGCACACCATTAATTACTTCAGATGACTTCCGAAGCTTTCTCATTGTCCAGTTCTAGTTAGAAACCCTTCATCCTTGAAAGTCAGTCACAAGTCACAGTGACAGGCAAATCACCACAAACACCGTCTCTGGCGTATTTTCATCCAGCGATAATTAAAAAATAAGAGTTAATTGAAATGCTAACACTACTGGCGGGTGGTGGCATGCCAGAATCCCCTCTGGGTAATCTGATACCAGTGCAAACATGTTCATTATTTTAAGATAACTGAGACGAAACAGGGCCACGTTAGAGAGTCTTGACTCCACTGTGAAGCACATCTTTATCTATCTATTAAATAGCCCACTGATTAGATGGAAATAACACTCAAAAGCATATTAGCCTCCTCAGCTGAGTTTAAACTACCAGGGTCTAGAATGGCATCCTGATGTGTCAATAATCCCCACTGTAGCACTCACTGATCCAGCTGACTTCAGAGAGAGAGAGGAGAATAATAATAATAATAATAATAATAATAATAACAAAAGGGGTATTTTGTCAAGAAAGCTCATTAAGTTAATGCTTGGATTTGGACATATCTACCATGAAACTTTTATTTATTTTTTTTTGCATTCTAATAAGAGGCTGGAGGTCCACTGGGCTCAGGTCCGTAGGTGTCTGTCCTGCTAATCCACATGAGATAAACCATCCTTGGCCTCCCTGAATCTCTCTGTCAAGCATTAGCAACCAGTGTTAACAGACCAAGGGGGGATAGCAACACATTCACTGAACTGAAAGTAATACATTAGTTTGTTGAGCTAGTGCTAATCAGGTAAGTACTGGACAAACAATACATCAAATTGCACTGTAATATGGAGATGATCGAGACTGTGGCTCAGAGAACACTTTTTTTGGGTATTGTATAAGATGGCCATTGATTGAGTGTGATGCCCACCCTCAGCGTGTGGTGCTCCTGGGCCAGATAGGAGAGGATGAGGGGGTTGAGCACAACGACTTCCAGGAAGCGGCTCCACAGAGCGGCCAGTTGGGAGCAGAGCTGGCTCACATCCCTGCTGATCTGCTCCGCCACTTTCTCGTGGCCCTCCTGCAGCTGATGGGGGCAGGAAAAAATATACCTATTCATGTATTGTAAAAATGAATGCAATGAATGCAACTCTCAAAGACTTCCCAAAATACAACTTAACAACATAATTCAAATTTAGGATCCTTGGTTTTTCTTGCTACTGACAATATAGTGTGCTATTTCCATTGGGCCTTCATATCTCTCTGGAAAAGTCATGTCAAAGGTGTAAATCAATCATCCCATGCAATGTTGGAGCAGCTGTGTCATCATATCAGTTTACAAACTACAGTTGAGATACAATTATCTAATGTCTTAATGAGCCCCTTCATCACTTGACAAAGACATTTATCACATGCATCCAGCTGATGTAATGACTCATTAATATTTTCTAAGGTAAAATCCACCGTCCTTCACCACAGTAGAAAATGAACAGTAGCAGATTTCATTTAAACCAAATGGTCTCCAGCTTTGCTATGGTGCAAAAAAGCAGTTGACTTATCTTTTAAAATAATCAAATTGCTCTTGTGTTGTAGAGCACGCTTTCAGTCTGTGCATAGGATTAACACTTTAGAAGCAAGCACAGACTCCTAATTTTGCATACACAGTTTTAAATATTCTTCATACATGGCCAGCGAAAAGCCGATTACAACATCGAAACACAATAACAGAGAAATCTGAAACAGGTTAGAAAATTGCACTTTATCTATCACAAGGCAATAAAAGTTTGTCTTTACAGTTTGACATGTAACATACCTGCAACTCTATGGTGAGCTGATTTAGAGTCTCTTCTATGGGCGGCACCTCTGGTGAAAGAAAGGTTATTTGAAAAGCTTAGCCTTAAGGATTTCATGACACTGACAACAAGGTTGAGTTTTTAAGTCATCGTTTTGGGAATGACCACAAAAAATTTCAAAGTGATTTACATTACACTTGTATTCCGCTATATTTCAGGGGCCAATATTGATATTTATATTGCTGTTGCATATTTCTGACATTTTAAAGTAGTTTTTTGCCTGACAGTGTTCATCCTAAAGACCTGATGACCTCTGTGAATGTAATGTCCAAAATCGAAATGTTAACCTTGCAATTTAGCATGCATTTTGCTTAAACATTACTCAAAATGTATTTTGAGTAATATATTATTTCTATAATATTATATATTATTTCTTGGTACTTTTACTGAACAGTAAACAATAGGAATACTTCCTCCAGCACTGCCACTCTACTAAACAATGGATATCACACATTCAAGCTCAATAACTACCTACCAGTAAGATAATTTATTTGTTTAGTTGAATAACTTTCCAGACCAGAGGAAAAAAGAAAAGATTAGAAAGGTTATTGTGTATTTACCTGAGTCTAGTGGCGTTTGCTGGAGCTGTGGGATTTCCTTCATTAGAGCGGTGTAGTAGTTGTGCAGGCCTCTATGTGCCACCAAGAGGAGGCGACAGAGCCTTCGGTGCCACGTATGGGCTCTCTGCAGGCAGTTTTCACTGGGCACATAAAAGCTCCCCTGCAGAGGAGACCCAGAGGAAATGTCAGCTGCTATGTAGGTCAGATGTCACCTTTCACACAAAAAAATGGCCTGCCTAAATGACGGACATGAACATTCTTGAACTTAACAACCTCCACTACAACAGCTGTGTAGGCTTGTCCTTATGCTTGTGTTAAAAGGGCCTAGTTTCTGCATCGGCAAAGCCATGACAATTACTTGGAAGATCAAATGTGATGTTAGAAACAAATGGCCCCTAAACACAGCTTGCTTTGAGCTGTAAAAAGCAGAAAAATATGTGTATGTGGCACAAGAGGATGTAATGCATCCCTGTTGTGACCTTTAAAAGATCACAAGTCTGGGAAGTTGACACACAATCCATGGAGGCACAATTTGCTGGCTACATAGTTGGAGAAGTAAGAATGACTGAATACAACACAAAAAGGATTGCGCATTTGTCGATCTAAATCATTTGCTTTTATGATACTGTATTTAGGGAAGGTCAACTTTCCAAACTTTATTAAAGATTTGGAGAAAAGATAAGAAAATGATTGAATGATTGATTGAAGATTAAATTCTTCTCATTCATAACAAGACTTAACCATAAACTAACACCCCTAAAAAAATTGTTTATTAAATATGTGCCTGATTAAAAAAACAAACAAACAAAAAAAATTATTACAGCATATTTTGAAAAAATCTTTATTTTTATTTCTGGAGAAACTAATCTCCTCGAACCTTTCAGTTGTACCTGGACCAAATAGCTTCAGAAAAATAACATTTCAGAACACGTTACTCATGGGGATATTTTTCAAAGCCAGTGGTTTCTGATATTTCCTTTTTCGGAACATGTTTCTAAAAGTGACCAATAATGAAGATGAACACTTTCTGGTACTGTATCGACAAGAAGCTGGAAGTTGTGCAGTAAATCATAAATCATAAAGGATGCTCATTATTGACTGTTAGCTACAACTATGTCACTGCTTTGGTTGGGGCTGGTTGTTTTATTTCTTTGCTATGGTCAACTTCAGTATGTATAAGCATGATATGTATGGGTATGTGTGTATGTACACCTTTTTAATGTACCTTTTTCTGCTTGGTTTTGTCTTTTGTGTTGGTTATCCTGGTGCGTTAGGGTGGAGGGATCTCACTGCACTGTCCTGTTAGTAAATGCACCTCTTGGTGACTGCTGATTACACTGATTATTGTGAAATAAAAATCAGGTGCTGAAACATTTCAAAGGTGAAATACAGAGCTTAAAGTATCATGTACTGATGGGTGTGCGATAGGAAAAATTGCTTCCCGTAGCTCACTTGCCTTTGGGTGAATTAGCTAAATATGAGTTGTAATATTGGCCATGTTTCCAGTAGATGGCTCTCTAACAGTGTAGCAGAAATATTAACAGCTTTTCACCATTGGAAATTACAGTAGGTGTTGAGTGAAAAACAAGAGTCTGTCAACAAAGCTACAATTCAGCTGAGATTTGATGCTTTAATCATGTCTCCCATTGATCCTTTTGAAGAGCTAATGGCGTTCTATTTAAACTACTATCATCATACACATAGACTGTCATAATTCAGGACCACAGAGCCTTGAACATGACCAGCGACTGTCCCTATCTGTTGGTCCTTGACCTAACACTGGCCATGGACTTCTCCCTTCCACTGGGATGTTTTGGCAGCACCAGCGGGGCTCAGATCTTTGAAAAGGCATGCAACCCCTGAATATCTGGTCATGTACTATAATTTGCCCCCAAGCAACTCAAGTCTCCAGCCCTATCATCATACCTGAGTGTTCTCTGTAATTGCAGCATTGCAGTATTCCCAAACCAGGAAAGAACATCTGTATGTTTACTTTCATAATTCTCTGTCGTTTTATAAAGGGCTTCCAGGATGAGTGTGGCTGAAGAGGAAAGAAAAATTGCTATTTTTCAGCTTGAACCAGTCATTATCCTAAAAACCATAGTTTTTCTGTGAGCTGACAATGCTTGAGATGTGCCCCATTTTAGCTCACCTGAAAAAATTATTTCTGCTTTTGATTGTTGCTGCAGATATTTTATTTTCTTCTTCAGTTCAACCTGACAGAGCTTTACAGTATCTAAGCATTCAGTCAAATACAGTTTATACTGAAAGGCTTGTTTTTTCTCCAGTACCCTGTTTTATCCTCAGAATTGTGTTTTATTTCTTTCAAAGACGCCAAAGATTCTCCAGTGCCCAACTTCAAACATAACTTTTTCAAAACCTCAAATTATATTTTTCATGCCACTGAGGGACATTTCTTCCTTCCCTTTGGGCTCGAAATTTCAATGGAAATTTACAAGCCATTCTTCCCTTTTTTTCACCCAGAAATAAAAAAATAACACTTGGAGGATATAATGTGGTGTTAAAGGGGGAAAGTGCTGAAAACTAAGCATAGCTGCAGGTGAAAAGTTCTAAATAAATAAATTTGAAGGAAATAGGCAGCATCGTGTGCAAGATTTCACCTGCAGCTATGTGGTACGTGGCGCTTTTGAGCAGAACTCATTACTGTGATCAAACAAAACCCCCCTGCTTGGTTAAACGCAGAGCTTATTAAAGTGCCCAGCCAGGGGTGAGAGTAAAAACCAGGAGGAGGGAGGGAAGAGGGCAACCAGGCCGCTCATTAAGATTTACAGCGTCAACTGTGACGTCTGCAAGGATCTGAGAGTTGTATGTTGTTTGGAGGTGTAAAAAAGAGCAACCTCTAGCTTTACAACCGTTCATAGAATAAGTAGAAGTAATTGGCCAACAGAAAACTATTGTCACAGATAAGTTGTAACTTGACAAAATGAAATGGGAAGAACCAGTTTCTTGGTTTGGTGATGATGATTGCATCTTCCAACTGGGCTACTTGCCATTCATTTAGAAATAGTTTTGTAAAAAGTCAGAATGAGTAGTTTTTTTATGACAGCGCTCAGTGTGGCCTTTTTACAGATAATTGGAAGTATGATCTGAGGGGAATTATGTTGGGGGCAGCCAGATTGCCAAATGGTAAGGTTTCATATGACAGCCAAAGTCCTGTGTCCTTCTTCTATATTCCCTGTCTGTCTCCACTGTTCAAATAAAGGGCCAACGACGTAGTTTAAAGTACACTGTGCTGATACTGGAAAGGTGAGCTAGGAAAATCAGTTTGATTTAGGGCTATTTGGTCTTTTACTGTAGCCATACTGGACTCTAACCTGCATACAAACTAAATACACTAAGTGCAACTGTGAAGATTATTTTATATCAGTAGCATGGATGAGGAAAGAATCTGAACATTAAAATTAGATTGCTCCTCACAGAGCTCGATCAATTGCGAGAAACTAGTTTCTCCCGCTGCTCTCTGAGAAAAACTACAAATGTACATGTAATAAAATATTTAAGTTAATTTTAAAGTGAAACAGCCATAATCCTGAATCATTATCATGATCATTGTGATAATAACAGTAATTGGATTATCATTTCTGTCATCATGGGGTTCTACCATTCAGCTGTAGTAGTAGAGAGGGTGTGAATGAGCACAGAGGTGTGAGAGGGAGGTAAGAAGACTACACCATCAGTACAGTTCTGGGGAGAAGTATTATCACTTCTGGGTGTATGCGTGTGTGGTGGGGGGGGCACCGTCAGGAACTGGGACGGTGCCTGGCTCATTTTCAAATGTTTTTAAGCTTTGTGAAACAAAATGGTCTTTGACTCTCTGTGACTTTCTATTTGAACATTACTGAAGAGCTAAAGGTTAACATACCTCAGAGATGACAGGTTTGCAGTAGCCAGCTCCGAACACAAGGTTCTCTATAGACATGACAGATGGGTCGCTTGTGCTCTCTGGCGAGCCTTTCCCCAGCCAGGAGCCCTTCCCTGTACGTGCAAAGCTGGACAGAGAACAGGGAGGACACATGCAGGGACAAACCATGAGTGTGTGTGTGTGTGTGTGTGTGTGTGTATGTATGTGTGTGTGGGTGGGTGGAGGGGAGGGGAGGGGCGGGTGTGTGAAAAGGAAGACAGATAAACTGAGAAGGCTGCTGCAATCAGTCAAATGCTGTGGTAATCTGTGTAATGCATAGTCAAGGTTTGTGTTTATGATATTGACAACTGAATACATCTGATAAGTGTTTGGAGGACAATCCATTAACACATCGAATGCCAATCTTGTGTGAATTGCCAAAGCAAGTAGAAGAAAAGCCTATGCTCACTTTACTTAGTTGAAATTAGCAAGAACAAAGACTACAACCGTTCCCAAGACATTCTTCCCATTCTGCTTTAGAGGATGTGCTTTTGCCTGACTTTGGACTCATCAACATGCCAAAGTAGCATACCTGGCACTGTGGTAAGAGGAATATTTTGCAGATTAAAGGGGATATTTATTGTTTCTCTGCTGCTGAAAATTGCTTCTGACTGGGAGCAGGTTGCAGTAACCGTCACTCGATGAAAGCTCTGGACATTGTTAATTTTATGAGGCTGTAGTGATTGTAAATACGCCCTTTTAGCAATGCTCAGTCTTTGGAGTAGATTGGAGGGTATAAAGACTCCATATTTGAAAATGATGTGATGCGCTGGGGCTAGCTGGTTAGCATATTAATGCTAGAAGATATGTGATAGAAATAAGATTAGCCAGCTCTGGAGGCATCTGTTGGTGGGTCACAGGATGATTTTATGCTGAATTGTACTGTAGACTTGTAAGTAAACAGCAAGTTGGTATTTTTAAATAAAATGCTCTGTTGGCTGCACCCATAGAAAAACTTAAAAATAGCGCTTTGTGAAGAGTTTTAGTCTTTTATGGATAGTAGTTTAACGTGGGAAAGTTGATTTTATAGTTTTCCTGACTGAATTTTTCATCAGGACTTATAGGACATAAGCCTTAGACTTTAACCATATTGGGGTAGTGTCATTAAAAACCCCATTTGCAAAAATCTCTCCTGCTAAAATAGGGAAAGAAAAAAAAAGTCAACTACACTTTGTTATTTTAAAGCAACTCATGCAGTTGTAATTAGCTTTTTTAGACAGCTAATGAGGTAAAATCGGCTGTGCACTCTCTTTGAAATTGTGAACTCTTCCTGTAAGTGTTAAACTGACTGATGGTGTGGGTGCTTTGTGTTTTTACACAATCTGACAAATGCAAATGTGATGCAAAAAATATGAAGCTCCTCTTGACTCTACCTGATTAGTGGCTGATGTAAGGCAACCAGTGAGGCATGTATAGAGACAGAAATGACGGACAGGTGGAAGTAGTCAAACATGACGGGGACATGGTGGTGGAGGCCTCTCCTTGGGTGGAAGTGGAGGCTGAGTGTTCGACTGCTGATCAGCGGGACAGTCATTACTTCCGCCAGCCTAGTACACAAATGACACAAACATTTTTACTGAACTTAAATTGATCATCTGCAGAATACTTATCTTCCCGACCTTTGTGATAATTAGATTTGCACTCAAAAAGATGCTCTGAGAATTAAAGGTAAACACAAATGAAGCAAAAAGAATCAATTGATTAAAAATCAAAACTGGGAATTTGTGGCAGTGGGGTGCTTATGAAAAACTACAGAGAATTCAGATTACTTGAAGCACAATGAAGTGATTTTATTCTGCTAAAAAGGGATGTTTATGACTTCTGAACCCATTGAGTATGAACCTTGACACTAAGAGGTGCAGCTCTTTAGGTCCGTATTCCCAGACATTAAAAATGTCTGGGAATGTGGATGGCTCACTGTGCTCGCAGCTCTGAAAGAAAGAGTCTGAGACCTAATATCTATTCTGCAGTCATACGGACTCAGAGTAAAAGCAGAAGCAGTCAACACTACGATACAGAAAATATGCTCCATAATTCAACTTTGTGGAGTGGTTACAAGCACAATTATGACAAAGGTATGGCAAATATGGTGAAGCTTTAAGTGCACAAACACAATTGTCAACATATGTCAGTGATGCACATCTGTTGATTGATACAAGTCCAACACAAAATTTGCCTTTTGCAGCTTTTGCAAATGGAATCTTGCCATTTCTTCTTCTGTTTGTCCCAAGCAAAAAAAACGAATCAGTGTAATTGTGCAATGTCAGCACAGAAGTTGCAATCAGGTGCTTTAAGATATTGCTATGAGCCAAAGAACATAATAGCCCTTATTCATGCCTAGTTTACACTGCAGAGTCTAGTAATCCTCCCCTCTCTCTATCTTTCTCAAAAATACATATTCACACACACACACACACACACATTTCTAAACTGTTCAAATACTTACTGTTGCTCATTGTCAGTGAAGTGAAGATCCAACTTCAACTGAAAGTCCACCTCACTCAAGGCTTCTTCCACCTGAAAAACATTGGTACAGTGAAGTAATTAATGCATGAACAATACAGGAAGAAGGTAACACTGAGGAATGAAACAAAATAGCAGAGACAGCATAAACTGTTAAGTATTAGCTCATTAAAATGAGACAGACACTGTGTCTTATTCTGAACATTTGTTATTTTTTAATTTTCAACATGGTAAGAACTGGAACCATGATATGGCTGAATCATTTTTTGAAGAGCAAACCTGTGAAAAGGTTTCATGGCGTGCATGAAGAGTGTGCGGCCTCCACAGTGGCACAGTGTTCATATTTCCACTCGAATTTGGCACAAGCTTTTAACTGAACTTCCCCCCAAAAAGTCATGCACATTCTGTTGTGTGAATATTAGGATATGGTCAAGCTGAACAGCTGGGGATGCTAACTCTCCATTTGGGTGTAATTAAGCCATTGCATAAGAAGAGGAAACAACAAGATAATGTAATTAAAGAGCGCCAGTCAGCCCTCAACTAAAATCACATGGAGAAGATGATGGAAATGTTTGTTTCACAGATTAACTTAAGGAAGGTTTCATCCGCCACTTTTGTTATTCTCTTGTATGGACACATTTAAATGATTTTTACATATTGCTGCAATGAATACACTAACATTTTTTTGCGATGTTTTCAGCACTATTTTTCTAATGCCCACAGTGTTTTTCATGCACAAGATGAAAAGTTGGCCAAAATGCCTGTGGAAATGCCGAACATGCTGATGTTTTTCTGGTAATGTTTACCATCTAAGCTCCACATCACATTTATAATAACTATATATGGCACAGCCGAAGTTAATGGGATTGTCGCTAAATTTGAATCTGGTCTTAAAGCAAACCCTTGGGCAAACTGAAATTGACCAGACTAAAGCATACCTTCAGATGACAGTAGAAGTATCAAAGATTAAATTCAGGGCCTGCTCTGTCTCATGTTTCTGTGCTGCTTGTCTTTCCTGTGCAGAAAGTCTCTCTCCTGTCACTTACTGCTCTCTGCCTGGACATCTTCACCTGACTACCATCCTTCCTGGCTGAAAAAATATTTAAATAAGTCTTAGAACTGATAGTAAACACATCAGCTGCGCAGTATAAAGGTGAAATAAGAAAAACCTAGCTACTGCTGCCTCTTAAAAGACTTTCAGTGTCACTGTCATGCTAAATGTGAAATGATAATCAGTTCAAATCATTGCTGATCTCAGAACTGTAGAAGTGGGGTCGAGAGCAGCTTGACAAGATAACTCGTCTGTAGCGAGCTATAGCTAGTCACTCAGTCAAGATGCCAGGATTATCCACAATATGCATGCACAAACACTCCAGACACCAGTAAATCAAACACCAGTAGATCCCCTTTCTCCTTGGCGACCTGTTGTTCTCTATATGGATGCGTGTATCTCTATTGTGGTGCTTCTCTCTTATATTCAGGTTTTTCTCTAAAATCTCTCATTCATCAGCATTTCAAACATGAAATCCATCAAGAGGAAGAGTGTTTGTGAGTAATTAGCAAGAGCACGGTGGCTAACAGTACACAAATACAGCCGTTCGCCATGCCACCCACTGTGACTAACCTTGTTTGTAATGCTGATTTTGTCACTTCAAAGTTCGCTTTAATTTAGTGTTTATGTTCTGTGTGAGGGCTACAAGCTGTATCCCTGCATTTCTTTTAGTCTGGTCAGGGCTGAACAGAATTAAATTACTCTCATATTAAGGGTATCATGCTGTGTCTATTTAAATTTGAACAGCAAGGTAGGAAAATAAAAGGTATGAGCAAGCAAAGATGGTGCCGACCATGGATGTAATGGGGTCTTTTGAAGATTGAGATGCCCTGTTACAGTTGGTGGTTATAATAAAGGTTACACAGTTCTTTCTTTCCTTTTCCACGAAACACACGTGGTAGGAGTAAATGCGCAGATTTGAAGCCCTGTCAGATTCTGATGTTTTGATTAAGCCTATAGTACATGCGGGTGCACATTGAGGAAATGAGGAGCTATTTCTGTCTGTGCTATCTGTAGCTGTCAGCAGCAGATAACCTCCAGAAGGTTAATAAGCAAGGAGCCTTTGGGAGAGCTTGCAGCTGAAATCTGATATGCCTTTAAGCTCCCGTGTCTCCATACCACCACACGGACATTGACAATAGCGAGTGACGCAAAGTCATGTCAGACAGAGTATCCACATTCTGACTGATGCATCCCTCTATGGCAACGTGTGCTGTAGCCATGTGTCAGAGAGCAGATTAGAGATGACGCAGAGTAAAGTCAATGTGTGAGCTATGGCTACCATATGGATAATTAGCTGCGAGAGAAGCCATCTTTACTCTGCCACATCCCAACCTAATCGCTGTCACCACAGATCAATTTAAGGTCCGATGGCTTCCCAAAACTAAAAAAAAAAAAAAAAACCCGAGGATTTTTGGGGTTGTGCCCACAGTTAAACCTTAAAAGACAGTACATCAATAACTGTCAGTCAGGTTTACACACCTGATCATTTGAGCTGAAGAACACCTGAAGTCTGGGGCACAGACAATCAGACAATTTGTATTTATCTGCCAGTTAAAGCGTGTTAATTCTAAGAGACACATCATTGAGTTCTATTATCCTCATAGTGATTTTATGTCTACAATGGTGAGTGCAAAATTTGCCATCGTGTAATTGGGGGCTCAATTTTTAACCATGTAATCAATTTTTTCAGATCCTGGTATCTCCTATCATTTCAAAAAGAACTGAAACTCTTGGATATTGCGACACAGATAAAAGAGGATTGGACCCCTAAGGTATAGCTAGGCTCTTTTATGAGTGTGTAAACTTCTAAGATATCATACTTCAGTAGTCTTTAAAGCGTGTGTTCGTCACTGCTGTGAACTACTTACAAGTCGGTACTGGATAAAAGAGGAAGTAGACCAACTAATCATCAATTTTTTTATGCTTCTACAGATTCAGCATTGTCCTGAAGGAGGAAGATTATGTTATGTCTGTGAAACAGAGCGATCAAACGTCCCCAGTAGGGATCTGACAGCATACCTGCTCTGGAAGCTTGAAAGATAAATCTGAGGAAGAGGGGTTGCAAAATGATAAACAACATAGGTAAAAGGGAAAGAAAAAGCATTTTTATTTTTAGATTTATTATTATTTTTTTTTAGATATCCTCCTCACATGCCCCACTGAGCTTCTTGTCTGCTCTTTGCTTTTAGTGTATCATCAAGGCACTATGTGAACTTTGTTTTTAGGGTGCTGCAGAAAATCTATTTTTAGACTATACTTTGTAATACTGTATTTTATAGACTAATATCCAATTTAAGCCTGTGAAATCATCCCCCATTGGCCTAACTGAAGCTTTACAGATGTTGCTCAATTGGAAATCCCCTTTGGACGAAAGCGTCTGCCATATTAGCGAATGAATGTAAATGTGGACAACCTGTGTGAAAATGCGTCATTTATGAGTAGTTTCATTTTAATTAGTCAATCCAAAGCAGAACGCATATTTTTATTATTGTATAAAACAGGTGTCTTTGTGCTGTTTGTGTTGCATTGGTAGGTGTAGTATTGACCATTTCACAACCCCTTTGGCTCTGCACTATCTGGCACCATATTGTTGACTTCTGTCTTCACCGTCTTTCTTTACCTTTGGGGCCCACTAATGTTTGTTGCTTAGCACTAAAAACATGGTGCAGCATCAGGTGTTGCTGGAGATGTTAATAAAAGTGCTACACTGCTAGCATGGCTAAAAAAAATTTAAGAATGACATCTTTACGCACTTCTGCATATGTCAATTCTTCTGGAGTCCACAGGTGGAAATTTAAGCCAACCAGACAGAGCAGTAATACTATTTACACATTTCACATGCCAACATCACTTGTTCACTTGTCATGTTGGATAGTTTCTCTGTTCTAGATCACTGGCTTAAATCTCTAAATTATAAGACGGACAATTCATGTCCAGTGGTAAGAGTGCGAAGATGAGTGTAAAAGGAAAGGCAGGATGATAAAAATGTATCTATTAATGGCTATTTAATAAGTCTTTAAGACCTGAGCTGCAGCTTTGCAATGGAACAAAACCTTTCCACAGCTTTTCCCAGTGTTATTATCGGCAATTTAGAGACTGGCTACTGATAAAATGCAGGCAGCCGAATGGTATTCCCCCTTTCTGTTTTTCTTTTTTGCTTCGACAGAAAATGTGAGTGCATAGAGAAAATGTCAGCAGCGGGACTCACCCTTTCTCCATCCAATAGCAAGTGGACTTTGAAGATCATGCAGTCATTCACCACAATCTCCTCATTTCTGTAAAGGATCTGAAATATTCGGCTGAACACGGAGCCGTCGTAAACCGCCGCAGAACTGAAGCTGCATTCTCCTGTTTTGAGACATACACAACAGCGTATAATGTCACCCAAATGCTATGTAACAGTATATTGGGGCCACAGCATGCAGAGAACATAAACAATATTAAATATGAATATCCAACTGATCTGAAATGGAGGTCTCCCAGAGATACAATGAATACCATAAATCCACATTACATCTAACCCTTTACTTTAATAATCACCAAATATTTGCTTTATATGCTCTGATTTTTAAATGTGTACCGATATTTAAAAATGCAGAAATCTTGACCTCACTTTTGCAAAAGCTTCCTGGGACTTGTTAGGGGTTTGAGTGTTTACACTCTCATCTCAAAACATGAGCTACATTTTGTGATTCCACAAAAACTTGTATAAGAGCTGTATGAGCAGAAGCTCTGGTGTGTTTGTGTTTGTGTGTGTGTGTGACTTGTCCTTTCTGTCAATGTCTCTCATGCCAGCTTTAATCCTTATATTTGTTCAGTTATACAATTTACAGAAGGCAGTATCCTGTAGAGCTTGAAGCATTAAAAAAAACATTTAACAACACAGTAATAAACAGTGTATGTTCAATCCTGTTCCTTTGAAGGCCAATTAGCCTTAAAGAGAAACAGAAATTATGATAAATATGTATTGTTTTGAAAGACTTGTAAGACTAAAAAAAAAAACTCTTACATATAGATTTTTATGATCTCCTGTTTATATTTATCTTTTTTGTTTCGACTATACAAAAAAGATACATTACAGTAAGAGTACAAGCTAAGAGTTTCTGCTTACCATTTTTGTTACTATTGAATATGACAAGGCTCGCTGTTTCTCCTGCTTCTGGGATTGACGTGAAGCAAACTGAACAGCAGCTATTTCACTTCATATTTTTCATGCAGACAGAAAAAGAATCTCTCCCAAGATCAAACCAGAATGTAAAATGCCAGAGTTTTGTGTTGATTTCAATTAATTGTACTTTATGGACTAAATGGGTGATTTTTCAGCTTTGCTGAACTTTGACCCACAAACATCTGTGACGGTCATCCCCTTTTCTCAGCATCCCCCAAAAAAAAAAAAAAGAGACCTTTTGCAGCATGAGCTTTTTGTCATACCCGGTCAGAGGTGTTCCCAAACCACACACATTTTAAAGCACAGCAAGAAGCATTTATGTTTAAACCTATGTGTGCCCACTAGTGTGGTGCTTTGATTTTCACCAACTCCTATTTTCCAGCTCTTTTGTTTTACAAGGTACAAGGTTTACTCTTTGCTATTTGCGCATTCTCCCTGACAGGACTGCAGCCGCTGAAGCAGAGTCGCTGTACAGCTTAGAGCTGTGAGAGGTCTTTGAAATCCCCTGCTGCTCTTTTCTGTCCTTCTTCCTCTTCCTCCTTTGCAGGCTTCACACCCCTGATAATGCTGTTTCAACCTGCAGCATCAAGCACCCCCAGCCAGAATGACATGAGATGTGTGGGAGCACAACTCTTGTCAAAGACTTGGTGGATATGTGACAGAGATGGCTTAATCCCCCTGGAAATGATCTGTATGTAAGTGAGTCATAGCTCTGTCTGCTCCACACATGCATTAAATGTGAATGTGATTTTTTTTTTCCTTGTGTTGATCCTGCTTTCTGTTCACTGTATAAAAAGACATTAAAGACTTTTCAGTGTTCAGGTACATTATCATAAATTATTCAATGTATGTTCGACCTGTGACGGAGTCAGAACCTGCATCGATACCCTCTGTACTGTGCAGGGCCCTTCGGCGTGGCCAAAGTCATAAAATCAATGGAGTCGAGCTGCTGCAGTTGGCCTCAATATTCTCCCACACTCACATGTGCTTTACTTCATTTGAATGGCAGTTTGTTTTACTGCATTGATTTAACATTACACCGTGTATCAGGGGAGCAGAGGCAATATGAGACTGAAAACAAAGCTGCTTTGCTGAAATCTCTGCTTTGATATTGATAGCCGTGTTGTTTGCATACAAGGGGAGAGAAAAAAAAAAAAGAGAGCAGTACCTCCTCAATGTAAAATGTAACACTATTAAATACAGCCACATACGCACCTACAATTTTTTAGATCTTGATGTTAATGTAGCATTTAGTTGACATTTTGTTTACAGTTAGATTGCATTGGTTTTTATTTGATTTATATTAAACCAGATCATATGTCAAGTATTTTTTGGAGAGCAGCTACTGTTGCCATAGTGGTGCAAGGAGAGATTACAGTTGCACATCAATTTTTATATAAATTCTTCCTAAGTTTGTTAACATTTAGTCAAATAAGCTAAAAGTCACACCGACATAAGCTGGAGGTCACACCAGATAAATTAATACCATAGAATGAGCAACGATGTGATTTATTACTCAAAAATGTAACCTAACATTTACAAAAACTGTGATGTTCTCCTAACTATCATACATTTCTGTGTCACTTTACTACCCGGAAGCCCATATCTGCCAGCGACATAAAAATTCATATAATCAGTGGTAGTGACAGAAAATTTAGAGAGAAAAACATCCCTAATGGTAAAAAAATTATAATGCAACTGAGAGGGGCAGCTCTGACTTTTAAAGTCAAAGTCATTCGATAAATACAAGGAGAAATTGTGCTGATTGTCACTTATTGTTAAGAATTTAAAATGAGTTAGGTTGCCAATGAGTAGCATTTTAAATATCATGCATGACAACAATAAAGTAAAATATTCAGGGAATTCATTAATTCATCTTCTAACACCTTCCGGGTCGTGGGGAGCCAATCCCAGCTCACATTGGGTCAGGGTGGAGTACACCCTAGACAGGTGACCAGTCCATCACAGGGCCAACACACAGACAGACGGAGACAAACAACCACTCACACTCAGACCTACGGGCAATTTAGAGTCACCAGCTAACCCAAACATGATGTCTTTGGATGGTGGGAGGAAACTGGAGTACCCGGAGGAAATGCACGCAGGCACAGGGAGAAAATGCAATCTCCACAGAGAAGGGCCCCATACCAGGAACTGAACCCACAAGCCGATTATATTATAATCCGAAAAAAAATTTAAGTTCACTGATAGTCTTCTACTAATATTTTTCTTTTAACTAGCAGAAAGGTCTTCCATATATGTAAAAATAAAGTCCAGTTTCCAAAAAGGTTTACTTCGTTTAGTAAAAACCCATCTTATATTTTGAAAGAACTTGCAATGTTCAGTTTCCATGCTTTTGTGGGTTATAAATGTGATTAAAATAGCTTTTACTGCGTTCATTCATGTTCTACCAACAGAAACAGATTTTGGTATACTGCAGTTTCTCACAGTTATCACATCCTGCACATTAAAACCTGCTGTAATGCCCTTAGGCTTTAGCCACAGTAAGTCAGTGCTGGTAATAATCTGCTTTTCAGCCTCTGGTGCTCCACATCTGCTGAGTGTGTGTGTGTGGGTGAGTGTGTACGTGTGTGTGCGGGTGGGTAGGTGTGTACTCGTCACTCCCTATCAGTGAAGCACACAAAACTCTCGACTCGCTTCATAATATTAAGAAAAGGGAGTATCTCGATCCATGCAGTTGGACAGACTGTAATCGGAAATACAATTCTACTTGTGAACGCTCAGACTTAAAATTCCCCGTGCTGTTGTGCATGAATCACAGTCATTAAATATTTGAGTATATGGCATGATCCTTCAAAAACAATTCATTTGTCTGAAGGGCACAGACAATTGAAATGTCAAGCATGCACTTCACAGAGAACACAGTGAGGGATTATTTCCTGCGTCTGTGTATGTTGAATGCCTTTCCCATCCAGCCTGGAGATGCGGCTGATGCATTGATGCTTAGGATTCAGCCTGTGACGTGAAGTGGTTTAATACGCGACCTTGTGGAAGGTGCTGCAAGGAGGCGTGGACGCAGCCCTCCAATTACAATATGGATCCGATTCTCACTGTAATGTACATTGCTGCAGTGTTTCCTATGTGACACATGTATAGTGAAATATAGGCCTGCAGTTGGGGGATTATATATTGGCTGCAGTACTATAGAGCAGCTTTGCATGGAAATAAATTGAAGAGAGGCACATCATGCAGAGTGAATAAAGTGACAATTTTCCCAGGCATTAATCTTATAGGAATTTTTGGAAAGGCTTATTGGATTCCCTTCTCTGTGTGTAGCAGGGGGAAACAAATGGCTTTTCTGAATCCAATGGGCAAAATGACAGCCGACACCTATAAAGGTGACTTATTTAAGATGGGCTTTATTTTGCTTGTTTGTTCAACACAAAATAAATTATTTCCCTGGTTCTGCAGCATAGCATCACTTGCTGTCATGCTGTGTGTGTGACACCATCCAGCTGTTGCTCAGCTGTTGTTCATCAAGACAAAATACAAACAACGGAGAAAATCATCAACGGATCCTTTTAACGCTCCATATAGCTGAAAGGAGCAACAGAGTTCATCATCAAAAGCAGTCGTGACAGTATTGATTATAGCCACTCCTGTCTTATTGATTTCAATCTTCTGAACTCACTGGAAAGAGAGCAAGTAATCTCATTTCATGTAAAGTTTAATTACAAGACAACCTACAGCAACTATATGCCGAAGGCTCCTCCAGTCAGACTATGCTCTATCTTCTTTTCCTCACCTGATACCATGTAAAACTGCACCTCATGGGATTCAGTGCCCTAAAATAGACTATTGAGAGCAAGACTCCTTAACTGCTATTTTTACCATCTCCATTCCATATCTATTAATATTTTGCCTACTTAGGACTTCTTTCCATCCATAATGAGGGTGAGGAGATAGTCTTCCCTCCTGGTAGTCCTGTCACACTTCAGGTGACATGAATCACTGTCGTACGCATAATCTGGCTCTACAAAGAATGTGAAAACGGTGATGATGATACTGACTCTTCCTCTTAGCATTTACCTGAACCACAGGAGCAACATGCCAGAAACTAAAGTCATGGTTTGAACATAAATCATAGTTTAGCCTGAATTCACATAATTTCAATGTCCTCACAGGAATAGAGGTCTTCACCTGTACAGCTAGATCAGAAACACACACACACCACATGGTGAGCCAGTCCTGACAAGCTAAAAATAGCCATTCTTACTGTGAATCAGTATTGCCAGTGAAACAGCTTCCTGAATTGCCAGAGATCCAAAATTTAACGCTTGGGCAGTTTCAGAAACACCGTGTCACAACCTATGAATACAAAAGAGGACAAGCTCTTTTATGATAGACACCATTTTGCAGGGAGGGCAGCACAGTGGCATAGTGGTTAGTGCTGTTGCCCCACAACAAAAAGGTTGTGGGTTCAGGTGCCTCTCTGTGCAGAGTTTGCATGTTCTCCTTGTGCTTTTGTGGGTTTCCTCCCACTGCCCAAAGACATCATGTTTAGGTTAATTGGTGTATTCAAATTGTCCGTAAGTGTGAGTGTTAGTGGTTGTGTGTTGGCCCTGCGATGGACTGGTGACCTGTCCACAGTGTACCCCTCCTTGTCCAGCGTTTTACCACTTTCTTGTGGCTTGAAGGGAAGACAGTTACGTTATTATGGCTGCTCCTTGTACTAAAAAGGTTCATATTTTAGGACAATTGAATCAAAACCATTACAACTCATCCCAAATTAAAATCTGCAACAGAAAATGGCAGCAGCAGGCTTGTGTTTTGATCAGAGATTTGGTGTGATACCTGGACTGCTCAGGTAAAAAAAGAGAGTGCACTATAGACCTTTTAAGGCATGGCCAGGATTAAACCTAATCACTCTCATTCAGTCTTAAGTCCATTATTGTAACTAGAGAAAATGTTTCACTCAGAACACAGAAATCCCAATGGAGTTTCCACAAATCCCCCACTATTATGAAAAACCAACAAAACTGAATATTTTACATTAGGAACAAGTGAAACTGTAACGCAACTCTAAAACTCTCACACAGCAAAAAGTCCTAAAAAACTGCAAGGTGAAGGTGAAGCCATAAAATTCCCAAACACTACTCGCATTTTTGGATGTGTATCTCAAGAGACTGGGCCAATGACAGTTCAAATTAGAGTTTTTCCCATATATTTTATATGGCTCTTTTGTGTATCCTTGCCCAATGTGAGCTGGGATTTTCTCCATTAGCTCCCGCGATCCAGAAACGGATAAGCAGTAGAAGATAAATGAATGTTTTGTGTATTATTGTGCATGGACAGTAAATTTAACAATATGATAAAAGATTTGTGATCTGCAATATTAAAGATTTGTATGGAGTCTGAGGTAAATCCCTGACATCCCAGTAAGCACATATAACTGCAAAGTCCATTTGTTTGAGTCCCCTGAGTCCAGGGGAACAGTGTTGTTGCCCAATCCCTCTCTCCCTCCATGTTTCTTTCTCAAAAAAAGCCATAAGAAAAAAAAAACAATTGGCAGGTTGTGATACATGTTTTTTTTCCCACTGGTATCTTGAGATGTTCTATTTTGTATCCATGTCATGTCTCTCCTCTGAATGCATGGACGTGAAGAATACAGCAAAGCCACAAAGGATTGAATCTGTGGACTACTGCAAATCCAGAGAATGATATTGAACATGTTTATATCCCAAATCCACATAAGTACTGTAAATTAAGGCTTCCTGCATGACCATGCAATTTAGCACAAAAGATTAGTATGGCAACACACTGGCTTCAAAGTCAACCATAACCAACGTTGCCTGTGTAATTCAGACACAGACCATGTGTTGACACTTTCTCACACTCATGCGTCATTGTGAATGAAACTCACCATGTTCAACCTTGACTTAAACTATGGTCACCAGAGACACGTTTATGTCACATTTAAAGGCTGTGAGGATATTACTGATCATGTTATTAAATTTCAACCTTTGGCTCGTCAGTTTTGGTCGTACAGAATCATATTTTTTCTTTTTTTTAATATCAGTTTTACTACATGTCTTCAAGCTAAAATTATGTGTGTTTATGCTGCAGTAGTTCAGGGATATTACCAGTGAGCAAAATGGAGATCTTTTTACTTTAAAAACACCTGGCCACTTGACACCCTGGGGCAAGCTTCAGTTTGAAGAATTAAACATTTCTGTTGATAAGTCAAACCAAAAAAAGATGCAATAATCTCAAGGAGACAAAATATGACCACAAAGAGATAACAAAAAGACAGAAAATGACTAATGAAACAAAAAAAAAAGGCCACAGGACATTTAAAAGAAAAAAAAAAAAAAAAAAAAAAAAAACAAACACCAAACTACCACAAAGAGATGAAAACGGCCACAAATACCAATAAAGACGAACTGATGGACTACAAAGAGAGAGACAACAACCATGCAATAAGATTAGCAACTTTTCAAAACTCTCAAACTCTCAAAGGGATGCAAAATAATAATGAACAATGGACTGAGGAAATAGCTGTCTTAATTAAATAACTTAAACCCCTCATGCTCCAAACATTTCAAAACAGTTGGCGTTTGCTGAACAAATGGATCTGGTTACATGTTCATTGAGCAAAAGTGCAGAACGAGAACCAATATGGCTAATTGGAAGCGTATCTACAGATAAGGCTGACAATAGTTTTAGCAGACTGGTCAAACCTGCATAAGTTGTAAAAATACAATGTGTGGATGTGTGTGTGTGTGTGTGACAGAGAGACAGGGAGAAAAAGACAGGATGTAAATATTACTTTGCCTTACCTGCATTGTGTTGTGTTGTCGCTATCAGCCTGTGGGGCACCCGAGGTGACACCTTCAGCCCTGCTCGTATCTGGTAGAAACTGAGAGGGAGGATACAAACAGCAAAATCACACCTACATGTACAACTTTCCAGTAAAGTATTAATAGTTACATATTCTGCTCATTATTGTGTGGTATTAAGATATTTCCAATTTCCAATGTCCCTCTTTCATTTCAATGAATCACCTGTTTTGGGTCATACTTGACTTTTGAATTTTACCTGTGTTAGTGAGATAAATCTGCCCTGTCTCAACAATCCTCACTGTATTTTCATTTCTCAGGGTCCAAACGTTCACTAGTAGTTTGTCATAATCAGCACATAACTTGTCAAGTCAAAGTCCTGTGGGGTGAAAGTGGCAATAACCTTTGTTTTTTGATCACAAAAAATCTATTCAGTTAATCCTAAATTTGAAGTTGTCCCAAGGTGTAAAAAAATGCCACGTACATATCAAATTATAATGCCTCCAGCCCCGGCTGACACCAGCACAGAAACACTAAAGGAAATTGTTTGGGAATTTAATCACATTTGTGATGAAGTAGCATTTTTGCCACCAAGTGTGATTCATCTTTGAATTATGGTGAGGTGTCTGGGTGGAATACAGGATGCTTTGTTCCTCATGATAATCACGACAAGTGCAGCTTAAAAACTTAAGAGGTGGTCACCATGACATAGATGGCGAGTTAAGAAAGTCACGTTAAACAAAATCCTCCATGAATGTTACAAATGGCACTAAATTATTAAAGGATAAAGGGCAAATGGTTATCAATAATGAAACAGACATAATAATGCACCTCTGTTCACAGGCTAAGTATGGACTGTATATGGTATCATAATTGAACATTTGAGCTAAGAGAAAACGTATTGACCCAAGTAGGGGTTATTACATTTTGAATATGTGATATAATAATAAATAGAATTCATCAGCATAGTACCAGAAAACGGGTTGGCTCATTGATTAATTATTTCCATGGCAATCCAGACGACAGGCAGCCCAGGAAACGTATCTTTGAAAAGGTCACTTTGACAGTTTAAGTCAGTACAGCTTTGTTTAAAAGCACATCTCAGCTCTCAGGGGACACTTCAGCAATCTAAGGAGCCAAAGTGCGGCTGTGAACGTAGCCATCGCATCAGCGTGTTGGCGACAGCGCTCCTCAACAGAACAGAGCACGGAAAAGAAAAGGTTTTGGAGGTTGATAGATGAATGAGGTCTGTTTATGGAAGGACATTGCTCAACTCAGTAAACTGTCAGTGGTTACAAACTCTGTCATTAATTTAACCTTTCAGAGAACTCGGTGTGAATAGCTGTTGGTCAGAAGTTTACTTTTAGTTTGCACAGATCCTGGAATAAATTGCATTAGGGAAAATGCATTGAGTTTTGTAATTTCAGGATCTGAAGCAATCTAGAGTTCTTCCATTTGTTAAAACGAAAAGTCGAGTGCTTATTGCCATTGCCTGCTTTACCAATCAAATGCAGATTTAATCACTATATTTAAAACAATCATTTTGCAACACGGGCCTTAAGTGTACAGCCGCACAGTCCCCTGTCTGGTGCAGGTATTAGCACTGATTTCAGCAATTACATTTCAGTGTGTGGAGGCGTGGATGTCCTGGTAACTATTCTTTTTCCACAGTGCTTCACTTTTCACATTGGGATCCCATTTTGTTTCGTGTTTGCATCAGATATCTGCTGCGTCTATCTAAAGCAATGTGCTTTACTGGTAAACTGGCAAAAGCAAAGATATTAGTGCACTCATCTGAAGAGATTACCGCGATGAAGCTTTAGCCCAGCCCATTTGAGGGGAGGAAATCATTTTGACAAAGCTGGTGTTTCAACCAGCAAAATGCCGCCCATATGAGAGGCCTTAATCTTCCTGTGGATGCACACAGCAGGATAAACAGGGCCCATTTTATATATCACGGAAAACAAACTGGAAAAATGTCTCACTTGACTCTGTGCTGATTGGTACATTAATCTGTTTAAATGTGTTGTTTCTGGTTGATTTATTATGTATACTGAAGTGTACTACTGTCTTTGTATTGAAGCTGGAGAGGTTATAATGCCTCCATTTATTTACTTTTTGAATTGTAAAAATATATTGCACTCACTCTTTGGGTAATATTCCAGCATCAAAGAAAACTGAAAAAACTAACTAACTAATGAATTTGTTTATGTTAACTTCATTCCACTACTAAAACCAAGAGTGTTATATTAAATTGTTCTTCATATATCATTTGTAGGGTAGCACAGCAGCATAATGGTTAATGCTGTTGCCCCACAATAAGAAGATATGTAGACATACATGTCTTTGGACAGTGGTAGGAAACCAGAGTAGCCGGAGGAAACCCAGTGTGAGTGTGAGTGGTTGTTAGTCTCTGTCTGTCTCTGTGTGTTGGCCCTGTGATGGACTGGTGACCCCGCCCTCACTCAGTGTGAGTTGGGATTGGCTCCAGCACTCCCCGTAACCTGGAAACGGATAAAAGCTAGAAGATGATGAATGAATACTTCCCTTGGTTTCTTCCTTCTACAAATCATTATATTTCTGTATTTCTTCTATTTCTCTTAGTCTGCTCCTACTAGAACATTTGTATGCAGTCTAATATATAGGAGGGCAAATATCCCAGATATTAGCTAAAAAGGTATATATAATAGAGATTTATATCTCCACTACTAAGGTCGATTCGATATGCATCTCGATACACTGCCACCGATACAATATAATTGCGATACACTGAAACCAATACGATGTGATACAAATCACACCTGTTCATGATGCGATGCGATTCAAAAATGATTTGATTACAGTATGACTTCATTATAAGAGGATTTGGTTTGATATGTGATCATTCGATACAGTTAGTTGGGGTTTGAGAATGTATTATCCTAACCCATCAGGTTTCTTATCTCGATAGCACAACTCTGCTTTACTCTCTGAGGGATGTATGTACTATCGGGTTGTTTTCATAGAGCAAAACCAATACATAATATTTAAAAAATACATAATTCAGTATGTTCAGACAGAGCATTCAAATTTTGCATGTCTGCTTTTGGCTTTGTTCTTTTGCCCTTCCTTTTGTTCAGTTCTTCAAATCCTTAACTGTGTTTTCTGAATGTCAACCCATGCAGCAGTGACAAGAAGATACATCTATTTAATTGACCAAATAAATAAAATGGTGTCTCCATCATTCCAGTATGACTCATTTGTTTTTTCCTGTTTAGCAATGTTGTAATAGGCTGGAGGTGAAATGTTATACAGAAGTGAGCAGAGCAATCTCTCAAAGTCTTTAACTGCCAGTTTCCTTTTCATTCATTCATCTTCTACCGCTCATCTGTTTTCTGGTCGCAGGGGGTGCTGGAGCCATCATTAGTCATAAGCCATTGACTTATGACTTATGGTGCTAGAGGGCGGGGTACACCCTGGACAGGTCACCAGTCCATCACAGGGCCAAGACACGGAGACAGACAGAGACCAACAACCACTCACACTCACACCTACAGACCTACAGACGCATTCCTAAATGTATACATTTAAAGGTTATCTGAAATGCAGAAATTCATTAAACTGCCACATTCAAGAATTTAAATCTTATTTTTAGTCAGTTGATGGCTGACTATAAGCATCTCAAAAGACAGATGTTTAAGATCTGATTGCTCAGACCACATTCAATGGTAGCCCGGGTCACTTTTGGCCACATTCAGTTAGGAACGTGTGTGAACTCAAACGTGTGGGCCATCACTTCTACTCATTTGCTGTGCCACAGTCCTGCAATAATCCTACCACAGTTACACAATGAACCAACGATGTTTTTACACAACCATAATTTCAATATTGACTACCACATATTGAGTTTTTAGAATTTATCTGCTTATTTCCACCTCTTCAAATCGGTGAAATCTTAATTCTTTCATAGGGCTAAAAGTTCACGCAGTACCTCTTTGCTTCTCACAAACACACTGATAATGACTTGTCTGTTGACGTGAGACTGGCTCAGTCACACCAAATTTGCTCTTTACAAACACAGATAATGAACATTTTTTTGCATATAGAGCAGGGAAGAGAGATCTGGTCACAAGTGGTCAGTAGAGATGCAATCTAATGTATCTGATGAAACTTAAAGCCGTTCAGTTCGATAACCCAGACTGCACGTTCAATGACAAGTGTGAACAGGGCCAGGAACCCCACAAATTTCACAATCAGTCCTGTCTTTGCTATTAAGTCAAGGTACATTTTTATAGAAGAAAAGGGAGCAAAAGGATTTAATTAAAAAGCTGCTACTTTCAAAAATTGAAACATGAGGATCCTTTGTCGGCAAACACCATGAATATATTTTTTGTGTTTGCTGACGTGCCAGTTGTAAGGCCAGGTAACAACAACAACAACAAAAAAAAAGTCATGACTCAAGAGGTATGATTTCTTAAGTGCTTACCCCCTCTGAAAGAGATCCACATTGTGGAACTTATGCAACTCTACAGAAAACTCCAGTGTTCCCTGTACTTCAGACATGATATTATCCCACTCATCACCTGTTGAAAGAGAGGACAAACAGTAAATATGGCATGTCAGGAAAAATAAGCCAAAAAAAAGTTATAATAAAATAAGACAGAATTCACAGTGGGAAAAAAAAAAATAAGGAAAATTATGACGTTTCTAAAAGTAGCTCTCACTGTTCTCCTGTCTGCCAAGATGATGTGACTCATGCTGAGCAGAACTGACGTATGAGACCAAGATCTGGGCTGAATATAGTTTATCATCATCATTGTTTGGGTAAATGGTGATGTGAATATTTCTGAGCAATGGTGTGTGAACCTGAAAGTGCTGTCTTTGTTCTATCAGTCTGACCAAAGGATTGAGTTCAGTATCTTTACCGTAAACATCAGTCCTTTGATGCATTATTATTATTTCCTTTACAATTAGTATGAGTTCTATATTGTCCGTCAAAGCCTGCATGTTATCTGTCTTGGCCATGTAAAGGGCCTGTTTTTCTGTCCGGTGCCATACGTCGTTTCTTGTTGGGAGCAGGTGGCGGGGATCATTTGCCAAGAGCTTCAACTGTTGTTGGGTTTACAAGGTGAGAGGTTCCAGTCTGTCTTCTGAAATGCCCCATTCCAGGGCAGGTTGGATGCCAAATCAGCTCACTATTGGATAGTGATGAACTCTTCCGGGGCTAGCCGGTTAGCATGCAAATTTCTGTAGTAAAAAAGGAGGTTTCCACCTCTGGAGGACTGATGATTGGTGATGAGCCCCTTATCATAAACTGGTGGGTAAACAGTAAAAGTGTAAAAAGACATCCATGTGGCAATAAATCGCGATACTCTGCCACCCAATATAATCCAATAATAAAGAATACAGTACGACTTCCGTACCTCCACTCCGAAGAGCCACTCTGCTGGTGCGGCCACCATGGCTAACAAAATAACAACGCATCCAATTTAAAGCCTGCGTTTGAACGCACTTTGGCTTCCTGGTTAAAAAAAAAAAAAAACACAAAAGTAACGAGTTAGATAAGAGAAGCTTTGTCTCGCTGCTATAAAATGTCGGTGGAACACGACAAACTTGCGAGACCACGCTGAGGTATCAGCACAGAAGCATGGAGTCAGAACAGTCTCATAGTTAATACACTCTCGCGAGGCTTTTTCACAACTTCACAAATGTCATTTTGAGGCACACTTGTAATATAAACTCACGGAGCATACGAATTGCAGATTTTACGAAATCTGTACGTTGAATTTTGAGACCCCGACGTCGCAGGTCGACCAACGTCACCCATTGGCTGATAAAGCTGTCAATCAATTGTATGTTTCCGATTGATATTCGATGCTCAGTCTGAAATACGACTATTAAACATAGCACGTGCATTCGTGAAAAGCCCCGCGAGAGTTCATTAATTATGAGACATTTACAGTACTTTCAGTGACAAGAAACCTAGTTCGCTTTATTTAGTGGTTACAATTTCAGTGTGTAAAACTGCATCTTACTTCCAATGGTTTTTTCTGTGAAAATTTGCATATGTCATGGAAGTGAATAAAATGTAAAGCCGGTTTTAAGATCAAATCGTTTTGATTCAGTTTTTCCTCTGAATGATAGTCTGGTGGACATACACAGCAACTTGTGCTTTCATCTCTATATCACATTGTGATATTGTGATAAATCATTATATTGGTTTTGCATCGTGAGCTGTATCGTATCGAGAGGTTCTTGCCAATGCTCACATCTAGTAAATAGTTTTTTATGCTAATGCAGCTATAGCAATACTTAAAAATAGCAACTTTAAATTATAATCTTAATATACAATAATGCCTGACGTTTTAATTTAAAGGTCTAATATTGTAGATCCCAGAGTGTTCTTGGGGTGCCAAAGGAAAGATTGTCATCATTTCTAATCGTTGTTCCACAGAAAACACCCCAGAAAATAAAACATATTATGTTCATATAAAATGTACACATTCAATTTCTGCTGGCCCCATAAACTGAAGGATTAACCAATGAATGAAATGATAGCTACCTTCAGGGCCTCAAAGATATAGGCCTATGTATACATCACAAATACTGCTAAATAGACTGTTTTGTGTACCTGTTGCATCTGGTTGATGTGTGAACAGTGAACAGAGCCTGTTATCGAGATGAACCAGGCTTGCAGAGCCTCAGTTCGCACACATATGAGGAACTTTTAGTTCATGTTTCATGCATGAACCATCAAATTTCACTTTAAATCCACAATATCTGAAACCACCAAGGAAATGTTTACTGTACATTAAAAACTTTAAACTCTGCAGCATTCCGACGAAGTGCACAGAGAGTTGAAATGTAGTAAAACTGAGATACTGCCAACCAACAGATGAAACACTGTCAGTGTTTACAATCGAGACTATCAAATAACCTTTTATTGAAGGCTTTGAAAAATAACCCTTGTATGTTTGTGGTCTTCGGTTAAGGTTCCTGTCAGCACTACAAACTGACATAGGAAGTTATCACATTAGTGGAAGGCTACACACAAGTTAGCAGCAGTCCTCATCTTCAGATGGCTTAAAACCACAGTGGCATATTGTGCTCAGTCCCTTTTCTTTATCAGTAAGGGTTTGGCTAGACAAGCTGGTTATCCATCAGAGCTTAGGCTCTGGCAAAATGTGGGAGGTTAATATGCTGCTATTTATTAAAAAAAAACAAAAAACAACCTACTGTTAATTACTATAATCTACATTTTACAGATTCTTCAGCATAGGCCCACTATTAAGATAAGCCCGCCCCCTTGGTCCTGTTGCTGCTTCTGTTTGACAGTCTTACATGGTACATAGATTATCCACCGCAATCCAAATGTTCATATACATTTCAGTTGTAGCAATAAATTCTACATTGCTAGCTGATACGTCAGCTGTTTTGGCTACTGGTTAGTTCAATGATCTGAAATGTATGAATTATGAATTATGGTTAGCTAGCAATGGGCATGGCCTTGGAAGCAATGTAGACCGGATTGATTAAAATCCAATTTTGGTTTGGTATAGAGGCCTTGCAAAATTGGCAAAATTATCTAAAATGTTTCAAACTTCAAACATAATGTCTGCTTGGTTATGAATAAATAATCTGAAATGCATTATTCCCAGTACTTTGGTTCAAGGGCATTGGTACGTCTAGGACTTATCCACTTAATGTATGTGATTTATCTGTAATGTCACAGTCAGTTCAAATTTGTCACCTCCTATCAGCAGAAAATCTATTGCAGTGTCCTTTTCCATTGCCAGAATCTAATTTGTGCAAACAGGGTGAGTTTAAGGTGCCCTCTCGCTAGACAGAAAAAGTCACTATTCCACCTTGTTTATGCTAATAATAAGTATTTTAAGACTATTGCCAGGTGTGGAGAAAGTAGATCTTCAATAAAATGTGAGCCTGAGGGTTTTAAAAACCAGCAGTGTGGATGTTAATGTCCATTTTAAAGCAGGCAGTATAGTGAAAGCCTCACAAGAGACAGCAACCTTCTTTATTGCAGTGTATTAGCTGGTCACTGTCAAACTGTTCTAGCCCCTCTTGCTGACTCGGCATGTCACGTCACATTGACACACACTTGCCAGACTCGCAGCTCCATAAGAGCAAATCTCTGTGCTTATTGGCAAGGCCTCAGATGATGACCATCATCATAATAGCATGAGATCTGAGACCGTGGAGTGTATACACCTTGTGATTTAATCAGAAGGATTAATTAAGATGGCCAAAGCTGCCTCGCTGCTCCTGTAATTCAAAGAGTTAAACGCTTACATCCTAGTTACCTGCCATCTCAGAGATTCCAAAAAAGCAGGAGCTGTTAATTTCTCCAGCAATGTGTGAGATAGGCAGTATGGAGGAGAGTGAGCACTATGTACTTGATTAAATGGAAGCTCGCAGCCCAGGGACTTGGGACTTAATGTGGTTTCTTTCCCTTCAATCTCTGCCTACTGTGTACGGCTCCAGTATACGGCCGCTGCAAGCACTAATCGTCTGCTGAAAATTCATCAATAAGTTAATCAAATCAGCAATGCACAGGCCAGAGCACCCACACTGACAGCTTCAAAGGCATACAGCTGTCATTTATCTAAGTAGAGTACATTGTGCGTCTTCTGACGACAATGACAGTAATGATCATAGTGACGATGCCACAAATCATCTGCAAAAGTAGAACTGCAGCATAAGATAAGGGTAAATGTTACTGGCGATTTTGTGTTGCTAACAAATTCCATGAAAAAAATCTAAATATTTAATACTTTTACAATTTCCAATGGCTGTCTCTGCTGCCCAGTAAAGACAGATCCTGAATGAATCTTTCTAAAGAAAACTACTTAAAGCAACACAGACAGAACTTGTTAGAGCGATAAATCCTTTATTGGTTTTGGCTTTTGCATTGGAATTGCTGAAAGACTAAAAAAAAAAAAAAAAAATAGACATAGAATTTTGGCAGCCATATCGCTGCAGCATCTCACAACTGAAAACTATTTATGGTTCTGATTCCAGTGGGTGTTATTTTTAGCCTTTGCCAATCAGGATCCATTGTGTACCCACCAAAATTTAATGGAGCTTTAAATTTAGACCTTCAAGTTCTGAACACCTAACATGCAACCTCAGTGGAAATGGCTTCTTAATCATCTTAAGGGAACAAGAACATCCTCAGTTAAAGTTCATCTAGTTTTATTAATTTTGTGATGATTTTGAGAGGAATTCCCTTGAAATGATTGTATATAAATCTCGCAGAATATGCCCGAATATCAAAGAAGCCAACATCTGAAACCTTCTTTCTCTCTGCCTAACTTTTCAAAGCTAGAATCGATTAAGATTTCAATTAACCTAGAACCCATTTTGGATACGATTTCCAATTTACGTTTGAATTTCAAAGGGTTTCCTTGCAAGCAATCACGTTAAACTGAAAACTCAGTACAGATTCAGCTGCCAGCCGTTAATCTATTAAACAACAATAATGATGTGGATCAATCAAAATATTTTTCTTCAACAACCATGTCATCTCACCTCTCTGGTGCATGTATCCCAGAATAAATATACACAATACTTGCTGTTTGTGCACTTTCACAAACTATCTGATTTTCTTCTCAGTACAAATCATTAAACCCTAATCATTACAAAACAGCCATCTGCTGTCTGATTACTATTTAACGCAGGCACCACACACACACACACACTGTGGATGAATAGAGTATGCTGCTCCAGTAATTCCTCCACTTCAAGAAAAAACTTCAAATCTGGCTGCCCTTAAACCGCCCTCCTCTCCTCACAGCAGCTCCTGCGGGAGGCAGCTCAACTGGGAATGCTGGCTACAGTCTCAATCTGGGCAGGATGAGGAGGAAACATCCTTGTGACATGACTGGTTCAGGAAGGAGCAAATTTCCTTGTGGTGCACAAGGTGTGGTACGCAGTAGCAGTAGTTATTGCACGTCATGACTGGTACCCACTATGTGTGTGTCTGTGTGTGCACAACTCAAAAAAATAAAAAATGAAAAACACCAGACATTAATCTCCCGTGTTATTTCACTTAATAACATCCAACTTCCTCAGTATAACACAATAACAGACAAAGGCCCATCATCATAGATATCAATAAGTGGGGAAAGACTAGGGAGTAAAAGCACCTCCTTCAAAGAATATCAAAATCTGTCAATGCACAATGTCAATATGACTACACTTCAGAGAAAGTGCCCTTAGCTGGAATCCACTGAACCAGGCCAGCAATCATGTGATAGCATAATCCAGCATTTGCTCAGACCCACCAAAATACTGTATTAGACTCTTTGTAGTTAGAATTAAAATCCCAAATCCCCGCAAAGTCAAAAAGAGACTGGGTAGCCTGATTCATCCAGTGAAATGAGTCTGACTTTGAAGATGTGTTTAGCATCCTCACTATCTGCACAAGAGATTCTCTGACGATCAAAGGTTTCTTTTTGTTTTGTTACTTGCATAGCTGGAGGATCCAACTTTCACTACCTCAGAAGTCCTCTGTGGTGACTGGAAAGCTGCTAGCTTAGCATGCATCTGCAGATCATGAAGAGACTCGCTACTCATATTCTCAACTCGTTCTTGGATGAACTAGTAAAGAAGTATGATGTGAAAAGACAATGCAGCACTGTTTTCTGCTCTAACGAAATGTTTGCATTGGTTACGAGTGCCTGGATGGCCTTATTATCTGTAATTTATTTAACCTTGAATCATCCCTAAGTTCTATTTTTGTGTTTTTGCGGCCCACTGTAACAAAAGACATCACTCCAGCATTGTTTCCTTTCGGAGTGGGAGCTTTGCTTTGTTCATTTCACACACTGTGAAGGGCTATTTCTGACTCCAGCATGTGCAAAAGTGATCATAAACAGCACACACTGTACTGTGGATCAGCTTGGAAAAACATCCTCCTATGAATATAATTACACTGCATTAAATCATTCCCAGCATGTGTGCTTATACATGTCTAATCAATGCCTTTATTTTGAAAGGCTCATTTCCATTAATGGACCTTTTTTTTTTTTTTTTTGTTTGTTTAACTCACAAGTGTGGGGTCTATGAACATGCTGGTCACAGTAGGTCAAAGACCCTGAAGCTCCATGCAGCAGGAACACATATGATGCCTGAATGTTCTCTGACTCTAATCAACCCAGCAGGCTACAGAAGCAGCTTCCTCTGCTCCAATGTACAACAGCCAGCATCCCAGTCATGTCATGTACCCCACACATGCGGACGACAGCAGGCAGAGGGTGTCACATGTAGGGATTATTCATAAAAAAAAAAAAAAAAGAAAGAAAGAAAGAAAGAAAGGTAGCCTCACCTTGGCAGAGATGAAGTCTGGGTTCCACACGGGCTCCGAGTCCAGCCTCTACTAAGGAAATCGCCGTTTGCGGATGGATGCGCGGTTTGGAATGTTTATATCACCGCTTCTCCTGCTGCTGCTGCTGTTGCCATGGTTATTCATCCAGACCCTGTATGATCTGCAGTCCCCCCCTCCCTCCCCCCCTCCCTCTTTCTCCCTTCCTCTGTTCACTCTCTATGCCTCTCTCTCTCTCACTCTCTCTCTCTCTGTTCACTCTCTACGCCGCTCTCTCTCTCTCTGTTCTCTCTCTATGCCTCTCTCTCGCTGTTCTCTCTCCCTTCCTCTGTTCTCTCTGCGCCTCTCTCTCTCTCTCTCTCTGTTCTCTCTCTATGCCTCTCTCTCGGGGATTTTCAGATGGACAAAGTGCAGCAGTTTCTGTAAGGATCTGTGTGTTTATCCTCCGGGTCCGCCCCGCGTTTTGCACACATTACATGCAGACAGAGTATAGTTAAGCGGAATATTAATAGTCAGCACACAGTCTGTGTTTGGTGTGTGTGTGTCTTTTCTGCAGCACTGTAGTGTGTGTGTGTGTGTGTGTGTGTGTGCGTGTATACGTGCGTGCGTGCTTGCGTCCAGTCGGCGAGCTGACGTCAGAGCCTGCCCCCTAAAAGCTGAAGTGAACCGCACAAAGAAACGACAATTACAAACATTGATGCAGTGACAAGCACGCGGGTGTGACATGACCCGGGGGGCCATGGCAGACTAGGAGCCAAAAGTGAGTGTCGTCATCATAAAATCACCAGACAAGAAGCAGGGAGCAGCACAGTAAATAATCAGCATGTTTAATTTGTGTGCAGTCACAGCAGTGCTGGTCCATTGCAGACCTGCCAGCTTGTCATTTCTGCTGCAGTTGATGCAAAACTCAGGGTTTTCTCTACGGAAGCTGGGCCTGCAAAGGTTTAACCGTGATTTAGTCAGGAAATACAAGCATAACGGTAAATTTTCAGAATCCGCTCCCAACATGATCAGAATCAATGTAGTGAACCTCAAAACCAAACTGCTCATCGCAATATACAAGGTCAAGGCTGGACCAGGATCCCGGCCAAGCAAACACTGCCCTGGTGGCAAAGAGCCCAGGGTGCATTGAAGTATGGGAACTCACTGTCAGATAAACATGCTGTTATTTGAAGTCCTGTCTGTGGCCACAAGCTTTTCAGGGAAGTATTTCGGTGTGTAGCAGATAAAGAACTTCACCTGCCCAGCTGTTTGACAGTTTTGGTGTTGAACACTGGGTTTAAATGACCTTTTTTTTTTTCTCCACAGCTCGAAATAAGGTTATTAAGAGCCAAAAGTCATACAAAAAAAAAAACAAAACAAAACATTAAGCAGCAGGTTACAGAACCAAAACAAGCATTAAGATGGTAAAGCATTTTACAGGGCCAAGGCAAACTGCAATGCTGGGTGATTGTTTTCTTTCGTTTAGTAATTACAAGTGACCCCTTTTATATTTTTCCTCTGAATAATAAAAATATTGATGTATATGTGAATCCTTTTTACTATCCAAAGTCGACACCCTTGATGGAGGTCTCTGGTCTCACTTGTTTACGTTTTTTTCTGATTTCAATGGTTTCAGTGCTCTCAATGTTAGTTCTGAAGATGTGACACTTGAACAGCATGATCCATTACACAGTATGCGGACACCAGTGGAGATAGAAAAAAAAAAAAAAACTAAAACTAGCTGCCTTTTAAGAATTGAAGAAATAAACACTTTCAAATGTAAATTATACAGAAGGATTGCACTGCTTTCAACATGCAAAACTGAAGGAGACTAATCTCGACATTTTCCAGAGGAGCCGATATGGGAACAGCCATATCTTAATAAGGTGAACCACGCATGAAATAGACTTTACCCTTCCGGCTTCCTTGTACAGAATCCATTTAATTGACCTCACTCAGTTTTTCACTGTGAGCAATTAGGAATGTAGATCACATTTCTATTATATTGCCAAACTGAAGATGAAAAAGAAGGTTATATTCGCATTGCTAAGAAAAATGTTGAACAGGAGAGACAGTGAGATTCATGAACGTTCGCCTGTAGGAGCTGATGCTGATGAAGCTGATGAAATTCAAAAAAACAGAAAGCATTAACGTAGAAAAATACCTTACACAGTGTAGTGGAGTTGTTACCTCTCACCTAAAATGGCAATCTTCCATTACGTGGTTCTAATATGAAAGTCAATGCCAGGTAATATCCATACCTGATTTTGAAGATATACCGTAGTCCAGAGTTCATACAGCACCGGCAAAGCAACAGCTGGGAGGCAGCCATTAACCAGCCCTGTCTCCTTTTGTTCCTGGCAGACAGGTACTGCAATTAAAATGTCATCTGTCCTGGTTAAACAACTCCTCACTGACTAATCACTTGTCAGATAAAGGAGAGGTGAGGATTATGTAACAAATAAATAAAAATGTCAATGATCCCACGGGCTGTTGTCTATGGTAACTGTGTTTAACCGTTATCAAAAGTAGGAAATTAGTTTCCTCTTTCAGGCTCTTTTTTTTTTTTTTTTTGCCTCTGATTCACCAAGTAAGCACAGGACGATGTTTTCGTCCTGCTGCGTTCCCAGCTTCACCTTCTGCTTAAAAAACACAGTCAGTTGCTGCTTTCTCTCATGGCGTTCTGCCATAAGCTCCAAGCACTCTTGATTAAGAGAGGACTGCTATTGATTTTTTTTTTTTTTTGGTTTGTTTGTTTCAGACAGTTGCCAAAACCCTGATGACCATATATTCTAAAAAAAAAAAAAAAAAAATCAAAACTGGCAGAAATATCAGAGAGGTTACACAGCAAGGGCGCTGATTTTCACACAGTCTAATACCAAAGTTATGTGCAGATGTCTAGTCTGTGAAAGTCAAGATAACAGCGATTGCTGTGGTTACGGTGTATTATCTTCTTTCCAGGGCATAACCGTGGCTTTTAACTGATGTATTACAGTCACCAGATGTCTCCTCTGATGTAATATAGACAGTGGGTGATCACAGACACAAAGCTCACACTCAGCTCAGCTTGTACCAACGTCCCAATTCACCTCCAGGTCTAAAAACATAAGTCATAATATTCAGACGGAATGCAAATACAAGAAAAACCTGCATAAACGATTCTTGATGGTCCCGATTAGGAAATGATGGGTGTAAACATTTTTTTGTGATAGCATTTCCCTCTACTTTAGTAAAGCCTTAAGAAGAGATTTGGACAAATTTGGAGAATCTCCAGTTTCATTTCCACCATTTGTTAAATTTTATTCGAAATACAGGAAATAAAAAAAATCTTTTACGCATCGGTGAGTTGTAAAACTTTTTTAAATAGCCTATTTAGGAGTGCGGTACTTTGCTTTGAGATTTGTACGGACTGTTGACTGTTTTGCTGTCTACTCTGCTCCCTTGCTGTATTTTCTAGAAGCCAGGAGCAGTACAAAGTACAGCTAGCAGCTAGCCTCCTGCAAAGCTAAGCCGCCTAAGGCTGACCAAACCCATAATCCATCTTTACAGTTCAGTCAAGACTATAATTATTTTTGTAAGTTCTGAAAGCAAAAATGATGGCCTCTTCCTCTTATGAATGAAAATATAATAATACTCATTTTGGTGAAGCTTAAGTATGACAAAAGCTAATGTCAACTAATACTTGCAAACTCCAGACACAATGTAAATTCAGTGAGTCAGTTGGACTATTTTTGACCCAACCTACTTTTACACACATTATACATTCGAGGTATGCATTTCCAGCAGACATGCTGTTTGAGCACTGGGAGACTATTCGACTTTTAATCAAGCCCACCTGCACACATACCACAACCTTGCAACATAGCCTACAAAGTGGGAGGCTGTTCGACTGTTTGTCTTAATCGATTCATTTAAAATGATGCACAACTCAAACTAAATTTGAATCCACAACGGAGTCAAATAAATTATTTTGCCAGAGTCCCTATAAAACAGAGAATAAGCCTAGAAGGCGTCTCCATCCAAAAAGAAACGCTGTGCAAAAGGTTAATTCTCTAGTGTTTTTTATTTATTCGCAACAATATCTCCTGTGAAGGACAAACCATTTTCACATGAACTAGTAGATTTTTAAAAAGTTACTGAACAATCAATCAATCCTTGTCAGTCTCTAATGTACATACAGTACATTTTCAATTGTACCATTATCACTTTCTGGATGCTGCTCATTTCGATTTCCGGTCCAGAAAACTAATTATTGAGCACTAAACCAAAACCCACATCTTTCTGGATTACATCCTATGTTTTGTGATTACTTAGTTATTGTGTGCTTTCTTTTATTACCTTACTGTCTAAGTAGTTGGCTGACAACAATATGGCTATTTTCAAGCTCCTGTGTATGAAAGGTCAGAGACTACATTAACTTCAGCGTGGAAATAAATCACCCAAAATGGACCACAAACATTTACTTATTACTTATTTTAAAATATACTGTAAAGCTTTTGCTGCAGCAGAAGGCAAAGGTGCTCCTTCCACACAGCTTAAACTTTGGTGGACCATAGCTTGTCACTGTAGCTTTCAGTTTTTACCTCTCTACAGCTGTGTTAGCGCACATCTTAGTGCGCTAACCAGAAGGGTCTCGTGTGACTTTAGGTCACAAGGGTGCGAGTCATGGGGTGTGCTCCATGGTTGAATAATCACAAACAGTTTTCTCTCTCTCTCTTTCTCCCTCTGCTGTGTGTGTCTGTGCTTTCATTGCGAGCATGAGCTCTCAATTATCATGGCTGGACACATGATCTCTCTGCCAGACCTCAGAAGAGGCTCAGCCAATGTATCATGTTTCCTTATAGCAGTCTCGGACAGGTATTGTGGTGCAGCTACAATCAATTAATGTAATATAATACAGCGACTAATACTTATTATCTTTGACTTTTATATTATTAGTTGTAGTAAATTGCAGCGTATCAGTTGACTTATAGGTTATTCATCAGTGATATCAATTATATCAAATTAAAGGTTGACTCCAAGTCTTTTTCATGAAAATATGGAAAGAAATACTCGAACAAGAAAGCAAAATAAAACCTCTGGCCCAACATATGCCAGGTGCGGAAGCAGCATCTTACAGTCAAGCTGCGTAAGGGCCAGATTTACCTTTCCATTGAACTCCAATGGCCACGTTACGGCTGTTAATATTCTCCCCTCCTCCAACACTTAACACATTAAAATTGCCTCTCCTTTAAAGCAAAACTTTTCAGCACATTTGTGCATTCTCAACCCGAATGACATTTGCTTCAGAGAGATCTGTACACGCGGCAAAGCAGCGTGGCTGTGAACTGCAGGAACTGAAAATTTAGTGCATGTTCAATAAAGGTCAAATGTCTGTCTGTGCAGGCTAAATAGAGTAGGAGTAATGGAGAATCCCAAAGAGTACCTTTTGATTTGGGTAAATCATCAGCACATTTTAATCTTTTGAGTCCCTGAAGTGCAGTGGAAATCACTGCTCAAACACCATAAAATCAATTACATAACATGCAGGATGCGTAAACAGCATGTCTGCCTGAGGCCTCAGGTAATAACAAGGCTAAATTCACGTCAACACTACAGGCTGACATGCATTCTTCAGCTACACTGGTGAGTACACGTTATTATGAAATGCACATTTCATCACTCACTTGCTGCTTCTTCCTTATGCTGACGATAATTATTAACAGAATTACATATAGGTTGCACATGTTATTAGGAGGCACTGAAAGAACAAAAAGAGTGGGGGTTACACATAGAGGCCCGTGGGCCTCTGCATCTTTTTAAGTGTTGGTAATAAAAAGCAGTCACCACCTCCTGAGGAACCCCTGGCCAATGAGAACTTGTTGAACAAACTTTTATATGTCGACAGAAAATGCTTGAGCATCCCCTTTGCTGCCTCTTCCAGTCAGTCCTCATCATGCGCAGGTAGGACTGGCTTCAGGGAGGGAATCTCACGTCGGTGGCTCCTCTTGCTGCTGCATCTCACTGCTGCGCCTCGTTTGCTGAGCTCATCTGACTCCCGTAAAGGAGGGGGATTGGAACATGGCCTTCTACAACGCTGGTTTGATGAGGTAAATATCTCGTCTTGGATTTGTGTCAGGGCCATTCATCAGCAACCGGTGCCTGTGAGCTAAGTGTGTGGTTTCCATAGCAACGAAGACTCATTTAAGACTGGGTGTTCACAAGAAATTTATCTTTAATTTTCATTTAGGAAGAGGAAACATTTCCCACTGTCTGATAGCTCAGTGAACTGATGGGCGCAACAGGATACATAGCATAGATTAAAGATTTTGCCTTTTAATCTGGCCCACACACAAATGCAATCTATAAACCTCCACTGCATGACATTTTAACAAAGTAGAAGGGTAAAAAAGCTCTTAAGTGATAAACTCCAAGCTTCCAGTCTTTGGCCCATCAGGATTTTCCAGTCAGGAAAAAAGCTGAATGGGTGAGTTCATATGACTAAAGCATCAATCTTCTGCTGCTCAGACTCTTTATCTTGCACATTTTCCTTAACAGTCTGTGTAAACATGACATAACGTGTATGGCTGATTGTTTGATGCTCAACAGCACTAATTTTGGATTAATTAAGACAAATGAGAAGTAAAACCCTGAGTGCTGGTTTAATCTCAGCTCAGGAACATCATGCTGCAACATGGGTGGCAGCATCAAAAAGGTCCCATGAAATGCTGATGGATGTTAGGAATTAAAATAGATGGCATGTTATTACTCAAAGACCTGAGATGAAAGAATATTTACTGGAATATATGGGGAATTTTTTTCTCTGGTGATGTGTCAACAAGAATTTTTTTCTTTGGTTTTTTACTTTTCACAGCTCTAAATGCAGAGCCTCTGTACCACAGTCCTTTAATCTTGGCCCTGAATTATATTTACAGTAAATCTGGTATTGGTGGGTGGTGAGGTTTAATGATAATGCAGGGGCAAGTTAATATTTAGTTAATATTAATATAAACAAGTAGTTGAACCCATTCTTTGTGCAAATTTGTAGCTGTGTCAGCCCTAAGTGCGGCAATAAATTTAACCTGAAAAACTCTACAATAATTTTATGCAAAACAAAACAGGCAGAACCTGTGTTGATTTTTAATCTTTCTATCACAGCTGCTCTTTCTATTCTATTCCTAAATTCACATAGCTTTACAAAGTTCTTGGCCATCTTAAGTAATTCATGGCTAATTTGCTATAAGGCCATAAAAGCTGCATTTATAACAGAAAATAAGGAAGGTGGAATTTCTATTGAAATATAACAATATAGAAAATTTCCAAAAGTATAACATTTCAGCAAAAATGGCTGTGGCTTTGACAGGACTCGGTGCTTTGGTTACCCAGCAGCAACATTTAGACATAATATTCAGACGTGTCAATAAGCTGGCAGCACCATCAATCCAATTTTCCCATTAACGTAGCGAATTCAACATATTACAGAGCAGCACCATGCTAATTCAACTTGAACATGACTTATCTTTGAGCAAACTCAAGATTACTACAGGGGGACGGTTCGCTTTGGACGCAGGGAGAAAAGCAAGACTGGCTCTGTCCCAAGTAAAAAGAAACACCAACATGTCTAAAAGACGTATATTATCCTGTTAGAGCTTCTTTACATTCAAAAACTGATGTTAAAAAAAATTATAATTCACCAGATTCACATTTGAGGGTACGCTAGATGGCTCTCAGCAATATTTTTATACTTGATATAAATCAAACAATAGGTCATTTTTGTATTTTAAGGGTTAACTGTGGATGGATCGTCATTAAAGGTGGACAGTAAGTCTAGCTTGGGTTATGAAAATGGTCCGTTAAGTGAAGGGCATCATGTTACACTGCAACACCTCCTCTGAAGAGACCTTGCTCACCCAGAATATTAGTCATGTCTTCACTCTACGCTCGCACACATACTACTTTGGGATTTCTGTGCAAACCGATCACCACTCAGGATACGCTGCAGTGCAAGAGTGTGATTGTGTAAATAAAAGTGTGGAAGCCACTGAAACTGCTTTGACAGATGCGCTGCTGTGTAAGATTATTGAGGAGAGCTGCAAGATGTAGCTGTCCAGAAAACATACTCAGAGAGTTATTGGAGTGAAGTAGAAGCTCGCCCCTCCCTTTCCAGGGCAGGCATTGACAAATAATTGCTCCTTATTTAATAATGTATTTGGTCTTTAAAACAATCCCAACTCTGTGTCCCATTATTAGCTTACCTGCTGCTCAGCTGCTGTAAAGCAGAAGCCGTGGCTGAAATCCATACCAACATGCAGTATATTTTCTCTTTTAAAACCTCAAAGGTCACACAAGAGATATGTCCATAAATCAGGTCCATGTTTTATAACAATTAATATATCAAAAGTCTCCCAGGCTGTATTCAGAAACTGAGCTGAAAAAAACCAGCTGTCCAGAACTTCTGGAATTTTATGATGTCACAAAGAAACAATCACTGCCCTCAGTGACGCCTCCAGGCCCCACCCACCCATTGGGTTCTCTGTTTACCTGAAATCAGCTCCATTTTCATTACTCCTAAAGCAATCAGGCAATCAGAAGGAGAGTCACTGCTGATTGGCTGATTTCTGTTTCTCCAGCTTCAGAGAAAAGCTGTGTATATATCTTCTTTAGGATGGAGACATTTCAGATAAAATACAGGAAAAATGAAACCATACGGGATCTTTAAGATATTAGATTTGAACAGATTTGCTAACTAGCTCTTCCTCCATGGCTTCATTTCCCCCAAACCTGAACCCCTAACTTCATATTTTATGTGACGCACCATGTGGGACTGAAGTCACACTTACCAGAAACTTTGTATCTGTATCATTTTGCTTCCGAAATGTTATGTCAAGCATTTGTTCCACCTTCACTTGGAATTTACTGTCATATCCTATTTGCATGAATCCTGTTAATCTTCACTAGGATGCAGAGCTTTTGCATTTTGAAGGAGTAGCCTAAACATTATCTGTCTCCTAATGTGGTACGGATGAGCACAGATGTCACTGGCAAAGTAGTTCTTTGTGTCATCCCTGTGTTGTTACGACTCTCACACATAGAAGCTGTCAAAGAAAATTAGATGCATGACTGAATCCTGATTTTCCTCCATCATTCCTGGACAGAAAACAACCACGGCATCCGTCGATGTCTGCGCTCTTCCCCGTTTGCACGGCGCTGCTATCCTTCCTCCTTGTTCCAGCACTTGGACGTAAGTGGCCTACAGCACAATGCACAGCCAAAGAAGCATCATAAAGTCAATGTGGCGTATATTTCATGAGAGCTGGCCGTACTGCAAACCTGTTTGTTTTGCAAGCACAGTCAGAGAGGATGCGAGGTAATGTTAATACCGTCGTGTTGACCGTTGCTAGGTCATTTGCTTTATCAGAACTCACAAAGCAAAGGCCAGAAATAGCACTCACACCGTCCTGGCCTGTGTCGCAGGATTAAATCAGATTAAATGTCCTCTCTGACAATCAACAAGACTGTTCTCTGCTGTCGTTTGGGGACACAATAACTCTAACGTGAATGCTGACTGAGTGCCAGACGCAGTAGGTGTGCTGCTTTGTGAAATTCGCGGCGCACATGCAACCGCATGTGACATCTTAATTGTGGTTCACCTCCCGCTCGTTGCACTAATGAGTGGCTTTCTGAGCATAATGCCGCAGCAGACAGTAACATTAACAACTTGAGGTCCACATGCACAGTCAGATAAGTGTTTAGTGGTAGTAAATATGGGATTATAAATACCGTCTCACCACTTTATCTCATTTCTCAGCACTTCTGCGGGATGTGGGAACAGCTTCCAGATGTGTTGTGTTCACGCTGCTCACAGTAAATGAGCTGACTCAGGTTATTGACTGGGGAGCCCCTCTGGCTCTCACCAGGCTCACTTCATTGAGTCTTGTTTTTTTTTTTTTTTTTTTTTTCACCAGTCTTTTCCCCCTTCATGTGTGTATGGTTAGGCCTCAAAGATAGCGCCCTCTACTGACGCACCCTAGGAACGGAATTTCCACTGAATGAGATCATCCCATTCACATTTCTTTAAAATAAAATAACAAATGAAAACATGTCATAACAGATTGTTCTGCTGAACCTGGATGGGTTTTAAAGACATTCTCAGACGATTATACGTGTCCACTATCAGCTTGCCGATGGCAATGAAAAACAAAGCTGGTGTTTGATTTCAAAATTAGAGTCAAAAAGGATATAGATATAAAATTTGAGATTTTCCCTCAAGCAGCTGGGAAATATGAGTGATGAGCATATGAAAGACACAAGTGATGGCAGCGGTTCTATTTAATGTAGATCTGCCACCACCACTTGTATCTTTAGGTTTCTGACACATGAACAGATGTCTTCTCATTCGCATTTTCAGAGACAAAGTTACGACACAATATCTCCAGAAAACTAAACCTATGCATTTCAAAGATCACCAAAGCCCTAAAACAGCAGCCAGCGCGACACAGATATGAGATTATGTAATATACGCAGGAATGAAATACAAGTGCAGTTTGTACGTAAAGGATTTTGGCCTGTGATGGTGAAGGCAGAAATCAAATGGAAGTGTGATATATCACAGTTTCCCGAGTGATAAATCATGATAATAAATAACAAGGAAAGCCGTATTGACCTTGTGAAATGCTTCAGATGACATATGGCTTTGGCCACAGTCGTGCAACACTAGCCCCTGTATTCATCAACATTATGTTTTCATATCTGAGGACAAATTTGGATAATAAGTGGTGTCTAGGAACTCCACATTATAAATCCCCAGAGGCTGTGTTGACCAGTCTGCATATGAGCAACACTGTAAACATAACTGTAAGGAAAAACTCCCATTAAAAGGGCATTATGGTGCATTGTGTAGTGAATCCATTCTGACATGAAGGATCTTGCTTTTTTATTATGTCTTCCTCTTGCAGGACAGCAGCTGAATTAAATTGACTGGTATTACATTGCATTTGCCAAATTCAGCAAGGAATCAAAGATAACAAGATTATTTATTTTGGTTTTGCCCCGTCAGAACTCGACCTGAACCGGCTGGATGGTGACACCGTCTGCCCGCCGATGAGAAGCGGACAAGATGACCTTCCAGGTAAAAGGAACTGGGAATGTTCATTTCTGTCTGCACTGCATTGAAACAGAAGCGAAAGCAGCAGTAAAAAAAACCGCAAGCCTCAAAAAACCCCTGAAGGATAAAAGAGACATCAGGAGCAAGGTAGTGAGTTTAATTAACGGTGGGCTGCCTCATGACTTCAGATTTCAAATGAGCCAAATAAAATGTTCCACCTCAGCTTTACAGGTTTTTCTTCGAAAAATTAGAACTCAGCAAGATTGTAATTGCTCGCCACTGCCCTGCTTCAAACCGCTCAACACATCTGCACGCACTCTGCTCTTTGTGACGACAATGTTTAACCAGAAAAAAGCTGTCAGCGTTGTTTCTGCAGTCAGCCTAAACTGTATGATACATTTCGCATCATCATCAAATAACAAATTCATGATCACAATAAAATATTCTCTCACTGTGCAAAGTTCCTCATATCCATAAGTTACGAGATAAGGACATCAAATGTTGAGATTATATCATGATACATTTCCAGAAAAGATACTGAATATTGAGATATAAAAAAAAAATGTCCTCATTCTCATTCTGTCTGGTTTTGTCCAACATTGAACATTGCTACACAGCAATGGCCTCAGTTATATTTCATATATAAAGAACACAGTGTGTTGTAAAGTGTACACAGACACACACACACAAAGTATTCTGTATATATGACTTTAAACTATGCTTTATTAATCATTAGTCCCTATATTAATAATATGATATGTATTAGTATGTTACAATTAAGAAGTTAACAATCTAGTTTTTTTCTGCTGATAACCAAAATGAATTCTATGACGATCACAGGTTTATTTCTTTTCATTGCATTCACGATTATCGCATTTATCATGTGAATCACCCCCTGTAGGTTTTGATCTGATCACCCAGTTTCAGCTGGACGTGATCCCTCTGAAAGGTGTGAGGAAGGTGGATGGCTCCACTTCGCTCCAGGTGGCCTACCGCCTCGACAGGGAGGCCAACTTCCAAATTCCAACCATGTGAGTACAGTAAAAAAAAAAAAAAAAAGGTTTAAAAGAAAGCAGATAAAAACACAGAGATATTTTGTAGCAGTGGTCTCCCATTGCAGGTGTTTCATTATTATAGGTCTGGCACAGGTGTTACTGCGGGGCGATAGCATATAATTGGTTGAGAAAAACATGCCTGAACATATGTGGCATCTCTTAGATGAAAAAGCGAGTGGAGTTTTTTTTTTTTTTTTTTTTTTCCGTGTGTGTGGAAACTCGAAAAGCGTGTGCTGGGTTGAACTTAAAAGACTTGGTATCTCCAGGAAATCTGCAGAGAGACATTTCACCCGGCCTTCGTGGTAATGATTTATCTTCACTTGTACAGGCTCCTTGACAGCCTCAGAATGAAAATGTGATAAAATAAGAGGTGCTGACAACAGTCGCTTCCTGTCAAGCTTCTTCCACGGTTTGTAATTAAAGGTTAGATGCATCAATCTGACATGGATGGAAGCCCCGTCTCAAAAATAAGACAGGGATCCCCTCCAGTGGGGTGATACGCTCCCATTAGAGGATAAGGGGAGTTGTTCTAAAACAATTGTTCAATTAGTCCAACAGTTCAAAGAGGGAATGGAGACTCATTCTGCTGATTATCCGATTGATTATGGGGCAAGCTCCAAAAAACACTGAATGCTACATTTCCCACCGTGCACCCAATTATAGGTTTTATTTAGACCCTCAATGGTTAAAACAAACAGCTTTTTAATTTGGACATTCACAACACTCGCAACCATGCTTTCTAAAATCAGGCCTATTCACTAAAATGTTTTCCCAAAAACATTGTGGTGTTTAACATTAATGCAGGCAGGGTCATATTCATAGCTGTGTCCTCTCTTTCATTACATCGCATCGTCATGGTTATGGAGTGCAGGGTTATGCATCGCTGGGATACAGCCAGGACAGCTCCCCAGTCCATCACAGGGCCGTCTTATCGAGGCGTACAATGTCACTCTCAGACTCACATCTACGGGCCATTTAGAGTCACCAATTAACCTAAACCTGCCTGTCCTCGGACTGTACAAGGTAGCTGAAGAACTGGAGACAACCCACGAAGGCACAGGGTCCACATAAAGGGCCAGGGGTTTTTTCACAGGTAGTTCAGGTTTTTCAAGTGAATGTCGAGCCACGTTCATGAACTGCACAGCGCACAGCTGTCACACCAGAGATGTGCATCTAAGTCATACCTAGCGGTGATATCAAAAGCATCTTGGTTTTGGTTAAACGTGTACAAAAAGGCGGTGTCTGAAGTAACTTTCCCTTGAGTGTCATTGCTGATTTTACAAGCCGAGTAAACAAATTTTCTCATGTCATCTTCAGTTATATTTGTGTTACTGTTCATTATTAGCATTGTGTGTAACAATGCTGCCCCGTTTTTATTTTATTTTATTTTATTTAATTAATCAAACCAGCCAAAACAAAAGCAACATAGTGAAACCTGTACTGTCAGGATTCTTGAAAGTACCTGGGCTTTTTGGCCCAGTCAATAATTCAGTTCTGGTTAACAATTGCAGAAACAAACAAACAAAAAAAAACAAAAAAACTGTATACTTTTGTCTTTGGGCTTTGCAGTTTAGTGAACACAAAAGAAAGAAATGCTGCGACAAAATTGAAAAGCTACGTTTCAGGACAGAATGTGCAGGTCAACGGTTTTACTGCTGCACATGATCAAACAGGCCCCCGGTGTTTCCCAGTGTGACCACTCCAGTCTGTTCTGGCTAATCTTTTCCTGCAGGACAGCTTTTGCTTAGAAGCTGTTATGTAAGTCGCTGGCACCCTGCGTCTACACCACTCGGGCCTGTCACACTGAATGTAAATACGTGTTTACCTCCCTTATGAGTCTAGCGGCGCAGATTGCGCTTTGAAGTCCATCTTCGCTTAAGCTGCACCGCCTCCCTGTTCTTCTGCTGGGCAGAAGTGGCACATACCTCAGACTTTTCCACCTTGGGGCATAACTAGAGAGTGGTCTTCATTTGCTTTACTGGGTTTCAGCAAACTTTTCATCGCCTTACTTCGATTGTGTCTGGCTGCAGCGCCCATCTATGAATGTCCCACCTACTGAGAATCTGGCTTGTTAAAAACAGAAAACACCAGACTTGGGACACAAACCAGGGCTGCACATGATAATTGAAGAAGAGATTTATGCTCTGAGGCAGCCTCTTTCACCGTGTCTTCTCTGTGATACAATAGCATGCCTTAAACCTCCTCTTGTGTCTTGGAAACGTGCAGCCTAATTGATTTGTATTTGAATCTGAAAAACAGGGCTCTGAAGCCTTTGTATTATTTTTAGCCATATGTCATTCTTCGTTTTACTGAATGGTGTTTCATTTCTGATCATGCAGTAGCTTTTGACATAAGATATATTTTAAGAGTGAGGCAGCACAGCAACATAGTAAGATCAGGGCTGGAGGCGGAGTTTGCACGTTCTGCATGCTCCGGTTTCCTCCCACCGTCCAAAGACATCACGTTTGGGTTAACTGGTGATTCTAAATTGTCTGTAGGTCTGACTGTGAATGGTTGTTGGTCTCTGTCTGTCTCTGTGTGTTGGCCCTGTGATGGTGACCTGTCCAGGGTGTCTCAGTGTGAGCTGGCGTTGGCTCCAGCACCTCCTGCCACCCAGAAACGGATAAGCAGTAAAAGATGAATGAACCCATTAATAACCGGTTTGGGTGTACGCTATCGAAAAGCCTGTTTGAGGTTTCTATATTTCTCAAATTTTTTTTATCTAAACTGATGTCCATCTCCTCTCTTGGTATCTCTAGTAACAACAGGTCAGTAAGCCAACCAGAAGAGAGGCTCTGAGCCTTCCTCACAATTGTTTGACTGTTTGTCTAAGTGATAAAATAAATAGAGCAGATTTCTGGTTAACACTTTGGTTTGAAGGTTCTGTTTTTGAATACCCGATGAGAACTTTAATACGTAAAGGTTCTACCGTGTGCTCACTGTGAGTTAATATAGAACCTAGACCTGCGCTCTGCGAGAGACTGACATTGTACGATATGAGGGCTTTAGTCTTTAGTCTGATGAACTTGATACCTGATTTGAGCCCCTATTGTCCTTCCTCATCTCAGGCTAAACTTTCCCCGCGGCTTCCCAGATGAGTACTCCTTCATGGCCACTTTCCGCATGATCAAGAACACAGTTAACAAGGTGTGGAACGTCTGGCAAATAGTGGACGAAGACGGCAACAAACAAGCCGGACTGAGGCTGAATGGCGACCAGCAGGCTCTGGAGTACTTTCTGATGGGTGCTGATGGATACCTACAGACTGTCACCTTCCCCGGCCTTTCTGTGCTCTTTAACACCAAGTGGCACAAAGTGATGATCGGCGTGGAGCGTGACCAGGTCACTCTGTATGTGGACTGTCAGCCCGTGGATCAGAAACCCATCAAGGGCAAAGGCCCTATCAACACAGAGGGAGACACTCTGATTGGAAGGCTGGATGCTGATCCTGACGCCTCTGTTGTGGTGAGCGAGGGCGGAGGATTGCCTCCTGCATTTAATCATGACTGGTAACCCTCCTTACGAGCTCTGTGAGTGAAACGGTGCTCACTGTGAACAAACACATTTAGGTTTAAATGTGTGCTATAATTTTAAAGTTCTGCTGTCACGGCAAAGCCGCTCAGCTGGGTTCCAGCGAAGAAAGAGAAAGAAAAACTTAATCCCTGCGGAAAATCCCATTGGTGGGGAATCAAACTCAACAGCCCATACAGAGCACATTAATTATAAACCACAAAAAAGTAACTGCACCATGACGAAGCATTTTCTTTTTTCAATGTCAGACATGAAAACAAATGCATAGCCTGCTGAACTTCCTGTAACATCAATGTGTCTTTTCAGTTTGAGCTCCAGTGGATGTTGATTCACTGTGACCCAAAGAGAGCCCAGAGGGAGAGCTGCAATGAGCTGCCGGCCACTGAGGTACAATAACAAGGACTAAAATCTGTGCAGCATCTGTTGTGGTTTGTGGTATGATTCATTTTGATTGGGCTTTTAGCATGCTGGAAGGCAAGCGGGAAATAAATGCTGAGACGGAGCTGCAAAAGTATAAGAAAAACACCCTACAAATCATTTTTCCTTTAGCACATCCAGAGGGTGCGGTTGATTCAAAGCAATTCACAAATTAAGAGTTTTTGTGTTATTGTCAGATTGTAGATGGGAGTTTTAGTTCTGCATATATCTCTTGGAGGCAGAATGGCTTGGATCCAGGCAGACATGAACTCACCGTCTGCGCGAAACCTCGACGCATGAAACCAAAAACACACAAACTTTAATAATGAAGAGGAAGTGTGATCAAATTAAAAGCTGGAGATCAGAACCCTAACTTCCTTAGTGCCAGATTTCTGTGGTTACGTTTAAATTACCACTTGGAAGTTTCCAAAAACATAGCAACTCTGCAACAATCAGTTTGTTTGTTTTTTTTTTTTTTTTGCATGGCTACATCTACACTGTAATGTCTGAGCAGTAGACTGCCTATAATGTAGTAGACAATAATTTAACAGGTCGCATATTACCTGAAAGAGCTGACCTGCTGCTACTGCTGTTGCTTAGTACAAGACCGTAATGTTAACTAGCTATCCCCTTTAGCAACTTTTATTTAGATGAAACAAATTACCCTCAGCAGTTAGTGTGACCTTTTGCACGTTTCTATGGGTCTCTGTTTAGCTAGAGAAAAATGACTCTCCAAAATTTCAGTTACAGGTCAGTGAATCAAATTTTATCTTCACTTAATTCGTGTAAATTTTATTACTGGATGATTTGTGGTTTCCCTCTAGATTTGCCACGATTAATTGAGATGCCCTTAGCTGTAAGATAGCTAGAAATAGATACAATTTGAGCTATAAATCTGTTAGTCCCCTCTTGTCTCTATTTGTTTAAGTATATCATTTCATATGTACCTGCAAAACAACCCAATGCTGAACAGAAAATGATTTCTTTTCTTTTTTTTCAACCTAAATCTGAAATACTGTGGGCCAGTCCACCCATGCAGACTCAGGCAGCTTTGCGTTGAGCCACTTGAAAAAAAAAAAAAAATGGATTGATTGATTTTAAGGAAAAATTGAGTTTACAATTACCAGTTATCATCACCAAGGTAGCATCTTTAAAAATGAACTGAGTTAACACTGCGAACGCATCATGGGTTGAGGCAGGTGCACGGAGCAGCACAACAGCAGGAGCTTTATTCAAATCCTTGCAGCGACAGAGTAACAATCCATAAAAATTGTTTCGATGTTCAGAGTTCAGTTAGTGCCCCTGCCTGGAGGTGAACGCAGCTTTTCCCAAGTGACAAACAGTGATAATACCACTCAGCCACAGGGCAGGCCGGCTGAGGTGACAGCAGGCAGAGCCACCAGAAGCAGGAGACACACAGTCAGGGGCAGATGGTAGGTCATTTTCCAGGGCAGAGGCCAGGAGGCTTGGTCAGGAACGGGAGGCAGGTCAGGTCACCAGGCCACAGCCCTGCAGTGTCTATGAGCATCTGGGCTGATGAGTGGAGAACAACGTCAGCTGGGGAGGCCAGGTGCGGGAGAGTGTGACTGATGAAGTGATGAGGCAGGAGGTGAGTGAGTGAGTGTGACGGAAAGCCAGAATTCTTCCTCCCAAAAAATTTGGTCCAATCTGATGTCGTTACCGATCTGAAGTACGACTTCCCTGAAAATGTGAACAAACATGGATGCCTTGAATCACCCAGTGTCTGCGATTTAAAGGAAAGACACTTGGATTGAGTTTATTTAGAGCTTTAGTCAAAGCACAGTACTTATATCCTCACATCGCTCACTCTGCAAACATACAATCAGCTGGTCTGATGAGAGCCTTTCAGCTGTAGGGCTGTTAGGAATCATTCAATAATATAAAGTAATAGGGAATACATGAACAAGCATTTACTGCCAAAGCTACAAATGTAGTACGAGGTACCCATTATATATTCTGTTTTCCAGAAAAGTGACAACAAAGTTAATCAGATCTCTGAATGAGTATTATCTTTCGTTTCGTTCAGCTTTAGCTCAAATTAATGAGATTTCTGCCTCTGAGAAATACTTGTAGCCTGTAATGAAAATGCCACTCCACTGTCTTACGTTTCATTGTGTATAGAGGCTGCAGTGCAATGAATGAGGATTAGCTAGAGTGTTTTTACTCAAGATGCAAATGTTTCTTTCCGCTGATGACAGAAATATTTTCTGGCCTGGTGCGCTCTATTAGATTCAGGCTAACATGGGGGAGTGTTGGTGGTACTATGGGCTGTGTATTAGCATGATGTACTCACTACTATGATTATGAAGAGGTGCGCTTCTTGCTGACACTTTTGGTGAGGGTGGTGTGACTACTTTCACTAACTCTCCCTTTATCTGATTTCTCTTGCTTCTTCAGATGTATGCCAATGCTGAGGTATTTATTTTTCTACTCTACCTTCTTTTTTCCTTTGTGATTTTAAGCCAATAATCTACTCCAGTGCTTTGGTTGTCTAATTGCCTCATCGCTTTGCTCTTTTATCTCATTTATGCTGGTGGTTTTGATCCTTCTTTCTGATTTGTGTAGGTAAACATTTTAGACAAATTATTCAGAATTTTACATTTCACCAGCTGTTGATTCAGATTGAGAACTCATTTAACATAAAGATATATGGATTATCAGTGATGTCCCAGTTAGACACACACCTGTAAACTGTAATAGGGCATATTTATTTTAAAAAGCCTGATCTGAAAGCTTTAAGCATTTTTACATCTTAAATAGTTTCTTAAAACCTATATCTGTGTTGTAGCTTTTTTCAAAACGGAGTCTTTGGTATCTATCCTGCATTGTGATTGGTTATCTCCTTTCTCAGCCTGACAAATCATTACAAGGCCCCCCAGGAGCCCCTGGCCCAGAGGGCCCCAGAGGGCCCGCAGGAGAGAATGGCAGAGATGGAAGGGATGTAAGTAGTACCTCCTTAATAACAGCCATTCCTTCAACAAATTTCTTTGTTTCACCCATTTAGGTCAACACTTCTGTCTTTTCTTTCTGTGATTGCTCTGTTTGTCTCTCCAGGGTCTTCCTGGGTCTCCCGGCAGTCCAGGAACACCTGTAAGTGTGAAATACTAAATGATTCCCTGACAAAACACTTGCAGACTCCTGATACTTTGCCTTGTCTTTGTGTCATTTACATCTCTTTCTTAAGGGGGTAAGATTTGCAGGTCTAAGCCCTATTTTTCCAAAATGCTAGGTTTCAATATTGTTGTTGAGTATTTATATTTTAATTTTCTACCATAAGCACCCATAGTCAGTATTGCTCAGTATTCATGTATATGGTAACCAAGTTCTAACAAACTAACACAAAATCTTGCACCATCCTCTAGCTCTACAGACTAGGCCGTGACCAGGGCTATGCATTTTTTTTTTTTTTTTGCTTTTTTTTTTTGTTTGTTGCTGACCATTGTCAAGTTTAGGAGACACATTTGCTCAACTGTGTGCCTTTCCCTTTTTCCAATCTGATCTCTTCATTCTCTGAAAACAAATGCAAAGACAGAAGGAGAAAACAAGTTTATTTGAACATGGGGCACCTTAGCAACATCTCTGCCCTCATTGTCCCTCTGTCCTCACATCATCTGTCTCTACTGTCCCTTATTGTTGACCCAAAGCTTGTGTGACACCCGCAAACCCACATGCACAACAACACAGAAATTCCCTTGAATGGGGAGGTGATACCAGACTCAGACAGATGAGCTCAGTGACATGAAGCTGTGGTCCACTTGTGTTTTTCACCATCCATCTGTGCAGGAGGCAAAAAGGTTGTGAAATAAAGTCAAATAAATGCAAAAAAACATACATACACCCACATATATATGTTAATTTTGATTATATTTCTTCAGTAGTCTCTGGGAGTGACAGTAAAGGATCAGGAGGTTTCGCCTTAACCTGTGGTGGATAAATGTTTGCAGTGCAGCTTTTAGGTTCCTCTGTTCAGTATCCCTTCTACCGGGATTAAGAGATAATTGCCACATGGTGCAAAGTCACTCAAAATTTAAAGGAATGTGTGACAGCACAGGAAGGAAAACAAATTTTGCCCTTCACTCTGAAACCTCACCACAAATTTATCTCATTGCACTGGACTGTGTTCATTTTTTTTTTCTCTTTCTCTCGCAGGCAGCACAACAAACAGACTGACAAAACATATTTGCGCTGATATGTAACAGACCAGAACTTTTGTTACTGATTGGCTTCGAGGGTAAACTGTACGCAGCGTGTTTCCCGGTGTCTCTGTGTCGTCTATCGTAGGTCTGCTCCTGTCTGGCCCATTTGTTATCTGCATAGCCTTACACGAGCTGAGCTCATTGCTGATCTGAGGAACAACAACAAGCGCGGCCCGCCTTCTATTGATTAAATGTTGACTGTCATTGCCTCTGCGTATCTTAGCAACAGTGCGAGGGAGATACAGGAAGAATATAAAGCTTCTGGTTTTCTTATTGTGTTTGCTTCCTAGGGCAGCAAAGGGGAGCAGGGGGAGATCGGTCTTCCTGGACAGAGAGGCCTGCCTGGCCATCCAGGAATTGCTGTAGGAAAAATCGTCTCATCCACTGACATACACTTTTAATAATAGCTCCCAGTGTTGTCTGTGTGTGTTTATGTGCGAGTGTAGCTATGGTTAATGAAAGTTGTGATAAAACTGTGTGTGTGTGTGTAACACTGAGTTTCACTGGGAAGAGGCTGCCATGATGATTTGACTATTGTCTTTAGGGGACTCCTGGCCCAATGGGTCCCAGAGGGCCTGTCGGAGAGAGAGTGAGTAAAAATTCAGAACATTTCAAAATCAGTCATCGTGGTTTATGTATTTATTTGGTTCTTTATTTGATTTCTTTCTGACTTCTTGCAGGGTCTTCCTGGATTTCCAGGTCCCCCAGGTCCTCCTGTAAGTGGAAAGAAAGCAACATGTGCACAGGTGATGGGGTGTGTGATGATGAAGAAACTTCCGGTACTCATATCTCTGCTCTGTCTCTTTTTTCGCAGGGCCCAGCGAGTGAAGGGCCACCTGTAAGTGTTGGCTACATCCTCTCGGTTCTGTTTCATCCTCTGACTCAACAGCGAAGGTTCTCTTGCTTTAATGTACTGTACGTGTTTCTGCATCCAACAGGGAGCACCAGGAAAGCCAGGAATTCCAGGAGACGAAGGAAATATCGGACCTGAGGTCTGAAGCTGAATTTAAAAAAAAAGAGAGAGAGAGAGAGAGAGAGAGAGAGAGAGAGAGAGAGAGAGAGATTATACTCTATACTCTTTATAATCTATTTCAAATATAATCTATTGATAAAAATTACGCTGGCAGTTTACAAACCTTTTCCAAAACAACATCTGAATTGGAACTTTTGGTTGTGTCCCAATTCAGGATCTCATCCTTCTGAGGCTGCATTTAAAATGTAAAAGTCTTTCAAAGGCTCCTTCATAAATATGTCCAATATGTCCTCCTTTTTTTGAGAAATTAAGAATCCAAGACAGATCTTATATAGGGATATAACTCAGGCGTCAGGTCCATCAGTTTAAAAAATTTGAATTTTATTTCTTCTGCTGGCAGGGTCCACCTGGACCCAGAGGTAGCCCCGGGACAGCAGGACTTCCTGGTCCTCCTGGTCCACCAGGGCCTGCCGTAAGTACCAGATCTAACCCAAAATTTCTTGTTCACCAGTCATTTTTTTAAATATATGGTTTTAAGCTTTATGCGGAAACACATATTTGGGATTTTGATTTTGCTGTTTTGTGTTTGTGTTGTAAATGTCATCAGGTGCTGCATTGTGTAGTTGGTTAGAGTAACTGGCCTCTCCATGAAAATAACAGCTGACACATTGCATGCTTTTCAGTTAAGGTTCAATATCAGGTGCAGTCTGTACATTGTTCACCTGCTGTACACGGATGACATTAACCCCCTAATACTAATTTCTCATCTTAATTTGGACACTGTATTTTTTTCCTGAGTTCAAATTTCATTGTGAAATCATGAGTTTGTGAAGACGCTGCATGCTGCAGTCTCCTCTCACATTGTTTTCCTGGGAATCTGCTCTCATGTGGACATCTAAACCCCCCATGGCTGTTTTAGATGTTGTTCTGCTGTGTTTTAGGGGCCGCCTGGTGCCAACAGTGAGGGAAGTGGGGAAGCTGTGAGTGTTTCACTGTCTTACGTTCTGCCAAATGTTGTTTTTTTTTTTGATTGCATGGCAATATGGATGGGTGACAGCGAATTACTTATTGGAATAATAATAATCTTACTGGCTCTGCAGCAGCATCTGGCTGTCAGTTTCATCCCCTTGTCTCACTTCAGTTGTGTCTATGTGTGTTTGTAGTGTCCTGCTACCTGCCCGGCCGGACCTCGGGGAATGGCTGGTCTGCCAGGAATGAAGGTGAGGAATGTTGACGAAGGATGTTCAGTGATTTAACCACTTTGAAAGCCAGAGCTGAAAATGAAATGTTTTTCATTTTGAAAACTTGTCCTGAGAGTTTGAGACAGAGTAACATGGTCGCTGTAGCGGACACAGCAGATTCATTTTTGAACAGCCCCCCGCAAACTTTGACATGACGTTATAATAAAATGGAAAACCCTTTTGAAAAATACTAAAATCAAAAGGTGACAAAACATCAAGAAATTTTTCAAAATCTCAAGAGAGGGAAAACTTTACGCCGACATTTAAGTTATTTAAGGCGTGAATGCAATGACATGGATTAAATAAATATGCAGCTACAGTTAAGTTAAATTGTTGATAATTTCATTGTTGCCTTAGGGTCACAAAGGTTTGGCTGGTGAGCCTGGAAAAGACGGGGTTCCTGGAGACAAGGTACGTGAGAAAAATCTTTGTTTCAATTAATGCTTTTTCTTAAGCTCTGCCAAAATAGTCCATCTGCCTCACCGAATTATTGTATGTGCTTTCATTTTCAACTACATACGGAAATCACGAAGACTCATCAACATCTTGTACAAATAGCAATTGGTTTGGATATTAACAGCCTAACATGATTATCATTCTCCACACAATTTAATTAAGTACTTCCTGTTTGTTTTTTCAAAAGGGAGATGTAGGAGAACCAGGTCCTCAGGGGCCTCCAGGGCGCATGGGAGATGATGTAAGGGAATTAATACTGTCTGTCTCATCATTAAGTTCTATAAATACATTTATGCATGTATTAATTGCTGTTTTGGTTTTTGTAGGGTCAGAGAGGGCCCATTGGATTTCCTGGCGCGGTGGGAGAAAAGGGAGACAGAGTAAGTTAAACCAAAGCTTCTGTAAGACTGACAAATATATTTATGTTGGTGTCTATAATAAAAAAAATGCTTCAAATTTTGCTCTTATTAGGGTCCTCCTGGTTTCAATGGCGTCCCAGGACCCACTGGCCCGCCCGGAGCTCCTGTAAGGACTCTAAGTTCAATTGGCTGCTTTTTGGCATTTAATGCAGGAACGAACCAGCTAATTTTCTTTTGATTCATTTGCATCTCTCAGGGTGTGGAGGGAATCCGTGGACGACAGGGTCTGCAGGGGCCAAAGGGTGAAGAGGTGAATCCTACAATTCAGTTTAGATTCTGTATTTTCTTGTTATTGCCTGAAACGATGTCTCAGCTGGTGCTTTGATTGTGATTAGGGGGCTGTGGGACCTCAAGGAGAACAGGGACCTCAAGGGGAGAAAGGAGAAGTTGTAAGTATACTGATGCTCTTGTGGCTCGTTCGTTCGTTAGCACCACCATGAAGCGAGTAACTGCGTTATAACCTTACAGGGGGTGCCTGGTGCCAGTGGCTTGGATGGACTCCCTGGAACTGATGGCGCTAAGGTGACATTTGAATTTAAACAGCAAATAGATTCAACTGAGGCTAAAATCAAGGTCTCTTAGGTTTGCTAATATTATCCACATTTAGAGGTTTGGAAGGTTTTATCAGTATACCCATATAGATACTGAGCTGAAGTTACTGCTTACTGATCAAACTGAAATAGGAACCATGTAATGTCTCCTGTTCAAACTAAGTGATACTATATTTAACAGAATGTTAAAATAAGGAATAAAATAATAATAATAATAACATTGAATGTAAAGAAATAAATGTCATCAAATTAATAAATATCAGTTGTAGCCCAGAACAGAGCAGCTAATATAAGCGACAGTGTATAACTTAAGTGTAAAACAAAACAAAACAAAAAACAACAACAATACGATATGTTAACTGGGCAACTACAACGTTACTTGGTCTGGTATTACAAATAATTTGTTGCGGCCAATAGGCAGGTGATTTTAAAATAATGCTAGGAATTTTATTGCCATGACTTATCTTTATCTATATGAAGGCTCCGCCGTAAATAAATGGAAGACATAGTAGCTGTATGTGTGTGTGTGTTCACACACTTGTCTGTTATTATGCTTTGCTGTATAAACTGTGAATCTCCTCAACAGGGAGAGCCTGGTACTCCTGGAGCTGTTGGCATCAGGGGGATTGTGGGTATTCCCGTAAGTCCAACTTTGTGTATATTCATTGCTTTCCTTATCATCAATTACAGGTCATGTTGTTAAGTATGAATTTGGACTGTTTTACCTTTTAGTGCAAAGTAGAGGGTAGAACTCCTCTTTGAGGTTACAGAGGAGGTCAAATAAATAAATCATTAAAGTCAAGCACCCAGCAGGAAAGACAATCTGAAGCCAAGATCACATCTACAGTACCTTTGCCTGTAGAGCTGCGAGGTGAGAGCCAGCAGATGTGGCCTGAATAGTAAAACTGACTTTAGAAAGAGAGGAGAAAAAGTACATTAAATTGTATGGGCTTATCTCTCAGTTTCATCAGAGAAGCTACAGTATGCAGTCTTTTATTTCAAGCAGGCAAACCTTTTTAATGATCTGTCAGTTCATGTGTATTTGGAAGTGAGAATGCATATTTGTCTGTTTCTGTTGCTATAATCAGATCAACCATGAAGCAAAAGTCAGCGCAGGTTTCTTTCTACCTTTTTTAACCATGTAAGCAGCTATTTGGCCTATTCTAATATTTTGGACTGAGATCGACCACCGCCCTTGATTCTGTACAGACCTCCATGGTCTCCTAGTAATGAATCCTTACGCAGTGGGGGTCCCTTCACGTTTTACTCCATCACCAGCAGCAGGAATTGTTTTCAGGCTAAAATTGGGAATATGGTAAACATTAAGCTTGCATTAGTCTATGGAGTGAATTGCATGCAGCTATTTCACAGGAAAAATTCAGGATTAAACAGGTTAATGCCATTAAGTCACATAAACAACAGAGTTGAGGCATGCAATTATGTGCATCAACGATATGACATGACCACATTGTACAAATATCTTAAGTTGGCCTTGAAGTGTTTTTTTGTTTTTTTTTTTTCTTTCTGCCTGATACATTGCATCGTACTTGAGGGTTAACCTAACCCTAACCCATCTCCAAGTTTCCCGATTTGGAAAATGAATCATCATCATAACCCTAACCCTAACCCTAAACACAGAGAGAGAGAGATTATTTTTGCTGAACTGAAAACAAACTAGCCCGTTATTATAAACTGTTGTATTTGATGCGTTTTTTCATCGACTGACTATCAGTTGACGTGTCAAAATCAGAGTTTGTTGTCTCATTTACAAGTGTGTAAAAAAAAAAAAAAAAGACTCTAAGGTTTTGTCTTACACACACACCACATACACAGGATTGAAGGATGTAGCAGCGATGACGCATTTCTTTTCTGCTGTGATTCATATTGCCATGATGCTCTTCCTAGGGCCTGCCAGGAAAGCAGGGAGTAGTCGGACCCTCTGGTTCAAAGGTAATTGGAATCATCTGCTATGTAATGAGGCATTTCCACATAGTTTATCCGAATTTTTATTGCTGCTGTCAACTTCAGTCGAACCCATGGTCTGCGCTGATAGAAGTAATAATTGGTAACTAATTTGATGCCATTTCTTGTGGATTTAGGGTGATACTGGTGCAGAGGGACCCACTGGGCCAGTGGGACTTCCCGGAAAGACTGTAAGATTGCCCCATTAGGCCTCCTGTCATGCTGTCAGTCCTGTTAATCGGTTTTACTGTTTTCAGTCCAGCCCATACAGACTTTCTTGTCTCCAAACAGGGTGAGCCTGGAAAAGATGGAGAGGATGGAAAACCTGGAGCTAAAGGCGCAACTGTGAGTTTACACTTACTTAGCATTCACGTCCAGGCGATTTTTAAGCTTCAGTTCATGTTTCTCTATTGATTTTGGCATTTAATGGCTGGTGCCCTTTTCCCATAGAGGGTTCAGGGATATATCATCAATTTCAGGTGTAAACTGTTGATCTGTTATCAATTTCCAGGGTGAAACAGGAAAACAAGGACCGGTGGGGCCTGCAGGTCCTCCGGGCATCCAGGTGAAAAATCATCATTTCACTAAATATTCATAAACTGACACTTAAAGTAGAGAATAACAATTTTATCTAACGTTGCATTTCCAGGGTGACAAAGGAGATAAAGGTGATACTGGTGTTAAAGGAATGAAGGGTCATACTGGACACAAAGGTGAACAGGTCAGACGAATTCCTTATTTTAAAACATTGATTATGAAAGGACACCGTAGATGCAGTGAACTACATGATGTTATTTCTTTTCATGTGCTGTATAGGGACCTATGGGACCAGTGGGACCAAAAGGAAGTCTGGTAAGATATATTACAATCTCTGTAATAATATAAATGTATCTGCGAATGAACATTTCAAAAGCCACTAACCACGATTCTAATATGAACAGGGGGATACAGGTATTCAAGGAGATCCCGGGGTGAAGGGAGACCAGGTGTGTGGAGATATGTTTCCGTTTGAAGATACAGCAACATTTCTGTTCATAGAGTTGAAAGAAGTTGACTCATCTCTGTATGTTGCAGGGTCCTCCTGGTGTTTCTGGAATGAAAGGAGAGGTATTAAAAATCTACTGTGTGCACTTCAACTCTACACCACCTTCTTTTTTCTAAACTGTTGCCTCAGGATCTTTTCACAGAAAAAGAAGAAATAGATCATTCCACATTTTCGCTGTGACCTCATTTAGATTAGTACTGTGAGGAATTCTGAGACTGAAAACTGGAATGAAGTGCGCCTGATGATGATTTGTTTCTTCAGCGTGGAGAGAAGGGCCAAAGAGGAGCAGCCGGAATTGATGGTAGACCCGGTCAGCCAGGTCACGAGGGTTTGGCTGGTCCAATGGGAGCTCGAGGGCTGGAAGGAGAACCAGGCCTTCCTGGAGCACCAGGTCCAAGAGGTCTACCTGTAAGTATTACAATTACATCAGTATATCACATAGACTTCTAAATCAGTGATCTCTCCGCCGGACAAGTCTGCTTTGGAACCCAAAAGAAGACACATAGTCTATACTATGATCTAACCTTGTGGGGTTTTTTTGTTTTGTGTATTTATGTATTTTCCTTTTTTTATTATTATTTTTATTTTGAATGAAATCAAATTATAAGGACAGTCGATTTCTTTTGCGGATTGCGAAGTTGTTCTCTTAGTTTTTCCTTTGGTTGGTCCAGACCTAAGAAATATCTTATCAACGGGATGAACTGCAGTGAAGTTTCTGAGAGACTTCCATGATCCCTAAATAACTCAAACATTTTCAGACTGTTTTCATCAGCCCTAAAACATACTTCATGTTAATTAGCTAGCATTTGCCTGCTAACACATGAAGTTGGTGAAAATAGAAGACATGATAGGGTTGGGAAAGGGTACTCAGTTTTCTTTTCGGAGCCCAATGCTTCCAGAAGTACCATTAACCCGTATCCATGGTTTTCCATGGATAGTGTTGGTTTCACTTCTCAATTTAAATAGCCGAGGCTCGTGGATATTCTGGTGTCCTATTGTAATGAACATATGCAGAATGGAAGGGTGGCTGAGTCGCTGTCAGATAGTGACATCACCTATTGGTTTGTGAGCTGCCATTATGAGGCCGAGCAGTCTGTACTTTGGAGGAGAAGGTGGAGCTGAATAGGCCTCATGGTGGTATCTGCCCTGCTACCTGTGCTCTATAACTATTGTCATGCCGCTCACCATTTGTCCCCTGATGGACCTAAGATGCAAGTTTTAGGCTTTACGTTTAAGCTCTGAAGTCTCTACATATCTACATACAGTTAATACATTTCGAATAATTCTTTTCACTAGAACTCCATCCACATAGCAATCCTTCTATTTGACTGTACATTTAATTTGAGCAGCCCAGTATTTTCATTGTAACATGGAAGCAAGCCTCTTTTTCTATGCCGCACAGTTAATTTTCTGTACTCATCCTAGTGCAGGGTATATGTATAAGAAATGTTTACATTGGTCGAATTTTACTGCTGTCTTAACAATTCCAACGGTAAGCCTCTTTGTCACTTTTTCATGAATTTACAGGGCCCTAAAGTCAGTGACGAGCAGCTCCGGGAAATGTGCTCAGCCGTCGTACAAGGTGCAATTTGTTCCATTTAATTTCTCTATATTATACTTTCAATAATTTATATTTTACTGTGTTATTTCAGGTAAAAACTGTAACGAGGTTTCAATTGAATATGTTCTATGTTTGTTTAGAACAATTAGCAGAGTTTAAGAAAGACTTTCTTAAGACGCCAGCAGCCATCGGTGCCCCTGGAATCCCTGGACCAGCAGGACCTGCTGGCCCCCCTGGACCAGCTGGACCAGCTGGAGCTGCAGGAGCTCCGGGGCTGATGGGGCCCAAAGGCCCACCGGGCTTCTTTGGACTACCAGGTGCACCAGGCAAGAAAGGTCAGTAAACCCTTTCAAAGCGATCAGTGATCAGTCCCGAAGATCACCAAAGCTTGAGCAATCTTTAGAGAAACCTTAAGTGGTTTACAAATACTATATGTGTTTCAACAGCACTGTTACAGGTAAGCTATGGTGCCGCGATAGCATTTACCTTTTGTTTTATGTTCCTGGAAAGAATCCAGAGCTGCTGTGATGGCAAAAAATTAAATGAAGCCTTCGGAGAAAACAGAGGCTGCTGCGGACAATGGCAGCACGCCTTTGTACTGCCACAGCATGCTGAAAGAAATCATGTACAGCGCCGTGCAGAAAGAAGGGATTCGCCCATGCATAACATTAAACAATCAATGATTCACTAAACAACACTGAATTAGAGTGGAGTCATTAAGTTTCCTAATTATATCCCCATAACGCTGTGAGACAGTGTGCCTCTCCATTTCATCTCAGCATTAATTTGTGTGTCCTCTACGTGCTCTTCTCCTCTGCAGGTGATGCTGGGGAGAAGGGAGATAAGGGAGAAAAGGGAGAGGATGGCATAGGAATCAAAGGAAGCCCAGGCGCACCCGGTGCACCAGGTAAGTGTGGGTTATATCTGCTTAGAGAGAAACTCATCAAATACTCCACACATTCAAATTTTGAAACAACAGAAATTTGTTGATATTCTATCACATTTTTTAGTGATTATTAGTTGAGAATTTGCAATGAATCCAGCAACTTTTTGAACCGACATAGACAGCATCTTCTCTTCATAAAGCCAGAACAAAGAGGTGTTCTAATCTAACTTCCATATTAAATGTCCATGTCCAAGTTGTTCCAAGTACTTAAAACCGAAAATCCCAGAAATGTACAGTCTTTGCTTTTAACCTCTGTGTAGTTGTAGGTTTACTAGGCTTTTAATAATCTTCAACTTATACCTCCACATCAGGTGTGCCAGGTGCCCCTGGTATTGGCAAAGATGGCAAAAATGGAGAACGTGGTGAGGCAGGAAGTGCCGGTGTCCCAGGTCCAACCGGTCCAAGGGGACCCTCAGGACCACCGGGCCTCTGCGACCCATCAACCTGTATAGGCCGACTTCAACCTCTCTATATGGTCAGTGGAAAGAAATCAGCCGGCTACAAAAACTAAGGAGCCATCCCAGCTAATCGACGCATTCCAGATCTTATCCGGTTGCTGCATTGTTCGTGGGTGCCTCAGAAGTCAGGCTGTGACAATTTTTGGGAGTCCTCAGATGTCTCAACCATCCCAACCATCTCAACCATGGATCTAAGAGACACAAAGGAAAACACAGACAAGACACAACTGTAGAATACTGTATAGACATTTGAACTTTTTGGTGACTTTAGAGAGAGCTTATCTGACAGTGCATATTCAAAGATAGCTGCTACTGATGCCACACCGTCTTCCAACTGACACAGACCTGCAGGTCCATGAAATGTCTGAGTACAGCTGCTGACCCCTGGCCTCTTTAAGTAACTTCATTAAAACAAATATGGGCAGGTTGAGGGATATATATATATAAAAACAAAAAAGGTACATCCGTCTGATTTCCACTTGCATGCATGTACTTTTTAATTTCTTGAATAAGCTCACAGAAGAAATTTCTTCTGGCTCCACATAACAACATAAGCCATTTTGACCTGCTTATTCTCATTGCAGCCATGAGCCAGTTATGAAACAAAAACTAAAACCTTTCGGTGATTTCACAAGTACAGTTCTGAGCTGACATCTGCATCAATGCCCTTTTTTTTTTTCAAAATCTTAGGCCACGAATTTGTTTTACCTGATTTGTCATGTCAATGTTCTTTTTCAAAAATTGTAATAAAGTGTTATGTTTTGGATAGTATTGAATCAAAACTGTTACGCACTGGAACACCCAAATGTATCTTAGAGCGGCTGCAGTTATGTTTTGTTAAGGGAGTACTGAAGTTCAAAGATGTGGAATTGGCAGTGAGTCACATCACTACGTGTGCTGACTTCGAGAATCAGGCAGATTGGTGTTCGCACACCGAGGCGGTTGTTCGATGACATTCCACAGCCACTTTATGATAAAATGGCATCATGTTAAAATCGAGGTCCCAGGGTGGTTATGGATATAATGTGAGTTCAGGGAAGCTTCTCACTGTTGCCTGGTTACAGCGGAGAGCCGACAACATCCCTACAGCTGTCTGCACAAATACATTCACAGATTAAATATGACCTTTACCAGGCTGCAGAGAAGGAGCGTTAGCACAGCAGCCAACCCAAACATATCCCTTTGATTTAATAGATTGTATCATGGCTCAGAGCCAATGGATTTTAAGTCATGGGCGTAAGAGGAAAGGTGAACAGGGTACATAAAATTCGATTTCCCCAAACAGATTAGTGATTGATTTACAAATTCAGCTTTCAGATGTTAGAGATACTGGATGGCATAACAACAGGATATACTTAAAAGAGAGAGAGAGAGAGAGAGAGAGAGAAATCTGTAAGTGACAGCGCTGAACTGGATGTCTCAGCCTTAAGGACACTTCAGAAATGTGTATCGAAAGGTCCAGAATTTAATTTGAGGTGTTGGTGTCTGCAAGCAGTAACATTTGCGGTTTTAAGAACCCCAAAAAAAAAACAAACAAAAAAAAATCTCAGTGCAGTTTTACATCTCCTGAATGAGAAGAGAGGATCATCACCCCTCTTCTAATTAGCTGAGTGACAAAATAAAAATAACACTCAGAGACACTTGCAAGGTCAGATGATCCAGGTGGGCGGGGCTTTAGGGTGTGTTTCATTTTCTGAATACTAGCTAAAGCCAAACATAGTAAAGTTATGTAATACATAATCTCCTAATAGCGTCAAAGAATGGAGAATAAAGTTTTTGTAACATAAGAGGGTGACAAGGATAATCAAAAAGCATTGCAAATTTTGTATTATAAAATGAATCTGTTTCATTCTTTATTATACATTACAGTACATGTGTCGTTTCAATACTTACAATATGCTACTTATTCAAAATATCGGAGCACCAATTTATCAGGAAAGAAATGGTAAAAACCAAGCAAATAAAATTTGTTAATGCTATAAAACACATTTGTATCAGTTCAAATAGTGAATAATTTATCAATATTACTTAAAGAATTTCAACCAGCAAAAGTGGTGAATTTGAATTATGACAAGTGTATGGCCGATATGCAAAACAAAATATGAAGCACTGTGCTGCTGTAACACAGTTGAATGATAACTGTTAGGACCCTTTTTTTTTTTTAAGAAATAATAATACTGATACGGTTGGATTGTTGAACAGTAAACCAGTGATGGAGAAACAGCTCATAGGTACATTAAATTGCATGGACTCATTTCATTCCCAACTTTAAGATCACATCTGCTTCTGAAGTTAACTGCATTCAAAGATGCCACTTAGATCACAACGAACCCTGCGCTGCACCTTGTTCGCAACATTTTCTTAACCTAACAAAACACAGAGGAGACAATCTTCCTGTTGACGTCAGCACTCATATGCCCAGTGTTCTTGGGGGATTATGTAATATGGGTCTTCAGGAAAGTATGGTTGAAGAGTTCTTGTATGTAACTGAAACAAGTTTTATTTTTAACCCCATTTTAAAATGAATACGTGCAAAAGAGGATTTACCCTCAGCCTAAAGAATCCATCATGCACCGTCACTAAGAACCACTGCCTGTGAAGTTATGATGACTGGACCATAAGAAGGCCGAAAAAGCCGATGCCAGTAAGCAAAAGTGCAAAAAGTGAAAATATTAAATATTAGCATATTAGCTTGCTGATATGCTATATATTGAGGGCGGTAGCAAACAAAATCAGCCGAAAAGGGCAGGAAATATAGTGATGGTAAATTTTATTGCTTTGTGAATTCAACATTTCTTGTGTTTAATGAAGAATGTGCTGTAACATCTTCCAAGAACTGCACCGGGTTATTTTAGTTTACTAAGTTAAACCACTGCTGCCTCTATAGCAACTTAGATTTAGATTTTCTGACACCTCAAAAAGTTCAGTTGGGTTGTAGCAGCACCGGGCCTTTATAGTGACGGCCTGTTCATTTGAGTAAATCTCTTGGTAAGCACGTGTAAAATTATGCATATAATTACTTTTTGAAAATTGCCCCCTCCTTCTCATGTTAGTCTTGGAGGTATTAGGGGTTTCTTCAAGTGTTTAAAAAGAAGACGGTGTTCTGCCTTTCGTGGCTGTTTAATAGTTTCTAGATGACCAATTTATCTCAGGTTGGAGAGAAGCCTAATTGGTCCATGTGGGACATTAAGGCGGAATATCTCTCAAACGGTTACCACAATGGTCTGGTCATCAGGACGCAGGGAAGCAACTCTCCAAATTTAGGTTCCAAGGGACAAAGAAGAATAGCTATGTCACTCAGAGCAGGGCTAAGCTGCCTGGGCCTTCCACGGCGCGGGCATTTAATAGGCCTCACCAAGCAGAAAGGAAGTGACATGTTTAGAGAGAGAGGTCTGAAACAAGCAGCTTTTCAAGAAAGGTGAACAAAAGCTGCAATTACACCACCTCCTCAAAGCCCTTCCATTTATTAAATCTATGCATACCTCAAACAGAGAACAGCCACTTCATTAGCCATAATAGCAAATATCTGATGGTAACCTTGTTCCTGTCTCAGCTACTGTCCTTGAGAGTCCGGTATAATGAGAATTCTGTGTGTGAACAAATGATTACATGGCATGTAAGACTAATAAATTATGTATATCATGTTATTCATTTTTTGGAAAGCAATTTAACTTTCATTTTAATGTCATAAGGAAAATAACCAGAGTTTTGAAATGAAATTGAATCTCTCCCAAAGGTTGAATAGCCAAGACTCTTCTTTATGGGTTGTGACACGGGGAACTTTTGCTGCTGCTATTTCATTCCAAGAATCAGAGCTTGTTTCATTTCTGTCATAATAAATCTAACAAGTTTGCCTTTTCAGAGCCAAATTCTTACTTAGGTAATGGTAGGTTTCTCTAAAAGCTATTTTATCTTCATTATAGGCACCAATATGATCCAAAACAAGGGACCCTGACTGCAACCAGCTTGGATGCAATGGGTGCATGAATGCGGTCATCCATCACTCACCACGCTAACTCATTAACACTCTGCCTACACAAAATCACTATCGGTGTTTGAGACTGTGCCTCAAACCGTCTGTCCTCCCCCCCACTTCCAAATAGTGACAGTGAAATAGATAATTCCCTTGACTAATTGACTGGCTAATTAGAGAAGAAGATCCACAGTGAGAGATCATTTTAGTGAGCAGTAACTGACAACTTTGGCTTGACAAAGTACAGTGTGGGCTTCAAAGACTAATTGATGCAAAATGGTGTGAGGCAGAAAAAAAAAAAGGGCTCTGATGCTGGCGTCTCCCTGCAAGAAAATGCCTGGCTTTTGAGATAATTACTGATGAAACGATACAATATCAGAACCCACATCTTCACTCCCGATGGGGGGATTTAAGAGGGGGGAACTGCATCATCCTTGTTATCTCCCTATATATTTTACAGGAAGCATGCAAGTAAGGAAAAACTATTTAGCTGCCCTCTTTTCCCCATAGTAAATGTTAAAAAGTTTCCCGATGCTCAATCCCCGTCCGTCCCAAGCGTCATACCAAAATCAAACAAAACTAAGAATCTGACCGGCAGCACATATTGCTTCAGCTCTCCATACTGAGGTTATCTTGAAAAAGAAAAGTTCTTGATTCAGACTGACACAACCAAGTTCATAAATACAGTTGGACTTCAAGCTCCTTGTGTCTCCCGTTTCTTAAGTCCCCTTGACATTTTTGATGTGGGGTCTCTGCGCCAGACTGGCATAGTAGGCACACTGAGAGGGGTCGCATTGGCCAGGAGGACCTGGAGGTCCAGGCTGACCATGAGGACCAGGGTTTCCTGGCTCTCCTTGGGCTCCAGCCTGTCCCGGGCTTCCATCTTTACCATAACCAGGCAGACCAGCTGGACCTGGATCAAAGGAAGCAGCAAATGCTGTAGGAACTGGTTGAAACCCGTGAAACAAATACAGTGAGCAAGAGACTGGTAGGTACCTATGGGGCCAGGAGGGCCTTGTTCTCCTCGTTCACCAACGCCAGGTTCTCCCGTCTCGCCTCTCGTTCCTTTTTCGCCTGAAAGCAAAACTAAAATTATTTTTGCCCTTTCACGGTGAACATGACTGTGTTAAAAAATTTGTCTATGACACGCAAAATTTCTGAGAATTACACAACACATTGGGTCATGGAGAAAGCGAGTGGGAGTGTAGGAGACAGAGTGAGAGCTTAGTCAGCACATAAAAACACAGTAGCTCTCTTAAGGTCTCCAGTCTTTTGGGGCATATGATTAAAGATGCAGTGAATATGTGTTTAAAGCCAGACAGTATAAGAGGGCTCAGGTGGATAGATACAGTATTAACGTCTAAAATATTGCCTTGGCAATGGAAAGCTGTGTGGAGTTAACAAGGCATGAGATTTTCAATATCCTACCTGATATTGTTTGCAGTTAATGCACAAAATCAATTCGATTACATTATTCTGCTGGAGCCACAACATAGTCCGGTGACTGATAAAGTTGAACTTTTAAATTCCTTTTAGTCAACACAAGTTATGATTCTTCAAAGAGACAAAAGCTTAAAAAAGTTGAAACCACTGTCATGGTTGTGTGCTGCGTGACGATGCATGTCTTTGCTCTACCTTTAGGGCCCATGGGTCCTCTCGGCCCTTCTCCTCCATTCTGGCCGGGCATGCCAGGCTCTCCAGGGGGTCCTGGTCGACCAGGACTGCCCTCCTTCCCCGGAGGGCCCGGAGGTCCTGGACGCCCAGCTGTACTCTTCACGTGGGCCGGCTGCATCTGAGCCATGAGGTAAGCCAGTTTGGCTTGACACAAAAGAAGACAGGGTTAAATCTCACCTATCGTATTAACTCAGATGAACCAAATAGCTCTCGGAAATCTAAAAGAACGACCAGAATTAAAAGGAAATGGTCTCCTCACCATCTAATTGTTTTGCCAGCTCCTCCTGAATGAGCCTTCTCATCTGCTCCAGTGACACTGACTCTCCCTAAGACAACAAAGATGTTAATGATAAAATCAATTATTAATGCCTACATCTGCCCTGGCGTTAACATTGCTTGAGTTGTTTTTTTTTTGGGTTTTTTTTCCAGCGGTGAGACTTACCCTCGGTCCTGGGAGACCAGGGTTTCCTGAAGGTCCTTGTGGTCCTGAAGGCCCTATTTCTCCAGGTGGTCCCGACATGCCCATCATTCCTGTGTGGCCCTTTCTGCCTGGGGGTCCAGGGTTTCCAGGCATTCCTGGCTCTCCGGATTGTCCCTTATCTCCCTTTACACCTGGGTCACCCTGAATAAGACATGGCTCATTTTTAGACTGGAGCCCTTCAAAATAACCGAGGGGCAACTTAGTAGATAGTGAGAAGGAAGAGCATAAAGAATTCCTTATGCAGCAACTATGAGTGTCAAATCTTTTAAATCTGCTTTTGAATTTAAGCCATAAATTGATAGAAATAATCTTCACTGCTTCATTTTTTCCAGTTAAATTACTTTCTACTGCTGTCCACACATGATTCTCCCAACATCTCAAAATGCATTAAAATTGAGTCTTTCACGTCTCAGTCCCAGAAAGATCAAATAAAACTTTTAGGCTCTGTTTAGAAATGTTTTGACGTGTAGAAACCGGGGCTGAGCAGCTATCATTGTCCAGATTTGAATTTCAAGTGAAACTAGAGAGAGTGAGTGTCTGTTTGTGTGTGTGTGTCAGTGTGTGTGATGCCTGTGTGTTACGATGTG